>NC_090931.1:443717978-444028418 GCF_040938575.1 Ambystoma mexicanum | reverse complement strand
TCCTCTAACAAGCCTTATCCTCCCACCACCTTCCATGCCTATCATATGGGTTATATATTTTCTCTTCTACTTCCTCACCAACACATACCCCAATGTCTCTGCTCTACCTCAATTTTACCATCTCTCCTTTCAACATACCCACACTTTTTCCCATGCCCTCCCCCACTCTATCTGCATCTATTTCTACTGTATATAACTCTCTCTCTCATTTCTGTAACCTAAGACCAACTCCTCCTCTCCTCATTCCCAATCCCTCGTGCTCTCTTTTCCAGTTGTTCACTTTTCCTAATTGTCCTGTTTAATCAGTGCCTCTATTTAGGTGTCAATCACAGTGTCTTTTTGTTTTTCTGTTTCTCCATCTTCTTACATTTGTATTTTATGTGTGGTTCCTTCGCCCAGTCCTGAATTTTTAGACATCAGCATTTTGCATCAATGTGCTTATCTAGTAATGCTGTTTCCAAGTATGGGTGTACAGGTCACAGTACACACAGTATACCAAATTCTACTAAGAATATTGTTCAGCCCATTCATGTTTTAAAGTGCACATCAGAAAAGGAACCAAGGGCCTGGAGGGGGCAATGTGCTCATCAGCATCCCTTTCCACTCCTCACCACTAATCATATCACCCTTCCCAACCAGGTCTTTCAGAATCCCCCACAATTTCTTATGACTCCTCAACATCCTCCACAGACTGTCCGCCACTCAAGACATCCTTTCAGTAGTTACTGTTTCTCACATTCTTGCTTCCCTCTGTCCCTTTTCACAGTCCCTCCTAATTTCCTTAGAACTGCCCTTTACAGCTTTGCATTCCACCATTATTGTCTTCTTACCATGGCATCCTCTTCACACCACTCTCCACCAATTCCCCTTCCAATTTGTCACCTCCCCAATGCCTCCCCCTCTACTACTATCATAAACTAATCACCTCAGCAATCCTCATCACTTCTCCAGAGGTTTCCCCTCCTCAACAGCACTCTTCATCCACATCCCCTGTAATCCTCATGATTTTCCTTCAAATTCCTTCCTTTCATCACCACTGTACACGTACTCCTTCACCACGCCTAATGTACGCTATTTCCAATCAGGATTCGAAATTGAGTGGAGCTGGGAGCTATTTAGCTCCTGCTTGTAGCCTAGAAGAGCCGGGTTAGCTTGACACCAACTGCTTCCAGGAGCTTGTAAGAGGATTCAATTCAACACTACAGCTAAGTCAATGCCTAGTCTGGGATACTGAATGGAAACCCTTATTGATATATCTTTATGTCCAGTTCATGCGTTCTGGATGACTACCCCTATATAACACCCCTCTGTTGGAATCCTCCTGACCCCACTGAGCCAAGAAGTAGTTCTGTTTTGCAAGTTAAAAGGTTTATTTGATAATTTAAACAATATATATATATCACACTTTATAATAAATTAATAATTGAATAGCACACTTAATCTGATATGATAAAGATTAACAATGGAGAATCTGGCACTAGCACACTTCGTTATAATCAATAAGGAGTTGACATGAAATGGATAAGATAGCACACTAGTAAATAGGCACAAAAGAAGAAGGTGGTACAAAATGCTTTATAGAGTTCAAATGAATGCAAGGTTGAATGAATGAAATGCAGTATAGAAATACTCAATATGATTTCAACAAAACAATGTAATCACTTTTCTCTGGCAATCCCCTCCCCCCCTTGATGCAATGCAAGGAAATGGAAGGAAGCACACAGTTCTCAGAAATGCAATCAACTGTAATTCAGTTCACCCCAGCAAGCTTAGACAACAGAAGTTTAAAACACAGGCAAATGCTTTTATATGTGCTAGCAATGGATGAGAAATATGCTGGAATTGCTTTTAATTCCCTTTCAGAGGTTCAGGGTGAGTGGTATCTAGTTAATATTAGTCCAGGCTCACACTAGCAATGATGCAGGGATAGTTAGCAGGTTAAACGAATTTCTGGCAAATGGAAGGCAAGCAGCAGCAGTTTTTACATGTGAAGAAATTTGCAAATCGCGGTAAAATTCGCGGATGCGTGTTCCGCGATTACGGCAAAACTATAAGGGGTAGGAATGCGGTTCTTAGAGCGATTAAAAGCTTAGATTCTCAACTTTCAGATGAAAGTTACTGCAAGTCTCTAGCACAAACGGTTGCGGAGATATGAGCGATTGAATAAAGGTCGTTTTTCAGATTTGAAATTTTAAAAGCTCAAAAAGACAAGTGCAGCTTGCAACTAGAAAATGACAAGTGACAGCTTTACAAATGACAGGTGACAGTTAGGAGACAGTTCTACTTAGATTAAAATAGGATTGAATTATATTATTTTAACTAGGAGATTGGTTCTGCACAGTTTTCTAGGTACTCACACTATATTCTTGAGTGAAATGGGCCACGCCACGGATCTGGTCAGATTTTAGACTCGCCTCTGGTCTCTGCACTTCACAGTGATCTGGGTCAGCTCTCTCTGGTTCTGCTAACAGGTCAGCTCTACTCTGCTTCTGGTCTGGCCTGATGGATTTGAAGTCTCTATGTTGCTCTCTGAAGGTTGATGGAGGTAAGTATGGATTTTCCCGGCAGAGCTTCCAGCTGCAAATGGAATTGAAGGTCTCTATCTGTCCTGTCTGTCTGCTTTTATGTGTTTAGAATGTGGGTGTGTTCTAGCATCACTGACCCTACCTCTCTCTCAGCTTCTAATTGGTCAAACTTCCATTTATCATTTGATTGGCGAAGCTAAGTTGTGTCAGAGTGATGTCATTTTATGGCTTGCAGATAGGACACTCCTCTGTCAGATTGCACATATTCTATATTTGATAACAAAAGACATATTTCACAGTTACACAGTTGCTTGAAATTACATATACATGGTGTGGCTGAATTTAGCCAGGTCTCTGTCCAAATCTGCTGTTTCTAAGAGCTTGCATTCAGAAATGGCACATAATTGACTTTTTAACTGATTTTTCAATTTCTGACATTGACCCAACTTTACATACATGTGCGCAGGGAGTATGGACATTAACTGATGAAGTTTCAGATTTTTAACATGCATACATTTAGAGTAATATCCACTTTTCCGCTAACACCCCCCTGAACATACCACCGGTTCTAAAAACCTCTTAAACTGTGGGCAGAAAAATCACAAGAATTATGGTATCATTTATAACATTTTCACATGTCCGCTCTATGAATGATCCATCTTTTTAAAGTTATGTTCTGGCTCCAAAGGGGTGTGGTTTCCTCTCAGCACAAGGTAGAAATACTGGTTTATCCAGTTCTGCCAAGCCAGCTTGCTCTCACAGGCAGTGCCCCTCCCAGCTTCCGCCAAGAGGAAGCTACATTTTACGACTGCTGTAATAAAACCTTTGCCTGAGTCAGGACAGGCTTTGTTCAGAGCTCCTGTAGAGCACAGGTAATTCAATTATCAGATAGATGGCATATCCTTAGTGTTGCCAGCAAAAGGTAGATAGCCTGGGAACACAGCTGTGACTCAAGTTTCACTCCTGATGGGGGTAGTTGCCAGGCAAAATCAAGTTCCTTAAGCCAGACTTTCAGCTAACTGTCATGTTTTTTGTTGCTTTTTAACTTAACTTGCAATTTTACACATGCAGCTAGAATGCTGATTCTAAGTGCAAAACTATGACATTTCAACAGTTACAAAGGCATGTGACACCAAACATAGGTCACTCATTTAATCTAAACATTTTCGATTTTAGTGTCTTTAAATCCAGTGCAACTTAAACTGCTGCAATCCACAGCTCAGCCAGTCTTGTTATAAACCTTCAAGTCACTTCAGAATATCACTTTACATTGTATCCACCTCTCAGTAAGTCTTTCTTTGGCCTGCTTTGGGTTCATTCAGTTTTACACAAAAAAAGTAAAATCTGGTGTTGTTTTAAATTGCCGGCTTTTGGATAGTGGTGAGTACTGGTACTGCACCCATTTTTGGGATTTAAGAATGAATTCCCCACAATTCTAGTTGCATTTGGCAATCAGCATTGCCATTCCCAATGGTTTCAGACTACTGTGCGGGTAGTCCAATGGTGGTTTTAAAGCGCTTTGAAGCTAACCGGCGCTACTGTTTTTCCTTTGGCAACCCATTTCCCTCATGGCAACCCGGCCTTTCATTCTCGCACTGGTGGGTGGCAAGTGAGGCAACCATTTTGGTGTGCGCACAAACTGCGCAGCTTTCCTGGATTTCGGCGCACATGTGGGTTTTCCGCCATCTTGACTTTTCTAAGCCCACAGCACCAAATGTTGTAGCATGGTTACTTGCACGTGGGCCAAGACACCCAACAAGCCCCCCCACGCGACTGCACTTTGAATTTGAGTCGATGGGGAGTCGGGTGCACAAGGGTTTTGACCCACGCAGCGGTCTGTCCGCATAATCTTCTTCCGGTAGATGGCATAGTTCAGCATCTTTTCCTCCATCCGGTACTGATCGATGGGTTCGCCTCGTCGGTCCTGATGGGAATATTGGGCGGTACGCTGGGCCCATTGGGTCTTCGTTCCCGTCTCCGGATCGCCCTCCTTGGCCCGTCTCCAGGTTTTCTTTCTCCTAGGTCGACAAAGGAAGAGCGGCAATACCTACTCATAGACGTTTTTCCACCACTGTTGAGATAGTGGGGCAGCATATGCATTTCATCATAACGAAACATTACATTCTTATTTTGAAAAAAAAACAGTATAACTAAGAGACAGTTTCATGCAAATCACAATATTTTAGAGACTAGATGTGGTATGTTTTATGATTGGAACTGAATTAGTCTGAGACAGTACCCGCTAGGATTCCAGAGGATTCCTCCAGTTGTTGCAGAGCGTGCCTGGGATGGCAACATTTCAGCTGGTTTATGTGGACCCACTTGTCTTCCCCCTCTGCCGAACCGCCTTTGGGGATGCGGATCTTGTAGGCCACAGGGGAGATCTTGTCGACGATCTCAAATGGTCCCTTCCATGTAGGCAAAAATTTGCGCTGCTTGGCCTGGTTCCTTTGGAAGTTGTATAGATAGACCCGGTCTCCCACCTGATATTCCTTCCTGGAAGTTTTCAGGTCATAGTGGGTCTTCATGCTATCAGCTGATCTTTCTAGATTCCGCTGAGCATAAGCAAAAGCATGTTGAAGGTGTTTCCTTAAATTCTCCACATACTCATGAGTTGTGGAGGCATTTATCAGTGTCTGCTCTTGGGTCCTGTAGAGCAAATGCTGGGGAAGCACCATCTTGCGCCCAGTCATCAACTCAAATGGTGACATTTTGGTTGCAGATGAAGGGGTAGATCTGATAGCCATTAGGACCAGAGGTAATCGGATATCCCAACTTGGCCCAGAATCTGCCACAAACTTCTTTAATATGCTCACAATTGTCCGGTTATATCTCTCTACTGCCCCAGAAGAAGCTGGTCTATAAGCAATATGCAGCTTTCTCTTGACCCCCAGTATCTCCCACATCTTTGTCATTACTTCACTGGTGAAGTGGCTACCTCTGTCTGACTCAATCCTTTGAGGTAGACCAAAATGGGAAAAGATGTGGTTAATCATCAAGGCAGCTGCAGTTTCTGCCTTGCAATTTGGGGCTGGGAGACATTCCACCCACTTGGTAAACAAGCATGTCACAGTCAACATGTACTTATTCCCCCTAGCCGAGCGAATCACAGGGCCTACAAAGTCGATTTGTAAATCTGACCATGGGAGTGTCATTCCCCTCTTTTGTAAAGGTGCCCGGTGCGTGAGGGATGATGGCTGAAATTGTGCACACACAAGACACCCCTTCAAGTATTGGTCGAGGTCCTGCCCCATGTGTGGCCAGTATGCAACCTCTCTTAAGATTTCCAATGTTGTGTGAAACCTCCTGTGACCGGCAGTGGCCGCATCATGGGCGTGACTTAACATCAGGCTTCGGAATGAGGTAGGAACCACCCACTGATCGTGGCCAGCTTTGGATTTCCTTACCAGCAAACCGTCTTGGATTCGGAACATTTTTGGACATTTCATCAACACTCTTAGGTCCACTTTCCCAATGTAATCGGTATCCGTCAGGGGAAAGTTCTCAGGGTCCTCAAGGTGCTGGTAAAATTTACCAATAATTGGATCCCCCTTCTGAGCGGTAATCAAATCAGCATCAGGGGTCTCCTTACTCCATTGTACAATTGAAAGGTCGTTGTGAGCATTTGTCTGGGACCTAGTGATGGCAGTGACCTGGATTTCCCCCAACAGGGACTCAATCTCAATTAGATCCCCTTGGATGGCCCCGGTTTTGGCCAGCTGATCAGCTAAGTCATTTCCAGTTTTGTCTGGTCCCTCTACTTTAGAATGACCCTTGATCTTTTTCCAATAGATGGTCATCTCATTCGAGGTGACCAGATCATCAATGTTTTGGATCAACTTCCCATGTTTCAAGGGTTTGTTGTTAGCACATAACATGCCTCTGGTTTTCCAATTAACCAGGTGCTCCACGAACCCGTTCCGTACATAATCCGAATCTGTGATTATGACCAGTTCGTGGAGTTGATGCTGGACAGCAGTGAGGATGGCCTGATGCACAGCCATCAATTCTGCCACCTGACTATTTCGGGGGCCAATTTTGTATCCAGCGGAGGGTTCTGGGGACTCATTCACCCATGCATTCCCTACGCCAGCCACCAGTTCTTTCTCCCCGTTGTTGTCAACATGGTAAGAGCATCCATCCACATAGACAGTGGGCATTCCCTCACACTTGTCCTCTTCAAAGACTTTGTGGGGGGAATTAAGGCATGCCTCCATGTTGTCCTTTATTTTTAGACTTTCGTCCTCGAGACAGTTTTCTCTGGCACAATCATGCAAGTCAGCCAGACCTTGCGCGAGGGGACTCTTCTTGTTTTGGCCATATCGGACCTCCACAGGAAAGCCTTGCATTGACAGAATCCAGGAAGTAATTCGGGAATTACTCACATTTCCGGCCCGGATTCTGTCACTTTGGAGATATTGCAGAGGCTGGTGTGGAGTCTCCACTATGATGTGTTCCCCCTGGATAAACGGGCGGTAATTCTTCAATGCCCACACCGTTGCCAGGAGTGCCTTCTCACAATCTTTGAATTTCTCCTCCACAGAGGATAAAGTTTTGCTCGCATAGGAGATTACTTTATTGACCTGGTCATGCTTTTGGTATAATACTGCCGTCAAGCACGTATTAGAGAACCCCGTCTCCAGGAAGAACTCCTTGTTTCTGACAGGGTAAGCTAGGCAAGGCGCTTGTGAGAGGCTTCTCTTGAGTTGTTTTACTGCCTCGGCTTGTTCTGGACCCCATTCCCACTTGACCCCCCCCCTTCAGGAGATGAATCAGGGGTTTGGTGATCTCTGCGTAGCCCTCAATGAACTTCCTGCTGTAATTAGTCAGTCCAAGGAGGCTCCTTAGTTCTCGCAGAGTTGTGGGGTCTTTCAGTTTCTGAAGTGCTTCCACTTCCTTTTCCTGGGGACAGAGACCCTGAGGAGTAATCTCATGCCCCAAGAAATTAACACGGGTTCTACACCACTGTGCTTTCTGAAAGGAAAGTTTTGCTCCGGCGGCCCTCAACTGTGTCAGAACATAACGGATCTCCGCTATGTGTTCCTCCACAGATGAACTTTTGATGAGGACATCATCTACATAAGCCAGGTTGCCCCTCGCACCCAGGTCGGGCATGGCCTTATGCAGGAAAATGTTGAATTCATTGCCGGAGTTGAGGTATCCGAAGGGAGTCCGGGTCCATGTGTACTGCTGGCCCCCAAAGGTAAAAGCCAGTTTGTATTGGTCCTCCCTGCTGACAGGCACGGTCCAGTATCCATTGGTCAGGTCTATTGCAGTGAATACCTGTGACCCCTGAATCTGGGCCAGCCCTTGGTCAATGTAGGGCAGAGGCCATCGGGAAGTATGGACCCGTTTGTTGAGCTCCCTAAGGTCGGCGCAGAGTCTCCACTGGCCGTTTGGCTTCAATATTCCCAGCACCGGATTATTGAAGGTGCTGTGGACGGGACGGATTATTCCCCGGGACTCAAGGTTCTTAATTATTTCAGTAAGGGACTCCATTGATGCGAGAGGCAAACGATATTGCTTCAAAAACACTGGAGTCATGCCAGGGTCCGTGGGGATTGTTGTTGTGTGGATGTCGGTGCGACCACAGTCATATGAGTCTACCGCAAAGAGATCTTGGAAATCCAAGAAAACTTGTTTCAACTTTTGCTTTTGTTCCAGAGTCACACAGGCATCAGCTAGATTGACTCTCTCTTCCACCATCTGCCTGAAGCCTGGAAAGACTTCTGGTTTGGCTATCTCCGCGGCCTCCTCCAGCTGGGTGGAGAAGTCCCTGGTCAGAGTGCTGATTTGGACCAGAGGCTTCAGGTGGGCAAGGCAGCCTTCATGAACCTGGAAAATCACCTCATCCCTCCTGAATTCACAAGTCACATCTTCCTTACCATAAGGGCAGGAAGTGTACACCAGGAAGTTCCCCCCATGCCGGGTAAAAATCCTGTCTGGTGTTGTATTGTCCTCACTGTCACTGTCAAAACAGTCCTTGGGGATTGGTCCTAACAGTTCATTTCTAAGATCAATGGAGAAATGTCGGTCATCAACCGCCATTCCAATAATGGTGCCTGCGGCTAGAGTAATACTCTTTAAGTCGCTGTTATCCACCTCTATTGGAATGGTGTCATGTTCTATGTTGACTAATGGTGTTGGGTTTACCCCCAACCCTTGCTGTTGGAGAGAAGCATTTAGATGTATGTAAGCATCAGGGTTTTTCAACTCTTGTCCTCTTTTAACTTTCACTTCCAGGGAGAATTGTCGGGTCCTTTCTGGGATGGTGACTTCCTCTTTAATCTGAATTTCAACTGCATAAGGTAGCAATTGAGCTGACCTAAATGCTTTTTCTGGATCATCAAAGCCCATGGGACTATCCGCTAATCGGGACCAAGCTTTGAAGTTTATTAGGTCCAAACTAATGGCAAAGCGATTGAGAATGTCACTGCCTAAGTAAAAGGCGGCAGGGACGTCTCGCACGACCCAACAATTATGGACTATGCTCTTGTTGCCAATGGAGATTTTGAGCATACACCTGCTTGGCAGGAGATGTTTGGAATTAGGTGCTTCCAGGTCCATTTCCCATTTGTCTATCAGTTTGAAGGTGGGAATGGCTGGATCTTTTGGAAGTTGGCGAAACATGGCTTCGCTGATGAAGCTCTTACCGTTGTTCACACACACTCGAGCGAGAACAGAGTCCTTCCCATCATTTAACTGAACAGGGATGAACAACTGCTCTCCAATTTGCTGAATATCAGCCAGGCTCTGAGCTGATTTCACATCTTTCTGGACTATAGGAGTGGGAGTTTCAGATTGTGGATTAGTATAGAATTTCAGAGTGTTTCCTTCCAGCGTGGAATACCACTTTAGACTGGAAGGAAGGTTGATTTTCAGAAATAGAGAGGACCCCCCATCACCAGTCTGTTGTCCTACTGCTATTACTGTCACGTCTGGAATCTGGTTATTCTGGAAGTGAAATTCTACTTGGTCAGATTTTTGTTCAACCATGTGGCAGGTGCCGTTTAAACTAACATGGTTCAAACTCTGTTTTAATTTTATTGGTCGGCTAGTCTGGGTCCAGAGGACCTTGTTTACACAATCTATTAGGGGTGACAACCTTCTCAGGAGGTCATTCCCTAGTAAACAAGGGGTGCCCTCGGGGGTCACAACTATGACCGGGTGTTTCAATTTGTGTCGCCCAATTTTAATGTCCAAGTCTGCAGTCCCCTCAACGGGAATTTCCTTCCCGTCAAAGTTCTGCAGTTGTCCAGGAAGAGAGGTGAGAGGAATTTGGTAATTCTCTCCCCTTCCTGCATTCAGTTCATCAAAGGCCCTTCTGGACAGAAGGGTAGCTTGAGATCCCGTGTCCACCAGTGCCAAAATTGTACCCTGCCCCTGTACTTGTACCGGGGCATAATATCTTCCCTCCTTCTCCTCAAGGGGGCACAGATAATGTACATTTTTGGACAACTGGTGGGCTAATTTTCTGGTTTTGGACATCGCTAACGAAGAGATTTGGGCAGAATTCTGTGGAAAGCCTTGGGAATCTGAAAGAAAAAGTTGGCAACTGGAGATCAGAGCCATTGTGGGTTCCCCTGGTTCCGGTTCTGGGCTGCCCCCCCCTTTTTGGAGGCAGTCCCCAGGATGGGTTTGAACCAGGGGATTTTCTTGCTGTTGGTTCTGGGATGAGATGGTGGGCGGCGGTAGCTCAGTCTCCACATCTCCCCAGTCTGGATTTGCATCCCTAGGGACCCATTTTTCTTTGGGGGGAGTTCCCCCCTCTCTGAAGGAGAAGATCCTTTTCCCAGGATCCTCTGAGGATCCCTCTCCCTCAAATTGGAAGATCTGTACCTCCTCCTCAAACTGAGTCTGTTTGGGTCTTTTGTTTCTCCTACCCCCCCTCTGCTCCTTAGGAGGCAGACTTTCAGGGGCAAGAGATTTCGTTTCCGGTTCCTGGGTTTCCAGGGGCTGTTTACAAGTGAGGAAGGAAGCTTCCTCCAAGGCTTTACACCCCCCTTCCCTTTGTGCCTCCTCCCTGGGAACCGGTGAGTTATCGGGGTGCTGCCCCGTCATTGTTCTGGAGCACCAGGTCCAGAGTTGGGTGCGTTCTGTGCCGGCACGCCCATCTGAGGGTTCTGCTGAGCCCTCAGTATGTGACCCAGATCCCGCGCCATGTTTTGAACCTGGCGCTCTAACTGGGAAACCCGGTCAGGCTGATACGGGGCCCTGTTTTCTCCCCTGGGCTGATCCCGGGAAGGGTAGCTGTCCCTCCTCTGGTAATACCCCGGGTTGGGAAGATTTGGGTACCCCTCCACCCTTGGCCTCCCCTCTCCCGGATTCAGTGGTCTGGGCTCAGGGAATTGGGGAAAGAAGGATGGATGGTTTTGGGGCTGAAAGTCAGGTGGATATCTGGGGAAAAAGTTCTGCCCAGGGTTTGGTAAATTTCTGCCCTCCTGTGGGAAGTTTGGAGGGAAGTTCCCTGGGTTAGGTGCTTGGCTGGATCCCCCCCCTTGGGCTGGAGGAGTCCACACATAACCCAGGATGGGTCGATTTCCCTTGTAACGGGGACTTACATAATCAGGAGAGCGAGGGACCCCATTTGTGGGGCTGCCTCCCTGGCTCCCTGCCTGTGACTGGCCCGAGGACCTTCTGGGCCTAGCATTATTAGGTGCAGGTAGGTTTTTAGGCCCCCCATCTCCAAATCCAAAACGGGGGTGACCTTTACCTCTGCCACCTTGGCAGCAGCAGGGGTGCTGTTGGCTTTGGGGTTTTTCTGGGCATTACTTTTGCTATCTACCGGTTTCTGCACCTCATAGATCCGGGTAGCCTGTTCAATGACCCAGTCTAAAGATCTTTTCTCGTGAAAATCCCTCACGAGCTGGGTCATGATATATTTGGGCAAGGCATGGAAAAACGTATTAATAAATTCCCTGCTATCCGTGCGCACCCTTCTTGTGGTCTGTGCAAAAGCACGCTTTAACTCCTGCACAAATTCTTGTGGGGCCTGATCCTCCCCACATTGCAAATTGTAGGCTGCCTTGCGAGCCTCTTGAGGATTTCTGTCAACAGAAAAATGTTTCAAGATGGCCGCCTTATAGGTGGACCATCTTAAATGATTTTGGTCCTCCAGCCCCGCAAAGAAACTGGAGTATTCCGGGGAGAAGGTCCACTTTACATATTGAATACAGCTTTGGCTGTCCTTCAAATGGAAAGTCTCCATCATTTGTTCAAACAACTCTAAGTGCTCCCAAACAGAATACTTAGCGTTCTTATGGTAAGGCGTGATGACGCTCCTGATCGCCTTAATCTGCTTTAAGGGGTCCTTAAGCAAGGCCCTTTTTGCCTTATTGGCCTTTTTGGTTCGGGTAACCCTTGTCCATTCGTCCTCGGACTCAGAGGCACTGCTCCCTGAGGTTCCTGTCTGATCTTCCAGGTTTTCCCAGATTCTGCGAGCCTGGGAATGGCTGGCAGAATGTGGGGACCTGGTCTCCTGTGTCCTGCGCAGTTCAGAGGAGTCTTCAGATTCCTCCTTGCTGCCAGGATTTGATGGGTTCCCCCCCACTGACCTAACTGGGCAGAGGTTTTCAGGATGCCCTTAAGGGGCCTACTCTCCTGGGGTTCCCCACTGAACTGTACTGTACTTGGGTGCCCATACCCGGATGCCCACCCCTCCATTCCTGGGTGGTACTGGCCTATGAGCCCCATACTCTTAGCTGGATAGTAATCTGCCATCCCTGTGGCCCTGTGCTCACGTGCGCCAGGGGACATGGGGGTGGCAGAGTCCAGGGACTGAGAGGTATGAGGGCCCCTGGTACTAGGGCTCCTGAGGTTATGCTCCGGAGTTTCCATTTCCCAGCGAACCTCATCTCTATCCGCCCCTGCTCCCTGTTGCAATGCAAGAGCCTGCATTTGTGCCTTCAGTTCCTCAGTTAAGGCCTTCCTAGACTCTATCAGTCTCTCCTGCATCGCTACCTGTTGTTGGAGCCTATCATTGTGTTGACAGAGGGCCTCATTTTCCCTCTGTGCTTCCTGGTTGGTCCTGGAGAACTGGACCAGTCTTTGCTGCAGGTGGTTTACCTGCTGAGCTGTGTCCCTATTGGCCTGCTCCTTTCTTGCTAGAGCATCCTCCACCCTCCTGGTGTGCTCTAACAAGTTCTGGTTTTCTTTTTGGAGGTCACCCAGCCCCTGGAGGGCCAGGTGATTTTCTTCCATTTTCCTTTTTAAATGGCAGACTTCCTGGCCTATGGCGTCTCTTTCCTGACTAAGAGCCTGCATTTGTGCCGCCAAGTCGTCCCTCTGCCTTTGGAAGGCACCAGCTTTCTGGCGCTCCTGATCAAACTCTGCCTGGGTATCCAGGTCTTTCAGAATCAGTTTATTGCTCTCCTCTTTCTCTCTATCTAGCTGGCTTTGCAGGGTGACTACCTGCTCCGCGCATGCCCTATTGAAATTGATCTGTTGCTCCAACTTTTTCTGGTTCTGCAGTAAGGAGTCCAAACTGTCTTGGTGCTCCTTCTGCAGGGCCAGAAATCTGGTATCCTGGTCTGTCTTTTCCTGTTGTAGGATGCCCATATCCTCTTTTATTTTAATGATGTACTGCCTGCTGTCATTTTCTGGCTCCTGGCTCCCCTGCAGCCTCTGCTCAGAAGAGACCAGGTCAGATTGGACCTTCTCTAACACCACCTGTTGCCTATTTGCCAGATTTTGGCTTTCAGCACATCTATCCTGCATGTCTCCCATATATAGGTACAGGTATGCTGCTATCCTGGCAATCTTATTGTGTTCCTCTTTGGCTTTAGGAGCCATATATAGTTCACTCAGGGCCACATGTAATGGACCCTGATCTCTCCATAATTCTGACCCTGTTTCAGTGACCTGTCGCGTGATGGCCTGCAACCAGGCATCCTGGCCCTGCTCAGCCCATTCACCTCTCACAAATAGTTTATGTAAGAAGTGCTCTCTGGCTATTTTCATATCTACCAAGGTCGTCATTCTAGAGATTGGTCTCTGTCCTGACTTACAGAAGTTAGTATTTTATTTTTGCAGAACAGAACTTTTCTTGGAGTGTCCCTTTTGAGGAATGCTTCACAGCGTAATGCAGCGTGGTGATCCGACCGGATGTATGTATCCCGTCAGTTAGCACACTGTATTAAGCTGCACAAGTGGTATTCTAACCCAAACGTCCGGCCGAGCCCCCAGTTTGTAAGAGGATTCAATTCAACACTACAGCTAAGTCAATACAGCTAAGTCAATGCCTAGTCTGGGATACTGAATGGAAACCCTTATTGATATATCTTTATGTCCAGTTCATGCGTTCTGGATGACTACCCCTATATAACACCCCTCTGTTGGAATCCTCCTGACCCCACTGAGCCAAGAAGTAGTTCTGTTTTGCAAGTTAAAAGGTTTATTTGATAATTTAAACAATATATATATATCACACTTTATAATAAATTAATAATTGAATAGCACACTTAATCTGATATGATAAAGATTAACAATGGAGAATCTGGCACTAGCACACTTCGTTATAATCAATAAGGAGTTGACATGAAATGGATAAGATAGCACACTAGTAAATAGGCACAAAAGAAGAAGGTGGTACAAAATGCTTTATAGAGTTCAAATGAATGCAAGGTTGAATGAATGAAATGCAGTATAGAAATACTCAATATGATTTCAACAAAACAATGTAATCACTTTTCTCTGGCAATCCCCTTGATGCAATGCAAGGAAATGGAAGGAAGCACACAGTTCTCAGAAATGCAATCAACTGTAATTCAGTTCACCCCAGCAAGCTTAGACAACAGAAGTTTAAAACACAGGCAAATGCTTTTATATGTGCTAGCAATGGATGAGAAATATGCTGGAATTGCTTTTAATTCCCTTTCAGAGGTTCAGGGTGAGTTGTATCTAGTTAATATTAGTCCAGGCTCACACTAGCAATGATGCAGGGATAGTTAGCAGGTTAAACGAATTTCTGGCAAATGGAAGGCAAGCAGCAGCAGTTTTTACATGTGAAGAAATTTGCAAATCGCGGTAAAATTCACGGATGCGTGTTCCGCGATTACGGCAAAACTATAGGGGGTAGGAATGCGGTTCTTAGTGCGATTAAAAGCTTAGATTCTCAACTTTCAGATGAAAGTTACTGCAAGTCTCTAGCACAAACGGTTGCGGAGATATGAGCGATTGAATAAAGGTCGTTTTTCAGATTTGAAATTTTAAAAGCTCAAAAAGACAAGTGCAGCTTGCAACTAGAAAATGACAAGTGACAGCTTTACAAATGACAGGTGACAGTTAGGAGACAGTTCTACTTAGATTAAAATAGGATTGAATTATATTATTTTAACTAGGAGATTGGTTCTGCACAGTTTTCTAGGTACTCACACTATATTCTTGAGTGAAATGGGCCACGCCACGGATCTGGTCAGATTTTAGACTCGCCTCTGGTCTCTGCACTTCACAGTGATCTGGGTCAGCTCTCTCTGATTCTGCTAACAGGTCAGCTCTACTCTGCTTCTGGTCTGGCCTGATGGATTTGAAGTCTCTATGTTGCTCTCTGAAGGTTGATGGAGGTAAGTATGGATTTTCCCGGCAGAGCTTCCAGCTGCAAATGGAATTGAAGGTCTATATTTGTCCTGTCTGTCTGCTTTTATGTGTTTAGAATGTGGGTGTGTTCTAGCATCACTGACCCTACCTCTCTCTCAGCTTCTAATTGGTCAAACTTCCATTTATCATTTGATTGGCGAAGCTAAGTTGTGTCAGAGTGATGTCATTTTATGGCTTGCAGATAGGACACTCCTCTGTCAGATTGCACATATTCTATATTTGATAACAAAAGACATATTTCACAGTTACACAGTTGCTTGAAATTACATATACATGGTGTGGCTGAATTTAGCCAGGTCTCTGTCCAAATCTGCTGTTTCTAAGAGCTTGCATTCAAAAATGGCACATAATTGACTTTTTAACTGATTTTTCAATTTCTGACATTGACCCAACTTTACATACATGTGCGCAGAGAGTATGGACATTAACTGATGAAGTTTCAGATTTTTAACATGCATACATTTAGAGTAATATCCACTTTTCCGCTAACACCCCCCTGAACATACCACCGGTTCTAAAAACCTCTTAAACTGTGGGCAGAAAAATCACAAGAATTATGGTATCATTTATAACATTTTCACATGTCCGCTCTATGAATGATCCATCTTTTTAAAGTTATGTTCTGGCTCCAAAGGGGTGTGGTTTCCTCTCAGCACAAGGTAGAAATACTGGTTTATCCAGTTCTGCCAAGCCAGCTTGCTCTCACAGGCAGTGCCCCTCCCAGCTTCTGCCAAGAGGAAGCTACATTTTACGACTGCTGTAATAAAACCTTTGCCTGAGTCAGGACAGGCTTTGTTCAGAGCTCCTGTAGAGCACAGGTAATTCAATTATCAGATAGATGGCATATCCTTAGTGTTGCCAGCAAAAGGCAGATAGCCTGGGAACACAGCTGTGACTCAAGTTTCACTCCTGATGGGGGTAGTTGCCAGGCAAAATCAAGTTCCTTAAGCCAGACTTTCAGCTAACTGTCATGTTTTTTGTTGCTTTTTAACTTAACTTGCAATTTTACACATGCAGCTAGAATGCTGATTCTAAGTGCAAAACTATGACATTTCAACAGTTACAAAGGCATGTGACACCAAACATAGGTCACTCATTTAATCTAAACATTTTCGATTTTAGTGTCTTTAAATCCAGTGCAACTTAAACTGCTGCAATCCACAGCTCAGACAGTCTTGTTATAAACCTTCAAGTCACTTCAGAATATCACTTTACATTGTATCCACCTCTCAGTAAGTCTTTCTTTGGCCTGCTTTGGGTTCATTCAGTTTTACACAAAAAAAGTAAAATCTGGTGTTGTTTTAAATTGCCGGCTTTTGGATAGTGGGGAGTACTGGTACTGCACCCATTTTTGGGATTTAAGAATGAATTCCCCACAATTCTAGTTGCATTTGGCAATCAGCATTGCCATTCCCAATGGTTTCAGACTACTGTGCGGGTAGTCCAATGGTGGTTTTAAAGCGCTTTGAAGCTAACCGGCGCTACTGTTTTTCCTTTGGCAACCCATTTCCCTCATGGCAACCCGGCCTTTCATTCTCGCACTGGTGGGTGGCAAGTGAGGCAACCATTTTGGTGTGCGCACAAACTGCGCAGCTTTCCTGGATTTCGGCGCACATGTGGGTTTTCCGCCATCTTGACTTTTCTAAGCCCACAGCACCAAATGTTGTAGCATGGTTACTTGTACGTGGGTCAAGACACCCAACAAGCTACTTTTGGCTCCTCAGGCCAAATGATGACAAACGGGCACGTCTATGTTAATTTAACTCTGTACATTTGGGACAGTCTATAAATAAGCACTAGGACACATCTACATAACATTTATACCATAAGGGGACATAGATAATGGACAAAAACGATACTAGCTCCTTGTTCCCTAGTGGTAGCTCCTGGTCACTGGTTAATGATGGATACCCAGGCGCTAATTTTAGCTCCTGCTTATACAATCTAAATTTCAATCTCTGTGAAAGGTACATGGAATGATTCCCCTAAAGTATTCCCCAACATACACCAGTATGCAATTGGGACGAAGAAGAGGACACCTAGAACAGCACATCCTCACTTTGTAAAAGCAAACACCTATCAACCCCAGCCAAGAACTGGGACGCAACAAGAGCAGAACTGCCGCTTTAATGGTGAGCGGTGTAGTCCTTTTTGGAATGAGAATGGAGGTGGGAACTTTAAAAGCTAGAATCCAAAAGGAAATTAAGTCAGCAGTGGGAGATTGCCCACAAACTGCTGGTTGCCGGCAGACCTCTCTGGTGTAGTGGTGTGGCAGGAGAAGTGCTCGAGACCCGTGGAAAAGTGCAGAGCGAATGCAGCGGGAAGCAAAGTTACAGGAGGCTGGAAGCCGGTGTCAAGTCTTACAAAGGAGGCCGGCGAGACCAATGGAAGCGGTCGTGTGAGACCTGCATCTCAGAGGAAGCATTGTGCTGGCTGTGGGCGAGCCACAGAAGACAGCTGGGAGAAGACGCAAGGGACCGCACAGGGAGAGAAGGAAGTCCATTGTGGCGAAGGACCTCGTAAGGAGCCGTAAGACCGACGGGGGGTACAACCAGAAGGGGCAACACCGGGCTGGCAGGCGGTCGTAGAAATAAAGCTATGGACAATGATACAAATAGAAAACACGCATTGTTATGTGAAGTTAAAGCAAATATAAGGCATTCTGAATACCAAGCTAAATGAAAGCAAGTTAAAGCAGATATAAGGCATTTTGAATACCGTACGGAATGAAAGCGAGCTGGGGACGCCCTTGCATCGTGAAAGGGGTATTTGTATTTGTATTTATTGAACATTTGTTAGGTGCCTATACAAAAAATGGTGTTTCCAGGTGCCACAAGGTAAATTGGGGAGGGAACAGGATAGTCAATAATAATTGCAAAATAAAACACAAATATATATTAGTGGTCCTGCTAGGCCTTGTGACATTTGGACGTGCAAGTACAGTGAGGAGAAGTACTGGATAGCGGAGAGAGCAAGGTATGGGCAAGTGCTAGTTAGAGCCTAGGAGGGAAGTGCTAAGGGGAGCCGGGGCAGGCCGCTGGCTAAGTGCTAGGGCGGAGGAATCCCAAGGGTGGATTCACATCCAGCAGGTAGGTGGCCCACAAGGGCAGTGCTAGGGCGGTGGGAGGGAACTGGTGTTGACTGGGCAGGGGCCTGGTATCCTGTGAGATTCATGAGGGACCAGGCCGCCAGTCTCAACGGAAGTGGGGTGATTAGCAGGGCTGGGAAAGGGAGAGATATGGACAAGCTGAGTTTTGGAAGTTTCCGGCACCTAAGGAGGTCCGGCTCAAGTCTGAGAGGGGCAGAGAGGCTTGTCCAAAGAGAGGCACCAGCCGAAGAGAGAGACCTGCTGCCCACTCTCTGCTTGTAGAAGCATTTTACAAGCAGAGTTAGAGGAGTGTAGGGCTCTAGCTTGGAATTATTTAGGGAGAGAAAGTTGGAGATAGTGTGGTGCCAGGCCCCAGAAAGCCTTGTGGGTGATGCAGAGGGTCTTGAATTTGATCTTCGCGGCCACAGGCAGAAAGTGGAGATATCTCACGGCTGGAGAGGTACGGTCCCTTGGCTTGAGGCCAAGGATAAGTCTTGTAGCCCTATTCTGGATTAGATTTCCTTAGGGAGGAAAGGGGGAGATTGAGGAAGAGGCTGTTGCAGTAATCCAGCCTAGAGAGGACTAGAGCTCTGTAAGCATTGAGGTTCTGGGCAAAGGTGAGGAAAGGGAGGCTGCCCCTAAGGATGTGAAGCTGGAAGTGGGCCTTCTTGCCAAGGTCCAAGGTGTGAAGGGTGAAGGAGAGAGATAAGCAAAAGATGGCCCTGAGGATTTTTGGCCTCACAGGATGGTGAGGGTAAAGGGCCCAAGGAAGGCAACCAGAGGGTAGGAGGGAAGCAGGGCAAAGGTGTCCTAATAAGAAGGATCTCTGTCTTACTGGAATTAAGAGCGAGTTTGCTAGCCGCACAACATGCCTGGATAGAGGACAGACAATCGTGGATGAGAGAGGAGGAAGAAAAGGTAATGTAGGGAAGTTTGAAGGAAAGCTGTGTGTCACTGTAAATGAGCAGACATGGAGGGGATCAGGTGAGCTAGAGGGGCGAGATAGATATTGAAGAGCCATGGTGATAGGCTAGAGCCCTGGGGGACTCAGCAGATAGAGCGTGAAGTGATGGAGGAGAAAGGGCCCAGCTGCAACTGGGAGGCGCGGTTAGTGAGGAAAGAGGTCAGCCAATCCAGTGCCCGATCCATGCTGCCGAGGGTATCACAGAACTGTTTTTTGAGGATAGAATGATTGACCGTGTCAAAGGCATAGGAGAGATTGAGGAGAATGACAAGAGCAGGAGAGTTAGAGTCAAGATTTGCGAGCATGTCTTTACAGGTGTTCAGGAGAGCAGTTTCAATACCTCTTGATGCCCGGAATTCAGATTGATGCTCATGGAGGCAACCAGCAAGTTCACATGAAGGATCAGTTGGGGGAGGGCCAACTTCTCCAAGAGTTTACCCGGGAAGGGTGTGGTGGAGATAAGATGATAGTTAGCCGGGTAGAAAGGGTCAGCAGATGGCTTTTTCAGGAGAGGGTGCACAAGGGAGTGCTTGAGGGATAGAGGGAAAGATCCAGTGGCAAAGGAGTGGTTACAGAAATCGGCAAGAGCTGGGACAAGAGAGGAGATTTTGTCCTTAATGGTTCTAGAAGAGCAGGGGAGCACCTCTTTGGATGAGACTTTCATAGAGCGGAGAACTTTATGTGAAATGGGAGGCCAGAGCGGTGCAGAGAGCCTGCGAAGGAAGGGGAGAGGTGGAGACTGCAGTTGGATTGGTGAGTTCCTTGCAGATTTTGAAAAGTTTGGCTGTGTTGTTAGTGGCTCCAGAGAAGCAGGCTTGAATGTGTGCCCCCTTCTTGGAGGGAATAGAAAAACGATATTGCCTTTGGAGCAGGCAACAGGCCAGTTTGTCAGAGGATGAACCCAACGTCTGCCACTTGCGTTCAGCAACTCTGCACTTACGTTTCAGAGATGCTAGATTGAAGTCATACCAGCTGTTGCACTTAGAGACAGGTTTCAGGCAGACCTCATGACAGGGGCAGGGATGTCGAGGGTGTTAGAGATGGTGATGTGCAGGTTAGCAAGGACAGAGTCAGGGGAAGAGTCACAAGCAGTGGTGGGAGGGGGGATGAAAGTGAAGGCAAAAGCAGCGACTGACACTCGATTTATTGGGCCAATGACAGCGAAGGAGGCTGGCAGTGTGGGGCCAGCTCAGATAGAGGGATGAGGGGCCCCAAGCAAGAGGTGAGGAGAGAGTGGTCAGACCAGGAGAGGGGGGTGGTGACCAGCTTAGAGATAGGGATGTCTGTATAGATGAAGGCATCCAGAGTGTGGCTGGCTGAATGGGACAGACCAGAAGGAAGAATAGTGAAAGACAGGGAGTCACAAAAGTCACAGAACAGTGAGGTGGCTGTTTCAGGAGCATCGAGGTGTATATTGAAGTCCCAGAGGAGGAGTTTGGAAGAAGATGTCAGGAGGGAAGGGGCGCCCATTCAGAGAGAAAGAGAGAGATAGGGCCGGGGGGCCTGTAGTTGGTAGCAAGGTTGACAGAGAGAGTAGAAGAGACCCTGAGCCGACGGACCAAGCATTCAAAAGAGGAGTAGGACTGAGATCATATAGTAGAAGCAGGGACCCAATTTGGAAAAATCAGGGCCATTCCACTTCCAGGCCTATTGGGTCTGGGTTTGGAGAGGATATTGTAGCCCTCAAGAAGGAGAGTGTCAAGAGGAATGACAGAGCTGGCATTGAACCACGTCTCGGTAAAGGCGAGGATGTCAACATCAAAGTCTTGAAGGAGACAGATGTCAGTGGAGTGTTTGACAGCTGATCAAGCGTTCAGGGTAGCTAAGTGGAGCTGATTACCACCTTTGAAAGTTTTGAAAGTTTTCTGAGGAGGGGTTCAGGGGTGTGGTCAGAGGCATTGCTAGGGTGGGCTGAGGGGGCTATAGCCCTGGGTCTTTTGGTTTTAGCCCCGGATAGAAGCCCAGGAGCTACAATCAAAAGGCTAGCTAGCCCTGAGTCCCTGACAGTCTCAACATTAGAATAGACCCGGACCTATTCCTGACCTAGCAACACCCCTGGGTGTGGAACCCCCGTTAGAGGTGGTGGAGATGTTACAGAAGAGGCAGAAGGAGGGGTAGCAGGAGAAGGGAGGAAGTTAATGAGAGAGGGCAGGCGCTGGTCAAGAAGGAAAAGAGTAGGATGAGAACCTTGGACCATGATAGTGTCATTGTCATAGACATTAATGGTGCACCTAGAGGATGATAAGTATGCCAAGAGTAGTTCCCATCTAGTGCCACCATTAAAGGGTGAAGAGCAGAAAGGGAAGAGGGTGGAGACCATGTGGGGAGTTCATAGGTCTGGCGAGGGGACCGAAAAGAGGATGTCGATAGTAGTCTGCCTGGAAGTAGTATTGACGTAGGTGTCAGCAATAGGTAGGCCTGTATTAGAGGCCAGTAGATCTTGTTTAAGCTCTTTCTTCCAGACCGCGTACGAGAGATAGGATAGGTGATACAGTAGCAGTTATTATAGATAGGAGAGATAGAGAGTGCCATGTAGCGGGGGGAGGCGGAGGGACAACAGGGGGGCTGACAGTGCATGAATGAGCTCACCAGGCTGCTTAGCAGCCAAGCAGGCACAGATGAAGGAGTTGCTGTAAATAGGATATGCACATGGTAGCAAATTCTTATTTATTTATTTATTATTATTTTTTTTCTTACCGAGACTGGTTGAGCACTAAAATGCAGCAGAAAACAATCAATGCGCAGGTTTAAAACACATCTAGATTCAACTTTCGAACAATTAATATAATGCAGCAGAAAACAATAAATGTTCAGGTTTGAAACACATCTAGATTCAACTTTACAGCAAGTACTAAAATGCAACAGAAAACAATCAATGCACAGTTTTAAAATACATCTAGATTCAACTTTCCAGCAAAGCACTAAAATGTATCAGAAAAAAAATCAATGTGCAGGTTTAAAACACAGCAAGCTTCAAGTTTCAGGCGGTGGAAGGACTACAGAAGTAAAAAGGCTTCAGAAGCAATTCAATACGGACGGTATATAATTAGAAGACACCTAGATTTGAATTACAAACACAAATGTGGAAAGGCAGCATTTTTAACAGGGCATGCACCAGTCAATCACAGGTAGCAAATGGCAGTCAGACTCATTACACAGGCAGCGGTGAAGAGGGCAGCTATGGACAGGGTTAGTAGATGTGAAGATACAACTGCAGAGGCACTAAAGTACAGAGGAAGCAGCAATGAGAACAGAGGAAATGTTAGTCAAGTGCAGCATAGCTAGATAGGCACCCGCCCTATCCATAAGAGATTGCACCAGTGGTTGGGAAGATTGTGACAAGAGGTGAGAATCAACATAGAGTGTAGAGGAAGGTAGCCAAACAGGTCCTGGAAGCATGCCAAGTGTGATAGGGTCGCAAAGGAAGGCATGCATATGGAGCCTGGTAGCGATGCACAGAGAGTAGTGGTGAAGTGGGGGAATGCGGGCAAGTTACAAGAACCAGCAGCGCTTTGTGTGGTGAGCCAGGTCACCCTGTTAAAATGGTGGGGGACAGCAGCCAACAGGTGCTGCAGCAACGGAGCAGGGAGAATGTTGGTGCTTACCCGATACTGCAGTGTTGATGTCCATCTGGGGGGGTTCAAGGGATATTGCACGGGGTGCCCTCTGAGCCCTCCCAGGGCCAGACAGGGTTGGTGTAGGCCATTTTAGGTGGCCCTATGAGGGGGGCCAGCTCCCAGCCCGGAAGTGACTTTGAGCGGTAGGGCAACCAATCCAGGTGCTCTCATGCAGGTTTTACAGCACTGGTCAGCTGATCAGGCTTGGTAAGCTGGATGCCCTGCGGGCCCAGTGAATACTACTCCAGCCAGGTGCTGAGGCTGGACCAGGCAAGATTGTGCAGCTATGAGGAGGAAAAATGAAAAGGCCTAGCCAGGGCCGGTGCAGGCCCTTTTAGGTGGCGCTTCGAGGGGGCTGGCTCCTCGCCTGCCGGCTCCCGGCCTGGAAGTGACTTAGAATGACACAGCAACCAATCCAGCTGCTAACCTGGGGGTGTTGCAGCCTTTGGTCAGCTGATAAGGTTTGGTAAACCGGTGGCCATTCTGTAATGCCCCTTGGGCCCAGCAAATATTGCTACAGCTATGTGGTGAGGCTGGAGCAGGCAAGATGTGCAGCCACAAGGATGAAAAATGAAAAGGTCCAGCCAGGGCCATTTTAGGCCCTTTTAGTATAAGAAATATGGTAAATCTTACTGCAAGAAAGTTTTGAACTGTGTTGAAACTAGGAACTGCATTAACTGAAAACAAGTGCTAGCAAAACTAAGAGAGCACATGGAGTTGTATGCATGATATGAAAAATCCAGCATTTGCCAAAACCAATAAAGTGCCAAGAACTGTGTTATATAAGAGAAACAATTATTGGCAAGAGCCAAAGTAACATAAGAAAGTGTAACAAGTGTGACACATGTGAATGAAGCAAGCATCACTGTTAAGAAGAAGCATTGGGATGGTGTTTCTGGAAAAGAAGTAATGGAGGGGGTACCGGTTGCATGACGTGTAATGGGTGGATCGTGTGGTCCGACAACTGTGCCTAGACCGGGTGGCCCCTGAATGCAAAAGCTACTGAAAACACCTATAAAGAAGCTTGTACTGTGCAAAGACCTTTTATTTATTGTTTTGAAAGCTGGAAGATTGGAACTCTTGGGGAAAGAAATCCCTTTTGTTGTTTTTTTTTTAAAGATGGAACATTTGAGCTCTTGGAGAAGGGATCCCCTATTCTATGTGAACTACTTTGAACTTGGGGAAGGGGAGCTGATTACAAACCAAGAGCTAGAAGAAGCTCAGAACACTATTCATGTTTATGCTGACATCCCTACACATTGTGTACAGTTAGTTGTGAGGGCAAGTATAGGTTTTGAACACAGAGAGATATTTTAATCCACCCTGCCTTTCTGAGTTAATAAAATTTTGTGGAAAGAACTTGAACTTGTTGTCTGTGTCTCACTCATGATGCCTTCACAAAACCGTACCACTGA
Source organism: Ambystoma mexicanum (assembly GCF_040938575.1). Classification (NCBI taxonomy): domain Eukaryota; kingdom Metazoa; phylum Chordata; class Amphibia; order Caudata; family Ambystomatidae; genus Ambystoma; species Ambystoma mexicanum. The sequence continues at coordinate 444,004,215 of NC_090931.1, read as the reverse complement.
TCATGTAGAATCACCTCCACTCCCCAACCTTTCTCCACAGAAAATTATTCTTTACCACGTTTTGTGGTAGTTATCTCCAAACCTGCTTCAACCATCATCAACACAAGATTTTACAACATCTGTACGCTATGTGTTTAGTACCTCTACAGATCGAGGAGGTGTGGGGTAGTGTGCAGCATCCCAGTCAGTGAAAAATTAAATAAATAATGTAGCATTCATCAGGAATGGAGAAAACAATTAAATGAGAATGTGGGACCGGGGGGGATTTCCTTTGCGGATCATACGTAAAAGATTTTTATGTGTTCCATCACAACTTCATCCCGTACCCCTAACACTAATGTTTATTATTTTTCTTTGTGGTTTAAGAGGACTTTGGTTAGGGTGTTCCTCTGCCCCTATTGGCTCCAGGTATGGTTGGATGCTATAATCTGGATTGGTCATGTGTGCCTAAACTGCTGAGCACAGACTTTGCCTCACCTTATTAGGGCAATGTCACTGAACTGGCCTTGACAATGCAGTTTGCATCGTTACCGGAAAGGGTCATGGGGTTGGATGCACTATGCCCGTCACCTAAGGAGGATGCAAATAGAAGTACCTGTGTTGGGCCAGTTTTACCTAGAAGTACACCACTGCATGACATCTTATGAACATGGACATTGAAGACAGACTTGTCCATCAGGACAATGACAATCTGTGTTTAAGTGAGATGTGAGAATAATCTGCTGGAAGGCCTTCTAAGTGTCTCTCGAAATTTTGGGTCGAACGTCTCAGAATGAGAACATTGAGCTGGTCTGGAGGGCGGGGGGTTAGTGGTCTAGTAATGGGTTAGTGGCTGGGATGCTGTCAATTTGTATTGCAAGCAAACCAAAATAAACCCCGTAGGCTTCATCATAACCTGAAATTAAGACAATTATTTTTGAGGTTCACATATTGGCAACCACAGCTCGGAACTGTCTTGCAACTCGGTACGGCACCAGACCGGTGGGCTGCCCCCTCTCACAAATACCCCACATGCATGACAAGAAAAGGGAGAAGTCCACATTAAATACTCCCAGGGGTTTATCGGGAGGAGGATGCTCAGGTTAGGTGTCCTTGTACATGTGTAGCTGCTGAGAGGTGAAGGAAGACCAGTTAACGGGATAAGCAAACATGGTTTGGAAATTCTGGTTGGGTACGGTATACTAATAGTTGATGTTTCCTGTTTTATTGTGGTGGTCTTGGCTGTTGTGTATTTCTTCTACCCTGAACTAGATCTAGAAAAATACTGGGAATGTTGATTTAGTTAGGCTAGTAACGAAATTCTGAAATCTTCAGCTATACATATCTGTATTCAGTCCAAAGGCATTCGGACTCTAGCAAGAGCAGGCACTCCAAGGATGCATCTCTGTTATCTGTATATGTGTCTTAGAGAGGGAAATAAAAACTGGAAGAAATAACAGGATCTTGTGGTCAGTAACACTCGATTTAAAAGGGAAAGACAGATGCTTGCAGGCAGATTTGTTTTAATTTATTTTTATTGTTGTGATTTAGTTTACATGAAACCTTACACAACATTAATCTAAAAAACTATAGATAAAATAAATTCAAATATCATACAGTTTAAGTACATTCAGTCATATTTAAACAACAAACAAGTGTCAAGTGCAAGAACAAGGGACACATTTTCACACCACATAAGTCTAGACCACAAAATCTCCTTTGAATTGTCTGAGGAAAAACGGTCTCCTTCCGTAGAGAAGGCGTTCATTCTAATCGCTGTTAGCGAATGGTAGTCCATCATCCAGTGTTTAGTCGTTTCCATTGTGCTGGTAGATTCACAGAAATGACAGTCCAAGGACGGCTCATCCCCTATGAAGGGTATGCCCTAATGTTTAAACCGTTCCTTGGACTTAATTCCATTCAACCTAAAACGTAAGCATGTTGAATGTGCCCTTCTGCAGGGAAAACATTTTACATATGGAGATAGATTGCCAAACTTTCGAGGGGACCTAGTATATTCTTGATAAGCAGAATATTAACACAATGCCTCCAATGTCAGTCTCAAATCATCCCTAAACAGTTTGTTTTACCCCTTCTGAATTGCCCACTAATTCCAACTCAGATGACCCAATACTCTCCAACAAAGAGCCCATCAATCCCTTGAAAGAAGAAACAGATTTCACAGAGCAGTAATCCACATCCAAATCCACAAAAAGGCAGCTATGAGGAGGGGACAAGATTTTATGGAAGGTTAACAATTTCTTCCACTGAAATCTGGCGTTAAGTGAGATCAAATTCAAGTCATGCCGGATGATTACGCTGGGGATAGAACTAGAAAGACCCAGCACATTTTTCCAAAGCATTCCCTGCATGGAATCCAAGCATGCGCCAAGAGTGGAAGAAGCCATGCCTAAGGTGTACAATATCACAGGCTCGATATTACCTAGATAATACTAAAGTATTATCTAGGGAATATCGAGCCTGGAAGACAAGAAAAACCACATAGTTTCCCAAAAATCCTCTTCATGTGAGACACTAAGGGGAGTAATGTATTAGGCAACATGTGTCTCCACTCCTTTATCAATGCAGAATTAGTTAAGTTGTAACCCAAATAGCAGAGTGAAGACACCTGCTCAACCCTTTCAGTCGCCAAGGTCCACCACACGGTTTTAGGCTTCCTAGTAGACGTAAAGACCACCACATTTACCGTAAGATTGTTTTTCTTAATGGCTGTGAAAGAAATTATTGGGGTAATTCATAGAATATCGCGCACAAGTGGCACACGTGGCTGGCACACAGCATGCGAATCTCTGCGCCAGCGGCATGCGCTAAAATCCATTTCTGTGCACAGCATATTCATGGATTTTAGCTACCAAAACCAGCCGTGGCGCACAGTGGCGCAACGACCTTGCAGGAGCGCCAGTTACGCCCCCAAGAACGCCCTGAGCGCAAGGAAAAGCCATCAAAATCCCCAATCCAGCGCAAAGGGCTGCGCTAACCCTTGACCAGTTTACAGGGCTGCCAAACAGCAAATGCCAAGTGGGAAACGTGTACTACTGGGGTTCGCGTGAAGTTTCACACGCGATAGGCCCTGTGCGAGCGGGGTACGTGTATTACTGGGGTTCGCGTGAAGTCTGACACGCGATTGGATCCGGGTACGTGTATTTTGGGGGTGCGCGGGAACTTCCACACGCGATTGGCCCTGTGCGAGTGGGGTACGTGTATAACTGGCGTGCGCGGGAAGTCTCACACGCAATTTGAGCATGGTATGTGTATTTCGGGGGTGCGCGGGAAGTTTCACACGCAAATGGCCCTGTGCGAGTGGGGTACGTGTATAACTGGGGATCGCGGGAAGTTTCACATGCGATTGGCCCTGTGCGAGTGGGGTACGTGTACAACTGGGGTTCGCGTGAAGTCTCACACGCGATTTGAGCATGGTACGTGTATTTCGGGGGTGCGCGGGAAGTTTCACACGCGAATAGCCCTGTGCGAGTGGGGTACGTGTATAACTGGGGTTCGCGTGAAGTTTCACACGTGATTTGAGCAGGGTACGTGTATAACTGGGGTTCGCGGGAAGTTTCACACGCGATGGCTCTGTGCGAGTGGGGTATGTGTATAACTGGGGTTTGCGTGAAGTCTCACACGTGATTGGATCTGTGTACGTGTATTTCGGGGGTGCGCGGGAACTTCCACACGCGATTGGCCCTGTGCGAGTGGGGTACGTGTATAACGTGTATAACTGGGGCGCGCGTGAAGTCTCACACGCGATTTGAGCATGGTACGTGTATATAGGGGGTGCGCGGGAAGTTTCACACGCGAATGGCCCTGTGCGAGTGGGGAACGTGTATAACTGGGGTTCACGGGAAGTTTCACACGTGATTGGCCCTGTGCGAGTGGGGTATGTGCATAACTGGGGTTCGCGTGAAGTCTCACACGCGATTTGAGCATGGTACATGTATTTCGGGGGTGCGCGGGAAGTTTCACACGCGAATGGCCCTGTGCGGGTGGGGTACATGTATAACTGGGGTTCGCGTGAAGTCTCACATGCGATTTGAGCAGGGTACGTGTATTTTGGGCGTCCGCGGGAAGTTTCATACACGAATGGCCCTTTGCAAGTGGGGTACGTGTATAACTGGGGTTCGTGTGAAGTCTCACACACGATTTGAGCATGGTACGTGTATTTTGGGGGTGCGCCGGAAGTTTCACACGCGAATGGCCCTGTGCGAGCGGGGTACGTGTATAAATGGGGTTTGCGTGAAGTCTCACGCGCGATTTGAGCAGGGTACGTGTATTTCTGGGGTGCGCGGGGAGTCTTACACGTGAATTGCCAGTGTGGGTCCTCCCAGGTGTTCCCTATACACCCTCCACAGCCCCTGCAGGCAGTCCACACCACAGGGGACTACCCTGCACCCCTGGTCATGTGCCGCAGGCAGCCCATGCACCATGGGCATGCCCCCCAGCCAAGCCACATGTCAGCTTGCACTACTGATCACCAACTCATGTCCCCCTGCACCCCCACCCCCCAGCAGTGCGGGGCACCTGCCAGCAGGCCCCCACTCATGTCCCCCTGCACCCCCACCCCCCAGCAGTGCGGGGCACCTGCCATCAGGCCCCCACTCATGTCCCCCTGCACCCCCACCCCCCAGCAGTGCGGGGCACCTGCCAGCAGGCCCCCACTCATGTCCCCCTGCGCCCCCACCCCCAGGCAGATCGGGGCACCTGCCAGCAGGCCCCCACTCATGTCCCCCTGCACCCCCAACCCCCAGCAGTGCAGGGCACCTGCCAGCAGGCCCCCACTTATGTCCCCCTGCACCCCCACCCCCCAGCAGTGCGGGGCACCTGCCAGCAGGCCCCCACTAATTTCCCACTCATGTCCCCCAGCCCCCCACCTCCCAGCAGTGCGGGGCACCTGCCAGCAGGCCCCCACTCATGTCCCCCTGCACCCCCACCCCCTAGCAGTGCGGGGCACCTGCCAGCAGGCCCCCACTCATGTCCCCCTGCACCCCCACACCCCACCAGTGCGGGGCACCTGCCAGCAGGCCCCAACTCATGTCCCCCAGCACCCCCACCCCCCAGCAGTCTGGGGCACCTGCCAGCAGGCCCCCACTCATTTCCCACTCATGTCCCCCTGCACCCCCACCCCCCAGCAGTGCGGGGCACCTTCCAGCAGGCCCCCACTCATGTCTTCCTGCACCCCCACCCCCCAGCAGTGCGGGGCACCTGCCAGCATGCCCCCACTCATGTCCCCCTGCACCCCCACCGCCCAGCAGTGCGGGGCACCTGCCAGCAGGCCCCCACTCAAGTCCCCCTGCACCTCCACCCCCCAGCAGTCTGGGGCACCTGCCAGCAGGCCCCCACTCATGTCCCACTCATGTCCCCCCCTACACGAAATAAAGATGCACAATCATGGCCCACTTCTACACCAAAAACCCATATGCCGCCACCCCATTCTTGAGACGCAATGATTTCCCAATCCACCCCACACTGATATGCCCATCTCAAGACACAAACCAAAACTCAACTATGTACATCAACACATGTCCATCACACATATACACTGGTTGGCATTGCTTGTGTAAACCCACATTTTCACATGCATCAACCCAATGAGCGAATCCCACACATGGAACTAACATATGAAAATGTATTATGTACATAAATAAATAAATGAAATGAAATGAAATGAAAGCATACCAAAATATCAAACATGAAATGAAAAGCATGTGAAAAAGATGAGTGAATGAAAATGATAACCAATCCCAAAAAATTTGAAAGAAAAACAGTCCTAACTCTCCCTCCACCAACGCAATTCCAAAGGAAAAGTAATAAAATGATATCCATTGTTTCATGTTCATAATGAAAACTAAAAAAGATAAATCAGTCCATAGTCCAACTATTTACAATACATTGTCCGGAAAAAAAAAATCCATTACTCCATGTCCATAATGAAAAAGAAATTCCAAATTAATCCATGATCAAACTATATACAATCCATTGTCCAAAATAAAAATGCATTAATCCATGTGCAAAATTCCAAAAAAGATATCAAATGAATCCATTGTCCAACGATGTAAAGGGTCCATGAGCCCAACCAAACAAATGAAACCTACCTAAGAAACTACCTAAAAATAAAACTATATACAAATGTGTGTGGCATTGTCCATTGACCCAAATAAAAGGAGAAGGAAAAGGAAACCTAACTCTAAAAAATATTTACAATGGCAGCGGGCTAGTCCGACTTCTCACTTTTGGATGTCCCAGGCCAGTGCATCATCGAACTCCCGCTCAATGTCCTGGAGGCGGTCCTCTTCCATGGCCCCGAGGGTTCGCAGGGACGACGACATGTTCTCCAACTCCCTGCAAATTGCCTCAAGGCACTCGGCCCGTCTCAGGGCCCTCCGCATGGAGTTCTCCCCCTGACCATTGTGAGCCGTGCCTCTTCCGCCCACTGCCACTCTGCATCTATGGTGTGGCCCAACCGCTGCCACACAGAAGACACTTGAAACCCAGGGTCCTCCTGCCCTATGGCCGATGCCTGCCCCTCCGATGTTGAAGGCCCCGAGCCATCATGGCTCCCACCTTGTTGCTGCTGCTGTGCCTCTGCCTGTGCCCTGGCTCTTGCTGCCTGCACATTCTCCTCCGGCTGGGGGGCAGTTGTTGAGGTGGCCACCCCTGCTGGATGTCTGACTCCTGACTGTGGCAGGGATGTGTCCTCCACCAGCCTGGCCGCAGGGTCAGAGGCAGCTCCACAGGGTACCGAGGTGATAAATGGGTGGGAAGATGGCATGGAGGATTACTGGCGCATAGGGGGTTTAGGTGAGGAGGGGGTCGGAACAAGGTCCAGCAAACGGAGGAATCCGGCCCTGGTGACCTGTCCCAGTAGGTCAATGTGGACAACGTGCCATTCCAGATGACATGCAGTCTCCACATGAAAAGACTGCAGGTCACCTCGCATGGCCCGGTATCGCAACGCCACCCCACCCAGGACAGGCTCAACCCGGTCCCGGATAGCCACGTCCGCAGGGAGAGGAAGGCCAGTGGTTGTGCGCTCATCCCCTCCCTGAAAACGGGTCTGGACGTAGGCATCCCTGCTGGAGCCAGATGATGCAGTGACAGGATCAGGGACAGGATTGCACACAGGCACCTCCGCAGCAGCCTGTGCTGCCTCCTGTCCCTGGTCCTGCACTGCACCACTAGCACCAGTGGAATCCCCACCTCCAGACCCCGTGTGTGTCCCTTTCACAGCCTCCTCCTCCACCAAACCCCCCACCAACCTGGATGACTCCATGCCATCTTCCTCCGTCGGACCCTGTGGGGTCTCAGCATCCCCTTCTGCTGCCGAGGAGTCCACCTCCAACCTCTGCCTCTTGGACCTACCCTCGGCAGCTGCGGCCTGGGACGTGGCACCAGACTCCTCACTCCCCGACGAGATGACAATCTGGGAGGGGAGCCAGGCCTTGCGTCTCCGGCTGGTGGTGCGATTCCTGCCGCTGTGCTCCACAGCACCCTCTCCGCCCTCTTCATCAGTCAACGCTGCAGACAGGGAGAGATAAAACACAGGCATCAGGCCACACTACATTGGACTGATACACACATGACAGTTGTACATGAGTGGCATAGTCAAAATTCAGACACGGCATCACACTCCACGACACACATGTCATTTTAACTCATACACATGAGCATTTCCACAGCAATATTGCACCATGCAGCAGCATCTATACACATTCAACAGCATGTACAGCCAAAGGTGAGCCGCACATCACATGAGACAATGGGAGTGCACTAGACATGCACACACGCCACCACACTTACATGCGTGTGTACATATCCAACTGTCGCAGTGATGAAATCGCCATACATGTCACATCTGACATTCAGCCTTCTACATATCAGTGTCACGTGCATCCATGTTGCATCATAGTTGCACACTTGTCAAATACACATATATGCACATGTACACAGTGCAGTTACATGCATAATGAACCAACATCCATGCCACAACCATGCCAATGTACATACACAGAAATTCAAACATGTGTGCTCCCACACCTGCATTTGCCCAGCATGCTTACCAACACATACACCATCGATGTGTCTCACACCTGAGAGGACTCACATGTGGCAGCCTCACGCCCATGTTCATACACATCCCTACATGGCCCTACAAAAACACACGTGCAACCTGCACACTACAGGCACACCACGACACGCACATCGTCCAATCACCATGCATGTACACTTACCACTCGACTCCAGACGGGTCTGCCTCTTAAGGATCTGGACGTAGAGCACTGGGCATATGCGTTCCAGGACCCTCATTTGGTGGTCCGACAGTTGGACCCGGCGCCCCTTGGCATCCGCTGCCTTAGCGAGGCGCCGTGCCTTGTTGAGGGTTCTGGACCTGAAGTTCTCCCAGCGCTTCTTGACATGATGTAAGTCGCGGACTGCCACGCCCTCCACGTTGATAGCAGTCACGATGTCCATCCAGATCCTTGTCCGTCCTTCCTTGTCGGCGCGCGAACTTCCAAAGAGGGCATCATACTGCCCCAGGACTTGCTCCACCAGGACACCAACTTCCCTGGCACTGAAGCTGGTGGCCCTCTGCCTCTCTGGCTGGGGGTTGCCAGTGGTGCCAGATGGTGTTGTGCCCGACATGGCAACCCCAGAGGCAGGAGTGGGTGGGCAACTGCGTCCTGGGGCTGGGCTTTGGAGTGATGGTATCCCAGTCGTGAGTCTTCGGTTTCAGCAAGGGTGGTCACAGCAACTGCACCTCTGGCTGACGTGCAGGCAGCAAATAGCAGGGCACGTGGGCAGCAGGCAGTCAGGCAGCAGCAGATGGCAGGTGGGAGCATGCTCGGGGCTCTGGGGGGCAGTAATTCAGCCTTCTGGGCAGGAGCGTGGTCTTCCGTGTGCTGTTGCGTGGCCAGCTTGATACTGAGTGCTTTGGCACGTGAAAATCTTGCATGTCAGCATTTAATTCGAGGAAAGGCCCTTCGCGTGTAAGCGCGTCAGCACACGTATGCGGTTTCATTGGACCAAAGGCCCTTAGCGCGTAAGCGCTTCTGTGATGTGACCCGCATAGCGTTTCCCTCGTGACGTGGCATCACGCGTGGAAAAACTGCATGTCCACGTGTGGATGCGTGTATTCTGAGGAAAGGGCCTAAGCGCGTAAGTGACTTGACGCAAGCGGGCGTTTCCATCAACACGGGTGCATGTTCATCGTACACGTCCAAAAAATGCACGTCCGAGTGTCAGCTCATGTAATTGGAGGAAAGGGCTTTAGCACGTACACGCGTATGTGACGTGTACGTGTGGGCCGGTTTAAAAGCTACATGTCAGACGCCATTTCCTTGTATGTGCTTTTCATGGAGAGCGAGTGGGTGAATTCTGTACTTCTTGTCGGTTCACACGCGATTACTTCACAGCATTTCAAGTTCGTACTCCCTGTTACCTCTGACAGCTTTTTTCTGACTTTTTGTTGGGCCTGTTTCCTCAAACAGCGTTCACTTCTTCTTTTGTCCTGTCTCCTCAGACAGCATACAATTCTTCTTTTGGCGGGTGTGTGGCCAACGCACACAAATGCTCGTATTTTTCACTCTCTTTTTCCAGGCAGACAGTGAATCGCGCACATATTTACCAACTGTGCTTCCCCCGTGTGTCGCGTACCCATTCAGAGGTCATTGTAGGCTGCGTGTATTACGCGTACGCTTATTTTTGTGTTTCTGGATGCCACAGCGTAGTTCGGGTACATTTTTTCATGAACATGGTCTACGAGTGGTTGCTTGCACGTTATTTTTTGATTTTGGGCTGCCTGTGCGTTGCGTGACCTGTCATCTTCCCCCAGGGGTCACAGACAACCTTGTTAGAGCACTAGGGTACGAATTCCATCTAGTACTATACCCCTTTGACCCCCAATTGCCCAGGACAATTGTTTACTGCAACTCCCATACGCACAACAACATCAGTGCCATGGTTGGGAGGCGACCAAGCCGTAAGGGAGGCAAAGGTGGCCGACCTTCAAAAGGTGGCCGTGGTGGGCGCGGTAGAGGATGTTGCCGGGATTTGCAGGGTGCCCCTATACCCCCATGTGTGGAGGACCAATCAGGGACACCCATGCCCCCCCCTATGGTTGAGGGAAACGTGGCTGACACCATCCCAGCTCAGCCCTTGTTGGAACAGCCCATTGTGGCACCTGACCTGGCACAGGATGACTCCCAGGCTGACTTCCAGGTCAGCAAGTCTAGGCCACGTGTGGCGGTGCAAGCTGTTGTCACCAAGCCACGTGGATCTGGGGCAGCTATGTCATCTGCTGCCCCGAGTAGGCAGGGTGGGGAGGCTGCAGGGGCAGCTGCAGCTCCATCCGCCCCAGCTCTGACTCTCCCAGCCAGGACAGTGTCAGTACAGGTCCATCAAACTGACGTTCCCCCTGCCAACATTACCCTGCAACCAATGCCTGCAACAAGACATATGGTCATTGTGCATTCCCACACTCCTACTACCCAGTCCACCGGTGCTTCTGCACCTACTGACCAGAGCAGCGTAAGCCACTCTGGCTCTGCTCCACCTTTAAAGAAGAGGAAGAAGGGTGCTCTGGCACGACAGGCTGAGACCCCAGACATGGCTACACACTCCGGCACGTCAAGGAAGCCTTGCTTTAATGACGCAGAACTTGATGCACTTGTGTCCTATGTGTCGGCACATAGCCATGAAATGCTGGTGACTGCAGGGTCCAAGACCACAACTGGTCAACATAAGGCACACTGGCAGATCATCGCTGACCGCATAAGTGCCCTTGGATTTGTGAGGCGCACAGCTGATGATTGCTACAAGCGGTGGAATGACCTGAAACGCAGAGCAAAGAACAAGCTGGCCTCAAATCATGCCGCTACTCTGGTGACTGGCGGTGGGTCTCCACCAGAGGACAACGAACTCACTGAACATGAGTCTGTTGCTGGGGCCTTCGTCACAGAGGAACAGATCCAAGGCGTGGGAGAACTACCTGTTTACAATGCATTGTCCGGTGAGTGCCCATGCATGTGTGTGTAATCCATGTGTATGTTGTTTGGGTGACGGGTTCAGATTGAGTGCCAGGTGAGGATGTGTGCACCTGAGTGCTATGGGTCACCCATGTGCTTCCTCTCATACATTCACGTGCCTTGGATTTGGGTATGACTGTATCCCTTCTGCCACAGTTGCCTATTAAGCCCACATTTGTGCACTTTACCTTGAACTGTTGTCTTGCAACTACATTGGTCTGATTTAGTAAGTCTTCATTCATGCTGATTGTTTGCACTCTCCCCTTTTTGCTAGACAATTTTATGCCCTATTGCGACATATGTGATATGCTTCAGTCATTGTTTACAGGCCACACTGGGGCACTATTATTACCTGGTTATGTTAATGATTACACCATTCAGGCTGATGGAGTATTGGCCTGCATAAAAATTATTATAAGGGGCTGTTTGCATGTGGAACATGACAGATGTTTCCTGTGATGTCAAAGTGACCAACCTTTGATCAGCCCACAATGACAGTATTTTTGGACACTGGATGTGTTTCAGTGTGTGGCACACGCATATTTTGAAACACTATTCAGCATTAATCTTCTCATCATGTCGATGTCACATGGATGTGTGACAGTACTCAATCACTGACATATTGCTGTAGTTATGTACTTTACCATGGATATGTTACATGACATCTGTGTGGTGGCATGTGTCATGTGTGTGTATTGGACATGCCACGCACAGCCTGATGTGTGATGCCTGTGCTACCCAACATGCTACAAATGTGTTGCTTTTCCATCTTGCTCTCCCCAGTGTCAGCCTTTTTGACTCAACTTCCAACTCTTTGACAGTGCATGCATGGCAGGGTTATAGTCATGTGGGACATGTGTTGATCATGTACTGGATCTGTGACTTGTCACGGCCTATGTGTGTGCTATGGTGCTCATGCCTGTTTCCATTTGTTGTCTTTCATGTTTTTGCAGGTGATGACGCACTTGATGCTGTTGAGGTTGAGGAGATGGTGCAGACCCAGGAGGAATCTCTGGCACGACCGGGCACCAGTGGGGGACGTGGTGTGGTGGTGGGTGAGAACCCAATGTTACTGCAGGCCATACTCTCCACGGGTGTCTCTGGGTGCACCTCGCCAGACCTCTATTCGGGTGCTGAATCGGATGATGAGACTTATGTGCCGTCGTAGGTAAGTGTTTCTGGCAGGGATTCTGTTCTGTCCAACCCACCTGCACCAGGGGGAGAACCCTCTATGGGGATGTCATTGTTGGTAGGTCTGCCTTTGGCAGTTATGGATGCAGGGTCACACTCCTCAGCATCTGATCCTGTTCCTGGGCCAGCAGATCAGAGGGGGAATGCAGTCCTGCAGCCTCAGGCAGTGTCAGCACAGCAAGGTGCAGATCGCCTTGCCCCAAACAGGTGTGGTGCCCGTCGACGCGGTGGCCGTGCGCCACCAGGCAATACTGTATGGGAAAACTCCATGTACGGTATTGCAACCCAACAGGCAGCATCAGTAGAAATGATGGCTCATGCAATGGAGAGGGTGGCCACTTCCATTATCACCCCTGAAAGGCAGACGGGGCAACAACAGCAGCCTACAGACTCCATTTGCCAATCACACAGGGAAGAAATGTTGGCGTCCAACAGGGACCGACGAGCGGCACTGGAGACTCTGCGCCAATCAATATCAATATAGTGCCAGGCCCACAGGGAAGCCCTGAGGGAAGAACTACATACCCTCAGGCAGACTCTGGTTGATCTTGGGGCTTCCACTAATCTTAGGGCAGAACAGCAGCCGGAGCAGCTCACACGTTCGCTCTCAGCTGAGATGCAGGCAACACGTGAGGAGATCTGGGCATCACGCGAGGCCATGCGTGCAGAAATGCAGGCAACCCGTGAGGTGCTGCATGGGGATCTCCGCACATTAATCCTCCAGAATCAGACCTTCCAGACCTGCATGCTTGCTGTCATGGAGGACCATACCTGGGCTTTGCGTGGGCTGCCTCCCATAGTGCCACCACCTCCTGATGCAGCAGCAGAGGGTGAGGAGAGCGACAGCAGTTCTCCCACAATGGCATAGCCGTGCAGGCCATGAGCCCAAGGAGGTATTTATTTTCCGCAACATCCACGCAGGTGGGTGTTGGTGTGCACCCTGTCCTCAAACCTCCTGGGTGGCCTCCCCCACCCCCCCTGATCCCCAAATGGCCATTTTTGATTTTTTTCTTTTTTTTTTGCAGTGTGTTGCCTTGTGTGGCTACCGTGGGCATCCACTGTATTCCGGCTGGGCACATGCAGCCTTGTCCTGAGTTTGGGTTAGATGCTTGTGTTCGTGTGAGACACACCCCTCCTGCTTCCCGTTACCATGGGCTTTCAAAGGGTGTGACCAAGTGACAGTGAATTACACATTGACGTTGGGCTCCCATGAGCTGTGTGGGCAGTCTGCAGTCAATACTGTGTAGACATTCCTAGTGGATATTGTTGTTTTCTACACTGCATGGTGTATTGATATGTGCTTGTGCATCCTTTTCTTCCTCCTAATTTGCAGGTTCCTTCCTCATGTCTTCACAAGGCCTTCTACTTTGCAGATGGAGTTCATGTTGTATGCAGTACACTGAGACATTTGCGTGGCAGTAACACTGTACAGATGGAAGGGGTCGATGTGCTGGCGTATTCAGGTTGTAAGGCTTGCACTACTTTGAATTTGTACTGTCATATTTTGCCACTGTTTCATCCTGTGTTTCTGTATTGTGTTGCTGGTAAGTATTTGTTCATGTGTGCTGTTTCTTATTGATTACTGGGAGCATATTGTCTGTGGCCTGTTTCCATTTCGGACAGTGCACTTTGTGACACTTGTGTCATGTGTTGTGCATTCATTTGATTGCTTGCACATTGCATGGCATGCCATGGTGTGTTGGGTAGCTGAGATGGGGAGGGGTTGGGTGACATGGCACTATTTTCATGTTGTATTTTGCAAGGGGGTAGTCATTCATGCAGCATGAATGTGTGTCTTTTTATCACACATCATTGGTTGTGTTTAAGTAGGTAGGGATGCACACAATGTAGCACTTCCAGGTGACCAATCTCAGGCTGGTATGGTAGTGACAGTTGACTGTCCCTTATGTCATCATCATTGATTGTCAGCTGGTATGTGCCAGGGCTGTGTGCACTCCGCAGAGGTGTGATTTTAGGTGAAGTAATTGGCCACCAGCTGCGTACGGGCTGCCTCACCACGTGCCCTTTCCCCACCCATGAGCAGTGGGCGTGCATGCGGTTGGGGATGTGGGGGCACCACCATGTCCACCAGCAGGCCCCGGCATGTTGCAACGTTGTGCAGGACACATGCTGCCACTATGATCCTGCACACTACTGGGGGAGCGTATAGTAGCTGCCCACCACAACGGTCAAGGGAGTGAAAGCGTGACTTGAGCACTCCGAATGTGCGCTCTACTATGCCCCGGGATGCAATATGGGATGTGTTGTATCTTACCTCGGGTGGCGTGGTGGGGTTCCGAATTGGCGTCATCATGTGGGTGCTCAGAGGGTAGGCACTGTCCCCTGGGGAGGTGATGATGGGTATCATTAGTGGGGTTGTGACATTACTCAGTATCTGACATGCATGCATGTGCAGAGGCATTTATACTCACCGAGCAGCCATTTATCGCCATGCCGCCCAGCTTCTAGGTCCCGGTTTAGGGTTGACATTCTGTAAATGAAATTGTCGTGGGGCATATACTGAGGTGATGATTCCCTTGGCATCACATACTTCCTGGACGTTGATGGAATGCCAGTGCTTGCGGTTTCTGTAGATGTGCTCTGATGCCCTGGGGGTACGTAGAGCCACATGGGTGCAATCAAGGGCACTTAGCACTTTGGGGAATTGTGCCACCCCGTAAAAATCCTGGACGGCAGCCTGCCTTTCTGCAGGTGTTCTTGGCAGGTATATGTGCCTGCGGACTGATGGGCGTGCAGTCATGATGGCCAACACCTGGTGTAGGCAGCGTGACTGCGTGGCTTGTGACTCCCCCCCCCCCACTATAGTAGTTGTCTGCTGAAATGATCCAGTGGCCAAGAAGTGCAGTACATTGAGGACCTTCTCCAGGGGGCTGAGTGCTTGGGAGCACAGGGGGGGTGATGTGAGGTCATCCTCCCACTCACCGACCAGGTCGAGTATTATGTGAGGTGGAAACCTGTACCTCCCATACACCTGGTCATCAGGAATCTCAAAAAGGCTGGTTCTGGGTGTAAAAATTCTGGGCCTGACTATCCTCCTCCTCCTCCTGCGGTATCCCACGACCACTGCTGCTAGGAACGGTATATTCATCCTGGCGTCTGAGCTTGTTTGTTGTTTGTGTGCACTTTTATGCTGCGCGGGTCCATGTACGCCTGCTTCCTGCTGGCGTACGTGTTTCCAGATTAGCGCATATTTTTTGGCGCACGTGTTAGCCCCGTTCGATTCCATGAATACGTGCTTTGAACGTGCGTGTGGGCGTTCCGTGCATTTGCCTCCTGTACATCCCCCATGACGCCCACATTTTCACGCGTTGTTCCCCATTCCGCATGTCACGCCCCCTGTTCACCTACTTTCGTTGTGTGCACCGCGCTATGTGCGATTTTGCTGTGCGCGTAGCGCACGCTGTTTGGAGACGTGTGCGCCAGCGTGCGCCACACAGAATTTTGGCGCACATCCTGGGATTTACACGTGCACGGATTTCCATGAATTGCTGTGCGCGGGTTTCGCTGCGATTTTCACACTTGTGCTGCGATTTGCATGCTTTTGCACGCTTTTGCACGCTTGCACCGAAAATTTCAGCGCACATTAATTCCATGAATCGCCCTGTAAATGACCTCTTAATACAGCTTTAAAGCAATCCCAATTGTTATCAATAGATGTGTCATCATTAAAGTTTTTGGGAAAAAAATGGGTAAGTTTTTTCTCTAGACATTTTGTAAATTGTTCATCTTTTAGTAGGGCTGAGTTGAATCTCCATCCGTTTTGTTGAGAGCATGTTGTGTGGATAAGAGAGTTGAATGTTGACTGGAGCGTGATCTCACAGGGTAATGATTCAATCTTGGAATCTAACAGACTATTGGTCACTGATTTGGATGAAGAAGGTTGCCAGCCTTAAAGACCTTCCGGGGAGGGGTACAAATCAGAGGTACGTCCTGCGCAGGTGCGGAGGGAGCATGAGAGGGGCAGAGGAGGAAGGAGGAAAGGGCAAGGTAGCCAAGGGAGGAGGGTAAGGGACAGCTGGAGATGAAGAGAAGTTGATGAGGCGAGGTAACCTCCCATCAACGAGAAGGAGATTGGCCTGGGGGCCTTGCACCATGACAGTGCCATTTAGGTAGACATTAATGATGACTCTGGAGGAGTCAAAGGGATCCATATGGACTTCCCAGCGGGTGCCACCATTAATGGGAGAGGAGGAGAGAGGACAGAGAACAGAGATCATATGAGGGGTCCAGAGATCTGGCAAAGGAACAACAAAGAATATTTCAGTGAGGGTTTGTCTGGCAGAAGCGCTGGAATAGGTATCAGCAATGGGGAGACCTGGGTTGGAGGCCAAGATATCCTTTTTACATTTCTTCTTACCAGACTTAGTGAGAAGCGAAGGATAGCTGATAGTGAAGCAGTTGGAGTAGATAGGAGAAACAGATAACGCCATGGGCAGGTAGAGAGAGGAAGCAGTGGGAGAAATATGCAGGTGCAGCGGTATAGTACAGTCACTGGGCTATCAGGTTACAATTTAGGGCCAAAAGTTAAATGAAAAACACACCCAAATTTGATTTTCCAAAACACATCCAAATTTGATTACAAAACACACCCAAATGTGTGTGACAGGAAACAAATATACTTGGAATTCACTATGACGATATTCAAATTAAAACTGCTGCCTATGCAGATGATGTTTTACTTCTATTGAATGTTACTGATTCATGCCTGAATCATTTACTCAATAATCACCACTGTTCGAATCTGGTAATGAAATGGTGCCCCACGGGTATTAAAGGTTTAGGGGTCATCATAAAATCTTCTATTAAAGATACTATAAAACAGAATACTGCGAGTGTCCTGACCAAAGTCATAGACCTTACTAGTTTATGGTCCCCTTTGTTCTTATCATGGTGGGGAAGTTTGGTATCTATCAAAATTTTGTTTGCTCCAATTGTACTTTATTTGTTATATATGCTTCCTATCTCCATTCCTGCATCGTTCTTTAAATCCATATATCCTTAAATTCATATGGGAAAAAAGAAACATAGGATTTCATCAGGTAAACTTAAAGCCCCTAGAGCAGATGGAGGAGTTGGTTTTCCCAATTTCAAAAAATACCATGTGTCGTTTGTTTTGCGCCAGGCTCAGTTGTGGTTTACCCCCACTATTCTAAACCCACCAAATTGGCTTATTTTTGAGAGAGCGATGGGTTTCCCCCACATCCCTACGGATTGTCCATATATCAAAGAAACCAAAAGATTCATCACCAGTAACAGTATCAACACCACCATCACTTATCTCAGATCATATTTACTCGCATTTATTCCCAATATATCTCAATTTGTGTCTCATTATATTTGGATGAATCCCCTGTTAAAGATCTATAAAAAAGCTATAAGTTGGAATCCATGGCTCTCTATGAGCATTACATTTGTGGGACAACTCTTTGTTAAAGGGATACGTCTTACTTTTAATGAGATGGTAGCCAAATATCATATTCCTATGACTTTTATGCGCCAATACCTAAATTTGATTGACGCTATTGTGGTAAAGTATTACTTGTTACTACATACTAATTATACTTATCAAGCTAACAAAGTGCAGTATATGTCTAATCAGAATTTCACCGCTTCAATGTTCTATAAAATGTGTACAAATATGTCAGATGATAAAGCCCCATGGATTAGTCAAAAAAATTGGAAATTTGATGGCTCCTTGTTGGATACCCAATTAAAATGGCCTCCTGTTTGGAAGATTATTTCTAAAGCTATTGTTTCGGCAAGCTTGCTACAGACTTTATATTTTTTCCACCATAGTGCCTTTATTACACTGTTGATTATCTTTAAAGGTGGTCGTTCGCAAGATGAAAACTGCTGGAGCTGTTTATGTGTAAGCGGTACTTTCAAACACATTGTTTTCGATTGTATCCATGTTAAATCCTTCTGGGAAGTGGTATGGAATACCCTTAAATCCATTTTTTATATACAAGAGTTTTGTTTCTCTTTCCTTTATCTGGGCAGCTCCGCTCTTCAACCTGCATTAGACAAGTATAATTGCAACCTGCTTGATCTCTTTATTACAGTAGCTATCCAAACTATTACATCTAATTGGAAGTATCTTAATCGTGTGAACTTTAAAATGTGGTGGAACACTGTATGTAACAACAACAGAATGGAAAATTGTAATGCTGTATCTCCTTTTTTACAAAGTAAACATAAATTGAAATGGAAGACATTAATTGAATATTTAGAAAATGTACCGCCTAGTCCTTAAAGTATAACACTAATATGTTGCTTTTTCCCTCCCTTTCCGTTCCTTTTGTCTCTGTTTGTCTAGTTTGTCCTATTTGTTTAAATTCTTCATAACATATACTGTTTACACCTATACGTTTATACTGAATTTGCATTCTATGCATTAGTATTTAGTCATAGCATATGAGGCCTTTACACATCAGTACATTTTCTGTAGATTAATCATTATGTTTTGTACCTTGTATTTTAGATATAACATTTTCTTGTATGTATTATATTGCCTTATATGCCTATGTATTCTTGAAAATAAAATACCTAAACTAAAAAGAAAAAGAGACCAAGATACAAAAAATATGAATAATGAACCAGACATGTTAAAGAATTGTCAAACAACTAGGGTGGAGTTTCTGGGCAGGGTGGAGTCATGCTACCTGTCTCGCTTGTGCTTTTTCCCACTCTTCTTTTTCTTGTCTTTTCGGAGTGGCGAGGAGCTGTCACAGCTGCTGGGAAGAAATAACAGAGAGGTCATTAGTTCATGGATCTAGACATGGATCGTATAGCTCCGTGACAACGTGCTCGTCTTGGAAGCGAGACAACGCATAACAACACAGATTTCAATGCTGGGTCCGTGCTTAGAAACCACTTCAGTATTAAGCATGTTATAAAAAACAATTATAATTATAATTATGGATCGCCTGAAGATGCTGACGATGAGTGTCTGGTGAACCATAGATGAGGAATCACTCAAACTACAGACTGGCTCGCGCAGTGGCCATGTTAAGCTTAGAAGTAGTGGCCGTGTGTGCTAATTGAAAAGGTTTTGATACACTGTGTGGGTGGGTGAAGGTATGTACAGTGGATTTACAGTGCACCAAATGAAATGGTTCACATTTTATACCACATAAGTCCTGCGTGCTAGGGATCATATAGACAAAGGGCAGAGGAACAGCATGATTACAAATAAGCTGATAAGACAAATGCGCTGATAAGATAAGGCCTTCAATCACTTGGGGTGTTGAAATAGCGATTGCGACATGCACTTGCTGCTTTATTAAGAACATAGCTAAATGAAAAAATATGTAGATGAATAGAAAATCCAGTGTAAACAAAAAACAGCATTCTTGCAAGGCTAATGGTTACATTGAGTGTACAGATATTAAGCGCTAAGTAGATTATCATAAAATGAAGACATGATTTAGCGCTGCCAAGAGTCCAGAGCTTGGAGCGCTTCAGTGGGAATAATCCCCCATTATTATAGTGGGGCACACGCAAGATATTTAAAATCACCTATGTAAAGTAGGTATGCATGAAGGCGAGGTGGCAGAACAGATGCACCAGTGGTAGCGGGACATTGAAATCACAATTATTCTCACACTATGCCTCCTTTACTAGATAGAAAAGAAAACATCATCAATGTTATGGTGGGTTTAAAAACCTTTTGCCTGAAATGTGCGAGTAGACTAGGCCACTTTAGTTAAGCCACCCATGCCACATGCCGCCCTGCAACCACCCCTGGAAGTTTACCTCCAGTTCACAGTCACTGAACATCAGAAAGAGCAGAGCTGGTCCTGTCCAAAATCGAGAGGTCTCCATTTGATCTTATCCACCAACCCAACGAAGTAAACAAGATCTTGCTTAAACAAGACTGGATGAGGCCAATGCCCAGGATGAGAGAATGGAAACTATATAAGAGACTCTCTCCCCCGAATCGTCCTCAGGGCTCCATTCTCAAATAATTTTTAAAAAAAGGGGAAATGATTATTGGGCCTCTAATTTTCTGAGATATAGTTTGAACCTACTACCCATTGGCGAAATCTGTCAGATAAGATCTTCTGAGACTGGAGTAAAGAAGGGATGTGCCTTATGTATGAACGAAGATGTGTTACAAAATAGAGAGCATCTGTTACTGCAGTGCTCTGCTCTTGAAGAGTGCAGATCACTCTGGCTGGGTAGATAGTTTTGTACACAATTGCACAGTGATGGATGAGGCAAATGTCTTCATTCGCATCTCAAGTGGGGATGAAACTGCTGTAAAACAGCCGTCGTAAAGATTTTGCACCAAGCGGGCCTGCTCAGGTTGAGATGGTAATCGTGGCCTCATAACTGGTCACTGACTGTGCTTTCTTCTTATCCTATTGTTAGCTTAATCCCTGTAAACAGGATGTTTATTTTAATTATGGTAAAGGTCCTCTCCCTAAGTGAGATTTTATGATGGATCATACTATGCAATTGATTTTGCTACTGAGTTTCTATGATTGAGAAATTATTTAGTTTCTTTTTTTTCTGTGAATTGAACTTTATTTTTTAAACTCGCTTTTATATAATTGTGTAAGTTTCAGTATGAGCAGCCAATAACACAAATACAAAATAAAAATGTAGTTATGCAAATAGGTTCAAAAACATGCTTTTTGCTGCAGAAAACAGGCTTTGCTTTATAGAGCTGCTCGGTTTTATACTTAGATTTTAAATTCCAGGATACACAGCTCTCAAAGATGCAGATAACGACATATGTCGGTATAATGTGTATGTGGTTGTATGCGTCGTTGAGAGCTGTCAGTCTTGGATTGATAAAGCTATGTATAATAGTGTTGTGCTGCCCCGTAAGGCAACGACTATTTTCTGGAGAAAAAAAAGCATACTTCTGAAGTAATTTGCATGCCCTCAATGCATTGCCCATTGGTTCTAAACGGGAGGTGTAATTCCTGGCGTTGTGGCATGTGTGGTTTAGCTGAACTGGCCCCTCCTAGACCAGATGTAACTGGCATATGAAATCAGCATAAAATCTAAGTAAATTCTACACTTAGCAGGAAGTAAGAGTGATGGGTATAAAGTAATTACAGGACAGGTGAAGTGGAGGGCTGTCAAATATTATAGCTGAGAGCATACACATGCAAATAAAAGTTCAAAGGCCACTTTTTATGTATGAGAGAGAGAGAGAGAGAGACAGACAGAGACAGAGACAGAGACATAGAGACATTTGCATACCAAAAGACATATACACCGTTCTGTCGTTTGAATTCAATGGGAAATGGTAGGCCAGTGAAATATTTAGAAGTTTGGATTAACTGATTTTAATTCAGCTTGTAAGCAAGTGGAGGACATGGGCCCATATTTAGTTTTGTCTGCACCTGGATAGTTTTTGCAGACCATCTAAAATGCAAGCGGAAGGAAAAAGGAGACATTTTAATGTTGAGTGAAAAGACAGAAATGCTTTATATCTGGCTAATCCTATTTCCAGGTCAGCAAATGTTTGCATCATTTAAAATTTGGTGGGGAAGTAAATATACCCAAGACCTACTTTATAAACATTTTGAAGGCTTTTTAATTGATAATTTATTTTTTGTAGCGATCACACTTTTGTCATCAAAAGTCGAATCGCCTGTTGATGTGACAGAGGGATGCTGTGGACTGAGGGGCAGCCCCACCTTCAATTCTTCAGGGCTCAGCATACCACACAACATGCAGGGTCGAAGATTGGTTTGAATAGAACAGCTCCTGCAGTTCATGAGTTCAAGGAATACTGCTACAGCATGCACATAAACAAACGTGAAAGGGTCACAGGGAACAGCATACAGCACAGTAGGAAAAGAAGTTCAGAGAGCCCCGGGACTCTAGTTTGCAGGCGGTTTCTTCCATTAGACAACATCCAGAAGGCAATTTTCTTCTCCAGCCAATTTCACAATGTATGCATAGTATACATATTAGCACGCTTCTTGCGTGTATCAAACAAGGTCTGCAAACATGAAACTATGACACAGGTTGGGCTTGGTTGTATACAACTTAAAGCAGTACAACCATAATATAGTTTGCAGAGGTCTCAAGTTATATGTGCCATGTCAGGTTTGCAGTAATAAACTTATCCTGACTTTTATACTCATCATATTTCATTTTGGTGTATGTAGTCCTTCATTGGACCTCACCCTGAGAGGCTTAGAGCACAGTTTGGCATTATGATATGATAGGATAGGTTATTTATAACGTGCTTAATACCCAGAGGCTTCTAAGCGCGGACCCAGGGATCGAACCTGTCATGCTCCGTGTCGTCTTGTTTCCAAGGCGAGCACATTACCCCTGAGCTATCCTCCCGAGTCATTGCTTTTTCAAGGAACATGGCCTGGATTTTACTCTGCCAAAGACCAAAATCATGGCTTTAGGGAAGGCTGTATGAACATATGTATGATCCATCGAGAAAGTTATAATTGAAGTTCAGGGCTTACAAAATTACTGGGCCTTTTGTTTTCTAAGAACTGTAGTTGGGCACTTCACATTGGAATGATGGCAAAAAGTGTACAGTCCAACATTGGGGGGGGGGGGGTGTACAGTTTTATTATATACGTTTAGCGGTAAGAAAATTGCTAAATATCTCAAGATTTTGAAGGCCTAAGTGCATTCTTTGACTCTAAGGCAGTGAAATATGGGGTTATACCAATAGCGAAAGCCATCTGTTTTTAAGGATGGTGTTTGGCCTTTTGTCGAACACACTGGATGAGGCAATGCAGCTTGAATTAGGGGTTTGGAGTATTTCTGTTTAAACAGAGTGTACATTTTTAGATTTCTTTTGAAAAACAAAAACTGCTAATTTTAAGAAGCCTAACATTACAAATGCAGTTGGGAAATATTGGGCCTCATTACACGGTAGGCGGTAAACCATGGCACTATTAGCGCCATGGTTCATGCCGGTTTTTTACCGGTACCGCCTTGGAGGAAAGGGGAATTACCGTCCTATTCCAAGGTTGGGAAGGCAGTAATTCCTCCTTCCTCCATTGCCCTTCCCCATTCCCATTTTTGCCCCATAGGGCATAATGGTAATGGGGAAGGTGCTAATTACGGTAGCGCAAATTGCGGTACCGTAATTAGCACCCTGGTCCCTTTGCGGGTTGGATTTTAACGCCTGCAAAAAGCAGGCATTAAATTCCCCAACCCGCAAAGGGATCTCGTAGTAAGGCGGTAAGGATTTACCGGTACCGGTAAAATACCGGTACCGGTAAACCCTTACCGCCTACCGTGTAATGAGGCCCATTGTCTTCATTAGCCCAGGTTAAATACTCCTGGTTTTAAAAAGGGGGAAGATCTATTTATAATGTTGGGGTTAGTAAGGAGACTTTAATTAAGGCCGCATTACAAGATGGGCAATGCGGGTTAAATGCAGCGGTATTACTGTATACTGCCACATTACTGCACCGATCAACTATAGGGTTGGCGGAAAGTTTGAGGATTCAGCTCCAGCCATGAGCTCGAGGTAAATCCACAACTTTCTGCAAAATTTCGGCAGAATGACTGCTGCCGTTAGTCAACCAAAAATGCCCTGTGGAGTCCTATGGACTAAAGAAAAAATGGGGATTTACACTGCCACCACCACTTGTAATCCGGTGGTAATAACACAGGACCAAGTGACGGTAACAGGAATTCTGTTTGGTGGTATTGGGCGGATTTAACGCCCAGATACCAACAAACTCATTATGAGGCTCATATGTCCATCCTAACAATTTTAATTTTATATCAGATGTATGAAATTATGCAAAATCACCTTTTAAAAGATATGGTAAACCGTTTTAGATGTTATAATGTTGTTTACTCTTGTTCTTATAATCAAGTGATAGTAAGGGTGTGTTTTATCTTTTAATATATTGTATGTTATGCTGTTTTATATGTTAATAGCTAAGGGTGAATACAAGTTATTTACTACTACTGGTTGTATAAAGCTGAAAGTAGTACAACCAGTCAACCACAAGGTCGTTTGCAGAGGTCTCAAGTTATGCCATGTCCGGTTCCAAGTAATAAACAAATCCTCACTTTTATACTCAAATTTCATTGTGTTACAATTATTCCTTCGTTTAGAATATGTACAGGAATGCAAAATGGAATGCACTAAAATGCCAGGACATATATAACATGGTTTGAGAGTTGTTATCAGGATATCGTTAGAAGTGTTTAGAAAGTTGTGATGTTAGTTGAGAAAAGTGGATAGTGATGTTTCTGCATTGTTAGCTTTAGCTTTAGAAGGTTCATATTCAGCAGTTACTTTGCATCCATTTTACTGATCTGTGGCAGCAGAGGAAACATGCATATGTTTGTGAAAAGCTTTTGTAGGCTAAACACAATAAAAAATAAAACATAAATAATAATTATTTAAAATTTTGTAAAAGCCACTGAATCTTTCATACAGTGAGGTTTACTTTTTTGCCTGTGACAATTCCTCCTAGTAAGTGTGAATGTATGAGTGATTTACGCTTCTATGGGTACATTGAGACTTACAGCATCCATGTATTTCTATTAGTAATCTAATCTTTCCTGACAACAATTTGAATCACAAAATAAACCTTTCTTTTTCAATTTGCTTAGTTTATTTCTACGTCTGCTTTTTAAACATGCAAATAATTAGCTTTTTTGCAGCAGATATGTTATCACATCACACACAACACACAACATGCCCTTGTCAAGCGATGATTCAAGTCAGGTGCTTCTATAACACAATTTCTTGTGTGTTCGGAAAGTACAGTAGTAACACTCTGATTTTGTTGGGCTTGTCTCACTTTATGATCTGAGTCAATGGAAGGGAGTTTTGATTAAATTGTGTAATTTAGCTATTCACCGCAAAGTATAAAAAAGGTTTTAGTAACTCAAAGATTAACCTGTTTCACATTAGCATGCAAAAGAAACCTCTCTGATGAAATTAATAAATCTTCTTGAATTCCGTGGACCCCTGGCAAAGGCATATGTATATTTTGGAGGCCCACCCCATCAGGAAAGCCTGACTACATCATGTCAGATGGTCATACTTTTTTATTGTAAACTTTTAATAGCAGATGAGGTGAGTGTTAGGATGATTATCTTTTTGCTGCTTTCCTCCGATAGACCTCTATGGGACACTGTTTCTTTTTGCTTTATTTTGGCTCCTTGCCTGACTTCTTGGAGGTAAGTAAAACATTCTGCTTTACTTCCCTTGTCTTTTGCTCATTCGTATGGGGCAACTGATCAGTCCATAAGACTGTAGGCCTCATTACAAGGTTGGCGGTTATCTGCTGGTGCAACCCGCGGGTTGCCGCCAACCCCGTAACACCGAAACCGGCAGCTGACTTCCCAGTACCACCGAGACATTACAAGTCCTGGTGGCGCGGGAAATCAGGCCCCGTATTTTGTTTGGGAGTGGGGAGACGGAAGAGGTGGCACCGTTGCTAACGGTGCCGGTGCTTCCGTGAAGATTCTGCCTTCTGTGGCCGCTGTGCCCTGCAGAGTCAGACCTGTTGGTCGCAGCAGCTCTGACAGGCAGACTGTTAGTGTGGCAGTCCAGAAATGAGGGTGATGGTAAGCTTACCAGCAGCCTTGTTTCTGAACCGCCACACTTGTAATGAGGTCCAAAATGTGTCTCTCTTAGTACGTTTCTTGTATTATTATAATTGCAGACATCACCTTAAAAGGAAGTATGGTTAGGATAATTTGTTTTCTTATAACTTGTTCTGTAGTGGCCTAGGATGGGCTGGTGATAGCAGAAATTTTCAATCATGTTTTATACTTTTGCATTTACCGCAAATGGCTACAAAAGGTGGCTAGCATGCTAAGACGGCTGTGTCGCAAGGTTTTTGCCTCTCCTGTGTCCATATTGTTCTTTAGCCTTCTTTCTGCCCTCTTGTGTCTGGAATTTGTATAAATGGGAAGCCCTTTCTCAGGAAAAGCTGCTGATTTCCCAGGCAAAGGCGTGGTTTGTGTCTGAGTCTGGATGTGGGGACTAGGACTATCTGATGCCAGTACACATCCTGGTATCTGAAGGTCTGTTGCTGGGCATATGTTATGGCCAGTGGCTATCCATGATAGGGTAGCATCTGCCTGTTTGAATGGTGTGAGAAATGTCAGTCAGAATGTTAGATAAAAGGAGGAAGCCTGCAGTCATTCAGCAGATCATTGTTGATGCCAAGATATCAACGAAGAAGAGCAGTCCATGGATGACCGGAGGACGACTCCTGCAGCTGGCCAGTGCCAACTCCAGTGATATCCCACATAAGCCCTGCTCCTCTGCCTGAACTAAAGAAGACCCTCATTGCTGCTTCCACCCATGGACGAGTGGGAACAACCAGTCTCAACCCTTGATCCATGGGAAGTGACCCTGGACCAAATGGTGTACTGACAAGCTCTCTTGGGCTACCTCGCTGCAGACGTAATTCCGGCTGCATCCTTGGAACTTGGAGGATCTCCAACTTGTAGTACAGGACACTGTTCCTGCATTTTAAGTCTTTTTGCATTTACGTACGCTGTGCATCTTTTGAAGATCGCCTGAAGCTGCCTGATCGTGGTGACTCCTGTTGCAGTCCATCTTCTTTGCATCCTAGATGTGTCCTGATGATGCTTGATCTGCAGAGATCTTCATCTTTTCTTCCTTTGGTTGTTCAGCTGGAAGGTGTCTGGAACTGAGAATCCAGCACTGCAAATGACCAAAACCAAATCACACGTCCAAAAGGGACCTTTGCACCAGTGATCCTTGGGCCTTCTTCAGCCGGACAAAGCACAGAAGATTGTGTTCCCAAAGGATTGTGGAACCTCAGAAGTGGTGTCTGCTGAAATCGGTGTCATGGAGTAAGTTACCATACCTGTTCCTTTCTTCCCCCTGTTTTCCATAGGGTTACTGTCCCAAAATCACTCTTTCCTGACTTTGCTCAGTGGAGGCTTAGTCAAAGATCCCTTCATATGCCTAGCCCAATGTCTGGGATTGAGTGAGCTTACTTACCTGAACTGTACCTATTTTTTTTACTTTGTATCATAACCACTGGCATCGTCCAACCACATAGTAAACCTTCCTGAAAAGTGGAACCTTCGAACTGATGACCTTAGGGCACAAGGCACCAAACCATCTTAGGGTTGGACTTACTAACTGTTAGGGAACTCGGTGTTTGTTACTCTGAAGTGCTTCTTCTAAACTTTATGCATCTGACTACTTACCTGTTTTACGCTAGTTATTGAATCATATGTTTCCTTTCTTCTAAGTGTGAATGCATATATCGTTTTATAGTAAGTGTGTGACATTATCTTCCTAGCGGTTTTACTTGCTCAATGTGCATTTCAAAGACCTATATTTTTGTACTTACCTGTCTAACTGGAATTATTGGTCGTGTTCTGTGTGGACTCATTGTAGCCGTGGGGGCCACTCTTACATTCCTCCTGAGTCTAAGCCTTGCCGCTCTGCTATCTACCTTGATTGGATTTTTCTGGATCTCAGTGTCTTCCTCTTCACTTCAATAGGTTGGCCTCCCAAAAGCCACCCTTGGGCTTGATTTGGGAAATTAATTTTAAAAGTGAGTAGACAAGTGAATTTTGTGAATGCACAGATTAGCAAAACAATATCTGTTTGCATGCATCCATACGAGTTGCTCCCCCCTCTTTTGCATGGTCAAACCTAGATTGTCATTTTCCTAACCCTCATACCTTATCTGAATTAATTCTGAATTGGAATCGAAAATATGTCTAATGCTTTGTGCCAGGTTTGTAGAGGGTACATGCATAGTTCTCTATAAAAATAGTACATTTGACATTTTCGTTAACCACCATTTTGACAATCCACTATCTAACTATAATCAAACATGCAGCAGCCGTAGCAAAAAACAAAAGTCCTCCACGTGTCCAAAATCGGTAAGCACTAATCTCAACACAGGGCATTTTTTGTGCTCACAGGAAATATACTGATTTCCCACAATATATAATTGCCTATGGAGGCTGAAGCCTGCACTGTACAACCCTAGATATAATGTTAGTCACTTGCACTTTACATCAAGAGTAGGCCGAGTTCTCCTTTTGCTCTCGTTCTTTCTATCTTTGGCCAAGCTGATGGCCTGTCTGCTTTAGTTTTCACATGAACTTGAAAGTGGTAGTTTGGGAGTAAAATGCAAATTGGAAATTGTTATGAGTGTTCAAGATTTTAATTTAATGATTTGTGTATTCTATCAACTGACTTTAAAAATGTATTCCATATAATAATCCTCTCTGAGCTGCTTAGTCTACTCTTCTGCTTTTTTAGCTAAACTATCGTTTTTTCCTTCATTATAAGCGGATATACATGTAGGTTAGGCAGTCTACCTAAATGACGATGCAGTAAATTTAAGTTCTTAAAATGCTTTCTTAGTCAAATTATAGTGTGAATTTGAAATATTTAAAGAACGATTTATGCCAAGGTTTCGCCTTTCCTTGAGTTGTTGAATTGTCCTTTTGCTCTTGTCACAAAGAAGGGGGAACAGATCATGCGACACCAATCTCAAAAGAGTTTATAATTACCAAAAGATAGATACTCTGGCAGCTTCTGACAACATATTGTCCATAGAGTAACAATCAGGGGTGTTCCCCTTTTAATTTTGGTGCTCCCTCCTTATTGTTCTCACTAGTCCCGGTTTTGCTTATATAGGTAGGAGTCCTAGACTTTTTAAGAACAGGAAAATTATGTTCAGTAGTGTCAGGATGGTGGAGTAACTGAATCTAATACAGGGGTTTAGTCTAAGGACCTAGTGCTCTTGTTCACTGTCAAAGTCCCTAATCTAATCAAAGAGTACGTTGGATTGCAACCACGTGAAAAGCAGCCTTAAATTCACTCACAGTCTCAGGTATTGTTAGTGCCCAGGCCATTTTCTTTCGTGGCTTTTGCAAAGAAAGTGTTCGTACAGGTTGCGTTCTCCTGAAGTCCATAGATTTCCAAAAGTCTCCTACTGGAGCAAGACCATGTGTTTCCAGGCCCCTTGCTCTTGAGCCACTGTCAGTGGATTGCACTCTAGTACCATATCAAGGTCTCATTATTTAGCCCTGTTGCCCTGGGAATACCTTCAATAGTCTAGGCAGGATTTTCTGCACCACTGCCTGTATGATTTGCAGGCTGGAGTCATTCTAACCCCACTGCAGCCATGGGTTATTGTCAGTTTGTGAGCCCACTGCTGGTTCTTCACCAGTTTCTAGAATACTTCATTTCCTGCCAAACTCTAGCGTCCACAGGATAGCAATGCTTCAACCTCTCCTCTCTAACTCTTGTTTACTAACAACTCCCGCTAGGATTGGACTATAGGGCTCAGTAGCCTACTCAAGCTACTTCTTTTCAATACTCTCTGACTCTTCCCAACTTCTGGTTTGCAGGTTCCAGCAGACTCAGTGCACCTCCCTCGCTAAACATTTTCAAGGACTTGCAAATTTGACTTGGCCACCTTCTGTTCTCTCCACTTTCTGCTTTAGCTACTAGCACAACTCCTTCCTGGAATGTTGTCCTAGCTGCAACACCACTGGCCTCCTCATGTCTTTCACACTGGGGTACAAGACTCAAGTCTCTCAAAAAAGGCAGTGATTGACTGGGCCCTTTCATCCTTAACTTGGCATAAGGTTATTGCCTGGCTTTCTGTGGCCCACCTCCCCTCCACGTGTTAGTCTTCTCCTACTTGTGGATATCTTGTATTGTGCAAAGGGTGAAGGGAATTAGAAGAATCTGGATTATTGTTAGGTCTTCACCAGTAGGACACATGAGAATCTGGTTCTGCCATCAGCTGTTAAACCACTCCCCTACTTCGCTAGCAGTAAAGGGCACAGAGAGTTTGAAAGAGCTGTATTATTGCGAGGTCCGCTGCGTCTGGGAGCTTGGAGACTCCTGGTCTGCCCACAGCTGTTAAGTCACTCCCAATTTGGGAATTTGAGAGACCTTTGTGAAGCCTTCGGAGTATTCAGTGGATTTGAAAGTACCCAATAGTCGTGATTACGACTGGGAGGCCATTTGGTCAGAGTGTCTACATTTTCTGAGGATGAATTAATCAGCCTGGCATACTTTACCACTGATTTCGTATGGTTGACACTTTTATAAAACTGCTCCTAAGGTTGCCAGGTGTCATATCTCTATGCAGGGTTTGAAGCCTGAAATCTCGCCCTCCAATAACACCTTCATGCTGCTTGCTGTTTATTGATTGTATTCAACCACACTCCCGTAACTGAGAAGTTATAATTTTCACTTCTCTCGCTGCTGATTAATCATTAGGGTCACCCAGGATTACCAAGGAGTTTTTTGAAGTTACAAGCTTTACTCTACGGTTTTGCACATATGCTTACTGCACAGGAAATCAATGGGATGCTCCAAGATGCTTGCCTGCTGCCATTTCCACTAGCCCATTATTCTGAGTATAGTGCTGAGTGAGTTTTGGGCAATGGTTGTCTGCAGATTCTAAACTTTGGACAAACTCTGTGAACCCTTATTACCATGTATTTTTAAAGCCACTCTTAGACACTTCTGGTACGTTGCACTTTTTCTAGTATTCTACATATCTTGACTGTTTTCTTTTTTCCAAGTTCACTGCACACATAATATTATTGTCATAACAAAAGGGAATTGAAATACCTCATGATCTCCTCCTCCAGCACAACATTCTACTGGGTTAGCTAAGATAGCAAGTCCAATAACAGAGGTTAATGTATGGCAACAATGAATCCCTCTTAAAGGATCTTGACAGTAGGGGGTCACATGAAACTCCCTACCAACTATAAAGGCAAACCAAGGTCATGTCTTGTTAAACTTAAGTCACCAGAAACTTTGATTCATTCCTACCCAGGGATCAGCTCAAAGTAAATGATGGGAATATAATCTTCTGGATATCATTAGTGTAGAATTACATCCCCAAATCAGAGTACTCAGACCAAACCAAATAACAAGCCAGTCAAAGACCAGTTAGCCCGATTTGAAATCCCAAAGAGTGCAAGAAGGTGGTATGAATATCTTAATTACAATTGAAATACAATCAGCCTTGGAACATGTTTTCACAGTGTTAGAATATGCTGGGATATGTGGTTTCCATCTTTAAGAAAGGGGACCGCTTAGACCCACAAACGTATAGGCTAATAACACTACTAGATGTAGACAGCAAAATATTTTCTGGCTTTTTTCTTCATAAGCTTGAATCCTGGGCCATTATGACTGGACATCTCAATACATTCCAATCTGGTTTCAGGCTTAACATCGGTACTTCTCTAAATGGCCCAATAATTAATGTGGTACAACAGAATACCCCTAAAACTAGCCAGCCCCTTGTATATATGGGCTTTGTGGATGTTGCATCTGCTTTTGACACCGGAAATCGTTAGATTCATTGGGAAATATTGGCCTCTTGGGCCCTCCCTTTGGGGCTTCTTAATATACTCTTCTTTATGCATACTAACACTTGCATCATGAACAGGCTAGATTTAACAGGAGGTTTGAGTGACCACATACAAACTCAATGTTGTCCCATACAGGGCTGCGGACTGGTGCCCTGTCTATTTAATATTTATATTTCAGACCTGGGACATTACGTGGAACCATCTGCATTTGCTACACCCGACCTTTCTATCTATTATATGTGGATGATGCAGTCCTGCTAGACCATACATATTTTGGCCTGCAGAGACTATTGACGTCATTATCCCAATATATACAAACAGTAAATACCTCATTATCAACAAAGTGAAAACAAACATTATGAGGCTATCTCCATCTGGGTGGAAGTTGGCCTATACATGGACAGTTGATGGTATTCCTTTAGAGACTGTTAAGCACTTTATTTATTTAGGGATTCCCTTGGTTGCAAATGGCTGTAGAGCCTCTCTAAAGAATTACATGATTGTATCCAGAGTGGATAAAGTAATATCTTGAATGAAAACTCTGAATATGGTAAATTCTCTTTTCTCCTCCCTTATTAAATATCACAATGGTAAATCCATCCCCAAAACTCTACAGCCTAGAAACAATCATTTCATTTAACACCAATGACTTAAGTATTATGGAGAGAAAATTTAGAGAAATGTGTGACGTCTGCCTAACTGTGTACATCCTTTTGTCATCCAATTTGAATTGTGTCTACTT
Source organism: Ambystoma mexicanum (assembly GCF_040938575.1). Classification (NCBI taxonomy): domain Eukaryota; kingdom Metazoa; phylum Chordata; class Amphibia; order Caudata; family Ambystomatidae; genus Ambystoma; species Ambystoma mexicanum. The sequence goes on along the minus strand of NC_090931.1, from coordinate 443,971,917 downwards.
TCCCTTAAAGCCAGAGCTCATTGGAATATCCTCTCTCAATATAAAAAAGTATTATCCCCTCTGCCTAACTCACTATTCGAGGATCTGGTATCACTCCTGGTGGATCCAGAAGGGGTAGTGTTGGAATATGGATGGATACATGTAATTCCTTACTTACTACCATCAGGAGTACAGTTAATTCATTAGTACAACATACCCAGTCCATCAGAAAGCAGTTGTGGGAATACGATTGGATAAACACTAAGCAAGAACTGTCCAGAAATAAATAATGTGAGTTGAAATTAATACATAAGAATAGGGGTGTGTTGCCCTCGTACAAAAGAGATAAAAAGGAGCATCCATCCCTAGCTTGCCGCTTCTGTGCTCTTGCAGAAGTTGAGACATTGAAACATTTACTTGTGTACTGTCCTGCTTTAACTGATCTGCATACTATTGCTTTCGGGACATTTGTTACTATGTTCTTTTAAATACATCTCTTTTCTGAGATTGTATTGTTTCTGCAGCCTCCACATCACTCATTTTGGCTGCTATACCCTTTTTAAGACAGAGTAAGCTTTTTGACTAGAATTGCCCATATTAGTTTTTAATACACAATGAACTTTTTATATCATTAGACATGTCTTTTTAAGATTGCATTATTGTGAATTTTATAAATTTGTGAACTATATTTGATTTCCTTTAAGGATGTTGTATGCATTATTATTTCATTTTTGCAATGATGTTATGTATACCTTCTTTATTGTATTTTATGTTTTCTTTTACAAATAAAAGGTTTTTATAAACCAATCCAAATAAAAAAGAATATGCTATGAGGTTGTTTCATCTAAGTGCATTTAAGCAACTGATGTCCAGCTAACTGTAAAGACTGGGGGTGGTATCTGTATTTCTGCCCCCTATACAGTTGGGATAGAGGCTCAGAGTACCCCAGCCAAGGTTCTCTAATCGCAGCAATGGACAAGCAACTAAGGCTGAGACTCAAGGGAGGTTATGCAGGCAGGTTCTCAGATACAGTGAATAGCCAAGCCCCCACGAAGGAATGTCACCCACATTTTATATAAAAATAAGGTTCAAGGAACTATATACATCAATAAATAACACACATTTTACTCAAGCAATACTAGCCTATCAGCAGTAAATATATACACACCATCCTCTGCTACCAACTTGTTGGGGTAGTTTTCACAAGGATACCAGAGGATGGCTCGGGGTGTGCCTGACTCTCAAGGGCCCAACTCCCTTCCCCAGAATAAATGGAGGAATCAGCCAACAGCAAGTTAGAACTGCGGTTTATTGCAAAAACCAACAGGGATCATACAAGACAATCAAGATTCTCCAGTACTTCTCAGCTCTCCATGTTGTGCTCTCCAGTTTTGTTCAAATATTACATCATCACCTGGGCCCTTCCCCGAAAAGCCTATCATCACAGAGGATTGGGTATTGAGAGTAATAATACCTATGGAGGTGCCCTATAGAGATTATTCTACTGGCCCTTGCATGTCAGATGGCTGGCCTGGCCCGTCCCCAAGAAACTATCTATTACATTTTTGCAGAGCAATGGGCTTACCATTGGTTCTTGCCCCTTGCCATCCATCCCTGATTTTCTATGCTGTGATTGGTTAGAGCTGATCTCCCCAGGCCTGGGACTCGATTTGGTTCTCAGCCTTCTGTGATGTGAATGATTATGTGTCTGTATTGTAACTTGTACTGTACCACCTTTGCCTATGAGAGTGTGTTCAGATATTGAAACACTTGTTGCTGCCTTTGTCTGGCTTGGCTGGGACTGGCTCTGCTTTCACACCAGAGGTGAATGCCTATTGTTTCGTTTGGCTGCATCACATGCTTAGGGACCACAAAATCGAGCTCTTGCCTCTGCATTTATGAGGATTTATTCCTTTTCTCTGCAGCTGGTTCCCTTGTCGTCTGAACATTGGAATGAAACTGTGTATCCCTGACATTGGCTGTGAGGCTGCTTTGCGCTCTGTGCACCTGAATCAGCTCTTCTCGTCTCAGGCTCTGTGGCTTGAGGCCTTCTGTAATTTTCCTTAAACTTCTTAATATGATTTCTACATGGCCATGCTATGCTAGGTAACCTATAAGTTTATCACACATGGTCCTACCGGGCTCCATATACACTCCTGTACTCCCATAGGGTTATTTGTGTTAAGCAGCTGCACGCTTGCTCAGGATCTCTTGTTTGTCTTGTGTTTCTGTATTTGGCTAATAATAAAAAAATTAAAAGCTTTGACAGTATGTTTATGTACCTGTCATCTAGATATAGAATTGTGTAAGTATGTTCTACGTGTATGTGAGGTTGCCTCTGTGTAATGCGGTGCAGGAGTGTGAATGTGCTTCATGACAAACGCAGCTATGTCGTGGTGTCACTAATGACGTCAGCATCGTGGCTTCTTGGTACTTTAATCAATACTGTCCATTAGGGTGTGCCTATCCACAATCTCTGTGGTCTCCCCAATACATGTAGGGATGTGACTTGATTGGGTCTGTATGGTTGATTGGTTTTGTCTGAAATAAGATAGGTGGCTGCAAGCGTTTCTGGCTCTTCGCCCTGTCATGAATCTGGGAGTGAGGAGAGGCATTCTCGGGACACTTTCTTCAATATACACATCTATGTGGTATCACAATATACTTTAGATTCAATTTAAAATGCATCAACTGCTGACAGTTATTAAAAAGCATAGGAATCATAAAGCATTGGATAATTGCATAGACATTACTGTAGAAAGGCAGGTTAGATTAGGAACATTGGCAGAATGCTTTCTTTAAAGTAGATAGGCAATACTGTGTGAGGAGCCCTCTACCTGGGCAACCTGTAAGACAAAGGTTAAGGTGTACTTTATCATGTATATTACGGCCCCGTCCAAATATGTTCAATAATGATCTGCTTCTTCCTCTATAGGACGCACTACCCCACATTACCTGGGAAGCCACCGGAAAACACGACCCAATACAATCTGGGACCCCCTGGATGATTCCTGGGGATGGAAGATGCTCTTCCTCATCACAGTACCTTAGGTGCCTTAGCAGGGGAAGTGGTGGAGTTTCTTGGCTTTATTTGACAGCAGCCCTTGAGGATGAACCCCTTTGGAATGAGTCACTGGGATGTCGATGTCGAGAAGAAGGGAACCAAGCAGTGTCGGAAATGCAGCACTTTCGGTCTTCGCAGTGGTCTCCGCTGGCGGGTTGTTACTCCGGCTGTGGATGTCCCACATGGCTTGGCTGAAGAAGATAAGACCCTTGGTGGCATTGGATGCCTTTCGGTGGCAATGGGTTCAGTGGCAGTAGTAGGAGTCATGTTTTGCGGTTTACTGACTTTAGGTTCTTCATTGCTGCAGCCGCCACACAGACCTCAGGATGACTTCTGGAAACCTGGATACAACCACTGCACTGGACTGTGGACCCTCATCAAGTCTGGACACTCTGGATGTCTTCTTAGGATTTTGGTGGTTGGAAAAACCACTGTTGGACACTACACTGAAGGCAGCAACCCTGGACCTTCTCCTGCATGGACAAGTGGATGCATGTCATGGCAGTGATGCCCCTTGAAGGAATCTTCATTGGTTTTGAACTTTCACAGCTCTCGGTGTCAAGCAGCACTATGCCAGAGTACCCCCTCCTCTGAGCGATACTCAGCAACTTCTCTTCCCGCGGTCATGAACACTCCTCCAGACTCTGAGTGACACAGATGAACTTCTTGGCTTCAGGATGTTCAGGCACTCCTCTTCTGGACCCACAAAAATCCCTTCTCCAGATGGCAGGCACACAGGACTGGCTTCCGAAACACTTTGGGTGAAGAGCAGCAGTTGCACGATGTTCCCTCATAGCTTGGGAAGAGGTCACCTATCTAGGTCCTCTGTGGTTCAGTTCTTGAGTCAGCACAGCAGCTTTCAGATTGCTTGCAGATTTGCAGCCTCAGACTTCTTCCTCCAACAGGACCCAGGATGCAAGCTAAGGATGACTTCAGCTTCTGACTTCAGTTTCAACTTCAAGCTTCTGACAAGGAGGTGAGTGTGAGGCCCCCTGCTATACAGCACCCCCACCCCCACTCACTCAGGCTGAGCTAGGCTCAGCCAGCTAATCACTCACACACAAGTGCATTCATGCAGGCAACACCCAATCAGGCTATTCGCCAGAAACCAGACACCCACAACACAGGATGTGGATTGGAGGCTACTCCCCAGCCTTTCAGTGCACCACACTGCATTAATTCCAGTTTCAGTCAGAGCTGGCTGAGGCATTGTGTCACACAACCAAAACCCGACGCCCACAACACAGAATGTATATTGACTACTCACTCCATTCAGGTAGGCTCCACTCCAAGGGTATACCCACAAAAACCTGCCCCTGGAAAGTTTCCAGCCAGTCTGTCAGGAGGCAGCCCCAGAGCCATATATGGTCCTTCCACCCAACAGCCATTCGGTGGAAGGGAACAGAGCTAAGGCTTCTCTGGACTTTAAGAAACAAGGGGGTAACGCAAAGGAAACCAAGAGTTCACCAGTGGACATCTTGCCTTTGTGTAGGAATCCATTGATTCCTATGGTAGGGCCTGGGTATCCCAAAAATGGAGGATACCTATAGCCACTGCCACATCAGCATGTAACTGCCACCAGCCCACTCCCTGCTCTATAGGCAACATACATGTGCCCAAATATATATTGTACCCCTACCCATGGGTGACCTAAGGTTATCTCATGGGTACTGTTCACCAGAAACAAAATGAAGAGCTGCACTGCCAGGAGTCCAGACTGGACTCCTGGGCAGTAGATAAGCAGAACACACTGTTTAAGGAGGTATAGAACAAGGTCAAGGAGGTCCTGTGCCTCCAATGCATTTCCAGCATCACTTCACTTCAATCTTGGACATGAATGATTCTTCTTCAACTGGCTGCTTGAAATAATGTACGCCTAAAAGACTTATATTAACTGGGATACCTATAACTAGTTTGTGTAATACACAGAGGTAACCACATATCGACTGATACGTTTAAAATAATAACTCACTGCAATCAAATATGATCTGATCAACATAAACATGATGTTGGAGCTGTAATTGCTATATTTGTACAATTAGACTGTGGTTATTTGTGATACCCATGACAAGTCTACCCAAGTGCCATCCCCTTCTAATAATTAATCTAAATTGAAATCTACCTTTCTTGACTTAACTTGCTCTGTGCTTACTTCGAATGTTGATCATTTTAATGTGAAAAGCACCATCTTTCCACTTAACTATACAGAACTAAATAAAACAGCAGCGAGGACTCGGATACGATCTTAGCTGTGATAGTCCCAATTTTCTTAAGCATTCCCAGACCGTAAATGCTGTATGAAAAGTCTAAATAAACACTTCAGCTCAGTTATCTCAAACTTTTAGATGGAACGAAGATAACAACACTTGTCACAAAATAATGTCCCCAGCCTAGAAATGTGGTTTAGATGCGGTGGGTGGCAATGATTTAAGAGTTCATTTGACCATAAAGATGCCTCGAAAAATCAATGCTGTCATTGGCAAAGTCATATTATGGGCTATTTGGCTGTTATATTTGTTGAAATTATAGAGGCTGAACGCTACCATGATGGATAGTTATCACAAGTTACCTCTTTCTAATGCTGAACTATCTGATGGCTTGCATGCTTTTGAATTTAGATCTCCCCCCACCCAGTTCATATATTCAGTTAAGGAATCAACCTACTTCTTTATTGGCCCAGTAACTAGTCCTTCTATCTCCACTCCACTCAACCTTACATGTCTCGGTTAGGTAGAAAGCCTACTTTTTTACCCAATGAGGTAGCCCCAACATACCTTTTGCTGGCTTTCTTGAATTGTGGACTTTATTTTTCCTCCTACTCAGTCTTAATTCAAAACCTGTTTGAGTGTGTCTAACTGTTTTTATGTGTTCTGCCTTAACAGTCCTTATGGCTCCTAAGGCAGGGGTACCCCAGATGTGCCCAAGTGTCCCAAAGTAGGTGCACCTTGTTGAGTCATGTGGCTAGGGTAGTGGTGACTTTTATGCCTGCTTTATAAACACGGATACACTGTATGGAATCTATTTTACCTGAATGGGTCCTTTTTTTACCCCCCAGGTCCCCATTTCACAAACAGTTTGTCTTTGTTTGTCTCGAAGACCTTAGGGATTACATGACTATCCCTTGTCCCTGCTTGTATATGTGAGTGGAGGTGGCCATTTTCAGCCGCTGGATGCCTGTATTCCAGGGTGGATGGCTGTAGTCAACCTAAAATCAATTCTTACTGCCATATGCGGATGCCTGTCAGTGATATTGTGGATTAATTAATTTGTGTTGTGGACTCTTGAATGCACAGGTGTGTTTGGATGATTGATCTGTCACTGGCTGGCAACCTCCCCATCCGGATGATTATTGGTGTGTGATTGGATGCTGTGTTCATTCAATGCCTCTTGAGGGGGATAAAAGGAGACCCCCCCATACCCAGTCACATTGTCTACTGCTGGATGTTAGTACTTGTATCCTTGGAAGGCCTACTGCTTGAGAAAGGAGTAAAGGTATAAACCAAGAAATGTTTGACAAACCGAAGATCCCCATGGTGAAGCTGTGTCATTCCAGAAGACCAGAAGAATTACACTGGTGTGCAAATTTCCTCTGATCATGTGGGGACAACAGGATCACAGCTCTTGCACAGCCTCATCTCATGACTGTGCCTTCATCCCAGGTCCAAAGGTGGGTACCCTTTTGCTGCCAGGAATCTGAAGACTCTCTGTGCCAAACTGGCTAGAGACTCTTCATCCCAGGACATCAGGCAAGTGCCATGGTTCCATTTGCCCCATCTGGGAACCTCTGTGTGCTGGTGTTGCCTCAGATCCTGCAACCGCGACATTGAACTTGCCTCCTAGTCCTTTTTGCATGACTGGCTTCTTTCCAGTATTTCTTTGCAAGCTTTTTTTCACTATGTGTTCTTCCTTGGGATCTCCTCACATCAATCCCACCCTCAGAAGCCAAATCCTATGCCCCAGGATGACTTGGGAACCTTGCATCAATGACTACTGCCAACCACAGAATCTCCACTTTTCCTCTCCTCTTGCTCAGACCGTCAACCTGGAAATAACTGAATCATGAATAATAGTCCTTCCTAAGGGTATAGGGTTCCTTTTGCACTGGTGTGTTGCCACTAGAGCCGAAGGTGGACACTAAACAACGTGCACAACTACCACCCCTGCAATAAGTCATCCTAATACTTCATAACTGCCCTTACAGTCCTGGAGTATTGCTTTCCTGACACTCTGGAGCTTTTTCTTAAATGATTCCTTGATCTCCGGACCCCTCTCTTCATCATCAGTGGTCTTCTATGGGTTTCACTCCACCGGAATTCCATAAACTGCACAGTTGGTTACTCTTTCAGACCAAAGAGTGCACAACTGGTCTCCTCTTAACTTTCTGGCCTAAATAGGAAATGTGCATTTCTCATCTGCTACTGCATTTTTTCTTTGAGGAAAGATACTTTTTCTGAACTTTGAAACTGTTTTACTTATCTGTTACATTGGGTCAGCCTTTGTTTTATGGGTATTTACGAGTAAAAGTACACTTATTTTTCCCTTGCCTTTTCTTTCTGGTATGAAGAATATAATTTCATTAAAAAATATATTTATTTTGTGGCCATTCTCTTTTGGTTACTAATGCGAAGTGCCTACTGTGCCTGTTAACTACCCAACTCCTAGGAGTTATGCCTGGGTTGCTCTAATATGACTATCACTTTGAGAGCCTGAAAACTTGAGGGAATTACTAACAGTACATAAAGCAGAAAGATCCCCCTAGAGACCCAGACCACGGCTTAATGAAAATCTCTGTAACAGTCTCCTAACCTTTACCAAGGCTCAAATAATTGTATAGGCAAAGAAAAGCAAACTCTAATTATACTAGATTGATATTGGTTATCTGCATGCCAGAAAAGGCATGAACGCGATGAGGCGGAGGAGGGGCTTTTCAATGATTTTGCTCTTGTTCACTTACCTAGTAGGGTTTGTAATAATCCTAACATCACTTCTACGTATGATGACATCACTGCGTTTGATTTGTTGTGGTCTTGCCCTCAGTTTTTTAAGCTTCTTTCAATAAAACCACTGCAGCTATTAGTATATTGGGTGTTTCCCCCAAATCACATCAGATTGTCGCAATAGCACCTTTTCTGAGTAGTTTTCAGAATGTTGCGATAGATGATCAACCAAATGCAAATTTACAAAAGTCTTTCTACGTTGACCCAAAATTGATTCCTGCACAAACTAAAGTAAATAAAGCATAGGCTGAATACCTCAGTAGTGACCCAACATTGATTTCTGCTCCAACTGAAGTAAAGTGAGGTTGAATAGCTCAGTAGTGATAACTGACGATTTAGTGCTGTTTTCCTTCGATGTCTACCCAGTGACGCCTGCCCCCACAGAAGCAGTGCTGTTTTGTAGGTTTGCAGTAAGCAGGGACAGAGAAGGAGGACCCTCCCCTGAGATAAAGGGGTTGAAATTCTATGATTTATTTAATCGCAAGTCAGGGAGGTATGATTTTGCTCGCTTCTTAGTTTTGCATAGATAAAGTAATTATGAACCATGTCTGTTTACCATGAGGCTTATATTTCAAGGACAAGTGTGTGTAAGCGGGACCCCATGAGGGTTTGTGTTTGCTTCTGCATATCCACTGTGTAAGAGATACAAGGTCTGTTTGCGTTTAGAAAATGGACAAAAGGAAGCAACTACTAGATCTTGTCCCCAGTCCGCTCACAAGAAGTCTGCTAGTATAAGTGGCTAACCGCCTAATATATGAAACTGAGGTTCTGTTAGAAAACCTCTGTTTTGTACAACCTTAAATGGGAAAGTAAGTCTGGAAAGTCCTGTGATTACACTAAAGAGGGCAGATGTTGTCACAATGACTAATTTGATTGGTACACGATTACCTATCCAATAAACCATGAAGTGGGCAAACATCTCATTTTCAATTGAGAATCATCATTTGCAGCCGTGCGCAAAAGTGCGTTTAACAGAGAATGATGTGGCTAGCCCAAAGAAGAACTCAATACCACAAGGTGTCCATGATATAATTACAAGGGATATTGTTTTGTGAAATAGGTTTCATTCAATTCTCACAGATGAAAACACAAGGCGAAGGTTACTGCAAAGAAATGAATTCAGGCTGCCTCCAGTGATTACTCTAGCTCGTCCCAAGACCCAGGCCAGATTTACCCCTCTGTACCTAGCTCAAATCTAAAGAATACAGAATGTATACAGTTTAGTAGAAGCAACTCCTGCGGATTCTGTGTGAGGAATTCAGAAATGTTCTGCACCCTTACAAATGTCTTGTATTCACTCCACAAAGCAACTACATCATTAAAGAGGTAACCACTCTAAGGTTGATAATGCCATGCAAATAATGTTGTAGAATCATCAACCCTGAGGCTAAATGATGAGGGAAAGGGAAAATCAGATCCCTCAGGCTAAGACCATATCCAACATGGCAGCTCCAAGCATTGGAAACTTTGTACAACAAAGGGTAAAGGAATGTAAATTCCCATACTAGGCTTTGATTGCAGGATAGTGTTACTGAGAAATATCCAACATCAAGAGCAACTGAGAATAGCTCAGGTTTGATAAATATCAAGGTTATTGTTAGGGACTTAAAAAACACTGTAGGGAAACGCAATTCAAAGAAAGGATGCAGAGCAAGGTGCCATTTTAAAAACGTATAAGCTGTGGCCTGCACACAGCCTTTGAAAAACACATGTGCGAAAACAGTGCCCTATGTTTTCCACTCCCATCATATCAAAATATAGTGAAATGGCCGAAATAAAGATTTCTAAGTGCCAGAAAATATCCTGCAACTCTCATTAAAATGGAGAACTAGTGGATCCAAGGAGAAAAGCGGAGCATTTTAAAGTGACAAGAGAAAAACAAATTTGCATTTTATGCTGCTGTTTGCTCCATTTCTCTTTACAGAAATTAACATTTAGGATTAGGAAACCCACAGATGTTGAATATGTGAACCTTTAATAGGAGTTTGATAAGCCAATACAATGGAACGTCAGTGGTATAGAAAATGTGAAATCAAGAAGAACAGGAAAATGTCAACTTAAAAGCTACAATTCAGAATAGTAACAACTGAAATGAAGCCAGGACTGAACCATGACCTACGGTATTATGTTTAACTCCCCAGTTCCAGCAAACAAGATGGTAATATAGATAATTTTCCCTCTCATGGAGTTGGAATTCATGTGATTGAGCCACAAAGATAACAGTCCTGCGACTAGTTCTCAGGGAGGCACAACATGCTATAAATTATAAGGGAGCTTCTTTATGAACTGCATCTGTGTGAGGTGGGCTGAACATCTTAAAAATAATAATAGGGATTCAGATTGACAAGTGGATCTTGCTTGTCCAATCTGCTATTTCAATCTCCCAGGCCTTTCTGAGGAAAGGATTCTTGGCACTAAATGTTTTTTTCCAAGATCTGCAAGGACCTGCAAACCCCAAGAACTTCAAACTACAAAAGACTACACCACTTCCAGGCCAAAGTCATAATTAACTTTAGCTCAGAACTAACCGCAAAAGACAACAGATGCTCTGTTCTTCATGTCAGATTTTGTATTAGAAAAAATATGTCTATTGAATGTTACATTGGGATTCACTATTTGACTCAGAATTCTTGAACGGAAACTCACAGAGAGTTCATTTTTTTTTCCAAATGTTGAACCTGAAATGCACAATTAGATGGTATAAAACAAAATGTGTTTGAAGTCATTTTCAATATGCCGATTAGGTGATTTTGTATTTTGATGCACAGGAATGGCACACACCAGTTATATTTATCTTAGCGTTCACAGTGATGAGCCAGTAATTTTGAGATGGAAAAGAAATGTGTGTATGAAAGCATAAGCAAGTTATAAGCCAAAATCTGTAAGTCATTAACCATTTATCCTATCATGATAAAAATGGTGTCATTTGATTCGTGCCAGAGAGAGAAATATGGTGATCCGAATAGAAAAATGGTCATATGTTTGAAATGTACTATTTCAGAATGACACAATTTTTAATGCAAGAAATACCCAAGATGACATTACATCAGATTGGAGGAAACAGAGTGTAGACGTTACTATCATCTGACTGCCATCTTCATTAATATGCCCAATGGCTATGAAGTGTAGAGCTAATGTGATGCCACTTTTAGAAGGGGGTGGGTTTTGTTCTATACAAAGTTCAAACACACTCACTGGGGGAGCTCACTGCCCGATGGAGTGGATGAAGGAGAGAAGGGGAATTGATAACAGGAATGAGAAGAAATAAATAGATTGCTCTCCTTTTGGACCCATTTTGGATTATTACCAGAGCCCTGTAAGTGAGGCCTGGTAGGAGTTAAAGTCCCAGGCCTTCTTTAGAGGAAGAGACAGCAGAAAGGCTGTGATGGGAATCTGGCCCTATCTTGTTGAGTGATGCCCACCTGTTCCTAGAGGTAGAGAATATAACCAGTCCCTAAATTGGTGGGGGTGGAGGGCTGATCCAGTCTGAGACAGCCAAAGAAATTCATATGTGGTTATAAAATAAAGGGAAAATAATCTTGTGCGAACAATACTATAAATGGAATTAGATTATATTCTCTCCCTTGTTATTTATTAATACTGAGGGGCAGGGTATATAAATTGACTGTACATCCTGAGGAAAAAGTAAATATTTCAGAAGCATATGTGCTTCTGGAATTATAAATTTGATCAAATAATACCTAAGTAAGAAAGGTCTCCTTTACACAGTAATTAAATAGAAACACCACTGTTGGGAATCTAGCCTAAATACATGTTGAATCATACATTTACCATTCTACAAGCCATTTACGTACATGAAGGTCCAATAGTTTGTTGCAATTGCTTTTTTTAGAATGCTGCTGAAATTCTGACATGTCTATTGAGTATGGGGGTTCTATCTATTTACAGTAAAGGGGAAGTAGAGAGAATTGGGTAGGAAGGGATTTTTTTATTAATTACATTTTTCAAATAAATGAAAGTATTATCCTGGACCGTCATGCTTTTTTGAACAATAGTGCATGTGCGCTAAGATAAACAAAACCTGAAAGTAGTGATGCATGTGTGTGTGTTATAAAAGTTTAACTCTAAATATGTAGCTTTGAAAACTGAGGTGAGTAGGGTGTTGATTTTCTTTCTTTCATCATTGGTATTAGAATTCCATGGATGTATAACAATGTATCCTTAAATTGATTTAATTATTTCCATTTTGTTAATAAACAGGCCTTCTGTGCAACACATTGTTTTTTGTCCCGAAAGGGGAGGGAACTTGTAGGGAATCCATTCTGTTAAAATGGGGGTTCCAGATTCATAAAAAGAAATGTATTCAACAAAGGAAAATTGTGCTCGCCTGGTTTGGGGTGGGTTGAAAGTTCCCTGGAATTAGATGTCATCCAATTAAACATCCTACAGCACTGATGGTTTACTTTTCACTGGCATGCCATATACTTTACCTCATAATGTGATTTTCATGGTTATTGTCCTCAAAGTCCAACCACTGAGTGAACTCCCTCATTGACAAAGTGAATCATATCAATGCGGAATACATCTCCCTATTGTAGAAGCTCTGGCACCAAATTCAAAAATGCCCTATATGTTCGCGGATGAATGTCCCTTACCAAGAAAATAGTTTTCAGACAAATTGAATGGATGTTTGCACGTGTACAATATTTGTAATGGGGTGATAAATTATGTTATCCCCCACATGTTATCCCCATGTATGCCCATGGGACATCAATTGCACTATTGTGGGATATTTCAAATATTGCTTGACTGAGGCAGACCCCTCCATCTAAACTGGAGAACTTTGATTATCTTTCTTTTATAGAGAGTTTCCATATATTATTTTTTATTGTGCTTCAGCCTATAGAAATAACCCTTTCACAAACAGTAAAACAAACAATGCAATAAAATGTACACAATAAATACTAACATATCATAAATGTAGGAAGTGATTCCAAGAACTAAATAGACTATAATTCCCCCAACCTTTTTGTAACCACACAAAGAAAAGCATGAAGGCTACAACCTCTATTGGGAGATAAACATGTCCCATATGAGCCTTCGACATGTTTTTTGGATTAAGCGGATGATCAAGATAGGGTGTTGAACTTTCTGAATCTAAACAATTGATTTCCCTGCTGTGTACACCCTGATGCTGTTAAGATGGCAAACGTTTTTCCGGAACTAAGTTTTAGAGCTGGCAATGGTCGATGGTCGATTGACAGCCAAAGTACAAAGTACAATTAGGTAAGGTTTTCCACATCATCTTCAGCTATATTCTTATTGATTTAGTGTGTTGGCATTACGCTAAAACCCTCCAGGTCATTCCTAGGCCAGAAAGTGATAATGTCCCGGAAATACTAAATCCAATGCTGAACACTAAACTTATTAACAAATGGGTGCAGTTTGAAACAGGAAAGCATCTACCATGTATCCACACTAATTTAGTGCAGTTACTTGAAAACCTTTTTGATTTTGTGTCTATTTTTTCCCTCGATAGTGATGCAGGTTATAGATCTATTTGTGAAATATTGGCTCCTTATTTGACTAGTACTATCCGCCAGCCAAAAAGGTATAGTGATTAAGATTCTTGGTTTGATAAGGAGTGTAGATCCATAAAAAGGAAGCTGAACTCTGCTTGAAAGAATTACCTATCAGTTACTTAGCAACTATTGCCAGACCGCATTCAGAATTTAGTCAAATGACTAACGTAAAGAAAAAGGAATATGAATGCAAAGCCTGGCAAGCCTTGACAAATGCAGGATATGAAACAATTATGAGGTATAGCAAGTAAGGGAATGGATGCACGAGATTACCAAGATTCCTCTATGGTAATATCTCCCGATTTGTGGTGCACTCATTTTTAAATGTGTATTAAATATCTAAATAAGTAAGTGATAAGATGCTAAAATCTATGTTTTTAAGAAAGGGATTTGCGACCTACCAGAAAATAACCACCCGATATTGCTCCTTGACAGTGTGTTGAAAAAAAAAAAATCCTTTATATGCTTTTTATTGATTTTAAAGTTGTACTTGATAATGTTGATAGAAGGACCTTGTGGTCAATCCTAGAGTCTATGGATATTCCTGACAGAAATTACATTGTTATATACAGACAGCAGGGCTAGAGTAAAGTTATGGGCACACTTGGGAGTGTGTAACTTTATTTGATGTTAAAGAAGGGTCAGATGAGGAAGTGTCTTGGCCTCCCCTTATTTTTATTATATATTAATCAACTGGTGTCAAATGTGATGCCCTACTCACTGTAGGTAGGATAAAAGCTATGTTATTTTATGTTGTATATTTTTTTAATATCTAGAAATCTGCTGGGCACTAAAAAGCAATTAGAAGTTATAAGCCAATTTTGTGAAAAACTACATTTACATTAAATTTAATGGAGCTACAATAAGACAAGCCAATTGTTTTGCAGGGCCATTACTGCAGTAAATGGCAAATAAAGGTTTCACTGGGGATGGCTGGCTTTTGGGTGGCAGCAGTGCACCAAATATCAAGTGTGCTTATGGTGACATAGACAATTTTACAGAAAGAACTGGTACATTTTGTCTCACCCATCACCACAGGGAGATGCCTATTTATTTAATGTGATTTAGTTTAAATAAATTAAACTTTACACATATCAAAACAAACATATACAATAAATCATCCAAAATGAAATAAAATAGAATACACAATATCACAATATATACTTCTTCACATAATTACTCAGTGATCTAAATATAAAATTAAGTACCTTCCTGTATCAACCACAGGAAATATTAAAAGAAAAGCAATGAATATAACCTATAAAAAGTTATACTAGTACTCAATTCGAGATATCCTCAGTCACAATTGGTCTGGTTATTTTTAATCACTCATTATAGCAGAGGGCCCAATTTAGATTCAATCCTTGTCCATATGTTGTACAAAGGCACTAATAGGCTCATGTTTCCAGAATTTATGTAATATTGCCAAAAGGATCGATCACCAATAGTTCCTATATTATGTACATATTTGGCTAACATTGCCTGGATGGATTTGGCCATGACATATCAATTAGTTAGTAAATGTCTCGCAGTCTTAAGAGTTTCTGCTTGTTTGCAGAGCCGGCAGATTCGATCGTCTATTGGTATTTTTGCTCTGCATCCCAGGTTCGTCATAGTGGGGAGTTGTCCCAATCTTAGCAAGATGATAAATCGCCTGAGTCGAGTTGCGGGACAAAGATTTAGGTATGCCTGAGGCTTCATAAAATCATGTCTGTGGTGGACAAACTGGTATTTCTTGAGTTTGCTCAGATGGGCATAATTTTCTAGCCAGTCCCATAAGGCTACCCGCTTGTAGAGTGCATTTTGCACTACTTTCGAGTAGGTAGTTCCTCCAAGGTTCCATCCTATCTCTGTTAGGAATTTGATCATGGGTTCATACAATGAGCTAGTGGTACTGCTTTTGCCAAGTTCCTGTTGGATAGTTATCAATAGTGGGTTGGTGGAGCCGCCAATTGTCCTCAGAAAGAAGTCAGCTCTCTTTTTTAAAACAATAGCTTTCAGTGAGAGGAGACCGAGTTCAAGCCGTATAAGGGCCATTGGGACTCCAGGCGGTAACCCCAGGGTCCGACGCCAACATTTTTCCTTCAATAACTTGGAGCCAGGCCAAGTCCAATGACCATAGTGCCTCTAGACCATAGGTGATCATTGGTGAGAACACTTGTATAAATGTCGTATGGCACACATTGTATATCCCCCCTGTTTATAGGAGATAGGAGAAACTAGCCATAAGGGCAGACACTTGGACAGCTTTGGTTATACGCATTTGTCTGCATGCATTATAGTCACCTAGAGGTTCGAATTCGATCCCCAGGTATCGATAGCATGGTGTGTATGCTATGCTCATGTTGTCTACCATGGGTTTAACCCGACTGACTCTTTTGTGCGTGTATCTGATAACCTTGGTTTTGTCGAGGTTAATCTTCAGCCCGTTATTATTGGCATACTCCCATAATGCTATGGCAGATCTTCTAAGGCCACTTATGGTATTGTCCAGCAGTACCAAGTCGTCTGCATAAGCTAACACGGCACAGTGAGAGTCTCCGATTTTAGGGGGCAGTTGTTGGCAGCCTCAATTGCAACTGGTATGTCATGCACATAAAGGTTATAAACCAATGGTGCAGTGACACATCCCTGCTTGACTCCCCTGTTTTGGTAAACCATGTTAGTCAGATGCTCTAATTTGAGCCTGACCGTAGTGTTACGATGGAGGAGTCTAAGGTAGTATAGTAATCCCTTTGGGCACCCAATGGTTTCTAATTTCAGCCACAGCGTATCTCTGGGAATGGAATCGAATGCCGCCTTAAAATCTATATACAATGCATAAAGTGGAGGCTGCTCCTTAGTGAGCGGTCTAGTGCGTAAAATATCCATCACAGCGAGATTGTGTGTCGTGGAATATTCTCGCCTAAATCCACACTGAAATTTGCACAGAATGTTGTAGTTATCCGCCCACTTCTGCATTTCACTCAGTAGTAAGGATGCAAACAGTTTTCCCATTGCATCTAGCATAGATAATAACCTGTAGTTATTAGGATTTAATCTACTTCCCTTTTTAAAAATAGGGACAAGTATTGCAGATTACCAGGAATGAGGGATTATTCCATGTTCTAAGATCTTATCGAACCGGATGGCTAATAGATTGGCCCAAAATTCAGGATAATTCTTGATGACAGCGTTAGCCAATCCATTCGGGCCAGGTGCTCTTGAGGATTTTAGGTCTTTAATTTTGGCCAGTATGGCTCCTGGTGAAACGTCAAAAGGGCGATATGTCGGCGCTTCACTATTAATATTGATCTCGTCTAGTTCTATTGCAGAGTTACGCTCGTCCAGATATTTTTCCCAATCAGCTCTACTTATTGGATTATACAATGAGCTCTTGCTATTGCCTCTATAGTCACTTAGGAGTGACCAAATGCTTCGTGAATTTTTAGAGCAGATGGTTTGGACTAATTGCTGATGAGCGCGATTTCTTACCACCCTTTTGATGTTCTTAATGATGGTCCTATATCTGTTTTTTATTTTCCTAGGTAATGCATCATATTGTTGAATGGGTAAATTCTGTGCCTTAATTTTGCGAAGATTAGCTCTCAAACCCCTCTTGGCATCTCTAATCTCACGGTTGAATGGCTGCACTTTTCCTTTCACTCTTATCATAGGTCTTCTAGTGGAAGTGGCATGTTTAGTAGAAAAGGCCGCCATCCACTCCTCAATAGAGTTAATAGACATAGTGTAGAAATCAGGCAGGCTACAGGTATCCTCATCAAGTAAGGCTTTAGTGGCCCGGCTGATGTTATTGTCTGACCAACTTATTCTATTCCCTGCCTGGTTTACCTTAATTGTCCCTATATTGCTCTGCACACAACTGACCCACCCAATGTTGAAAGTGCATCGGAGCATGGCATGGTCACTCCAGTTGTTAAATGTCACTGCCATATCAACAACTAGTTGTAACATTTTGGGACAAAGAAAAATATAGTCCAAAGTACTAACTGCCATGCCGTTTGTCCATGTCTGTTTGCCCGGTATATCTCCAGGGGTACGGCCGTTAATCATTTCTAGTTCCCAGCCATCAAATAGCCGTAACCAACCCATCCCCTCAATGTCCTGTTTATTGTGCATCATTGTACATTTGTTTTTCAGCTTGGGATTCGTAGCAGAAATTTCTGCCCCTGTCATATGACAGTTAAAGTCGCCAAGCACAACCACTGCTGAGTTCCCGAATTTAGTTGACCAAGATGTCATTAGTTCCTGCAGTGCTTCTTGGATTGATTCCCTTTTTACTGCTCCAGGTGGATTGTATACATTGACGAGGAGGAATTTTTCTGGTATACATTCGTGTCCCAGCTCCACTTCGACTGCAATGATGTTGTGTTCTTGATGACAATTAACCCGGCTTGAGGCCAGTGAATTGGTTACGCCAATTAGAAGGCCGCCGGATGGACGGCCTTTTTCTCCTCTGGTTGCAGAGGCTTGATGTACCACATACCCCCATCAAAAATCAGGGAATCAATCGCCCAGGTTTCTTGCAGACAGAAGCAGTTGTGTTTAGCCAAAACTTTGGCCGATCCTTCCACTCTCAACAAATGAGAGAAGCCTCTGCAATTCCATGAGAGGATAGTAAAATCTCAGTTATTGGCTATCACACCCGGAAGAGAGTCCAACAACCTTTTTAAAGTTTGCTGTAGTTCCACAATATCCACTTGTTTCCCTTCCGTAGCAATAGAGGATACTAAAGGTTTAGATGGAGATGTCAGCTCCTCTGGTACTATATTGGGGTCAGCCTCGTTCAAATCGACATCAATGTCGATGTCCACTAGCCTCAGGTCGTCTTTGTATTTTCTAATGATCTTCGCTGTGGTTGCAAATTTACAATGTAACGCAGAAACATTCTGGTTTGGACCCCTAAGTGGCTCAACAAATAGGAAATCGTCAGATGTAAGGACTCGAAGTTCCGGGACCGAATTAAGCCTCACCAGTAATTCAGATCATGCTAGCCATTTGTTTTTACCACTCTGATATAGGTTCTTTATAAGACACACACAGTTGTTGGACGGCTCTTTTACTCTCATCCAACAATATTGGCGTTGTCCTCATTGATTTATCACCTATATCTGACGATTTTACTGATTTAATAGCCGTGTAGAGCACGCTTTCTTCTTCATAGTGATCTGGGAGGTCTAACAGTTCATCATCTTCAACCAAGTCAGCTAGCTTCACTTGCTCCTTGAGCAGCCAGCTAGTTAGATTGCCCTTGGTTGGAGGGATCTTTTTCCTGCCTTTGGCTGCTCTCTTCCTTGCTTTTTTGGACTACATTATGGGGGATGACATATCTGGCTTCAATGTTGGTTGCGTACTAGCTTTAGTGCTCTTTAGTGCTTTCTTTGCCAGTCGACGCTGTTTCTGGGAGAAGTAGACCAAAGGGCTTTGTTCAAGATCCGGAGGGTTCTCGTTGGTTTGTTGTTCATTATTGTCCTCTACAATTTGGATGGCTTCAGACAGATTAGCATCGGCCTCTTCACATTCGTGTTCTGGCTTGTCCTCAGTCTGCATGCGTGTGATTGTATTAGTCAGAATTCTACCTGACATTTGCAGCAGGATTTTGAGGGCAAATTGTATAGATGCCACTGAAGACTGTAGTTCCACGATCTCGTTAGCCATAGGTACCAGGCAGTTCGACTCCTCTGGTTCTTTCTCTGGTCCATCTTCCATTGAGGTCAAAACCAGGTTAGGTGAAGCAGATAGGCGACCGAAACTATCCGATGGGTTCAGTTGTTCCATCCTTCCTCCTGGATGGTTCTCAGCCTGAGGCAAGGTACAATTTTCTGCTGACAATGGAATTTGTGACAACATTCCTTTTTGAATATTTAAACATAGCTCCAGTAGTGAATTATTGTCAATGTCCTCGTAATTAGTCGAGCTCATTACGCCGTTGGTACAGGGTCTTGGAGCAGCAGTCTCTTCAATACTGGTGATGGTAATATCCATTGGAGGGGTCGTAGGGTTCGGGGGAAAAAAACCTGTGATCATGGCTTGGCCTGTGGGGATGGATTTTGTAAGTTCCTTTTTTGACCTTGTGGTAGGCACCGTGGGAGTCAAGTCAGCACTCGCCTTGCTGGATTGTTTTCTGGTTTTGCGCAAATTATATTTGGGCTGTGCCAAACCCTTTCCCGGGGACATTGCCAATTTGCTAGTGGAGGCTTTTATGTCTAGGTCCACTTCCCCCTCGATACACCTCCGGTAGTGTCTTATTAGGGTGGGTCAAATTTTACTGTTAATCAGAGACACAC
Organism: Ambystoma mexicanum; assembly: GCF_040938575.1. Classification (NCBI taxonomy): domain Eukaryota; kingdom Metazoa; phylum Chordata; class Amphibia; order Caudata; family Ambystomatidae; genus Ambystoma; species Ambystoma mexicanum. The sequence goes on along the minus strand of NC_090931.1, from coordinate 443,952,047 downwards.
CTAGATGTGTCTCAGGCACCTTCTTATTAAAGACGGTCAAATTTGTTGGTCAAAAAGCCCACCAAAGTTCAGTGGCAGCCCAAACTCAGTGCCTCTAAGGGCTCCTTCCCTTAAATAACGTGAATTGCAGTATCCAAGACACTTGGCCAGCAGTCTCCTGAAATGCACTTGGCCAACAGTCTCCTGAAATTGTGTTAGACAATATTCAGGTGCATTCACGAATCATTTTGGAGGCAAGTCATAGTAGTCCAAAAACAACCCACAAAATTAATGCTGTCTGCTTTGCTAAATTAGCCACTCAGGTGCCTGTGCTAACACCATAGGCAGTCAAATAAGTGAGGGTGCATGCATTTGTAGTGCCTGTTTACCAGACATTAGTCACTTAGATGAGGCAAGTAGAGGCAGGGCAGTTAGTGCGGCAATCTCAGAATGGAGGTCAACAGGAAAAACCTCCTACCCCCTTGTCATACTGCAATCCCCTATATTCCCTCCTTTTGGTAAACCTGCCTAAGTACTATGCCCTCAAGCTGCCTACAGGCTGCTATCAATTACCTGGTTAGCAGAGTGGCAGTGATTGTGCCCATAGGTAAAAGATTGAAAAGGCAGGCAGGGAAAGGCGAGTTGCAGATGTTCAGGGCCGCACTTCCTCCGCTCTCCAATCAGCCAAGGCCCCAGGGCACCAAAGCAGCGGCACCCACCGCTTTCCCGCAAGGCAGGGCAGGCCGCCGGCCCCTCGGATTTCTCAGCTCGGCTCCTCAAACAGGGTCCGCGGTCGCACGATTAGAGGAATGGACCTGGGACCTAGGCGGAACCTCTCCTGCACATTAAGCCACACCAGAGTTTCCGAACACACGTTCGCAAAGCAAAACGTCCGTAAACTGGCCGCTTCCGACATGTTGCCTGTGTCAGGGAGATGCATACCGTATACATAATAATCTATTATTCTACGCCAAGCAACCTCCATTATAGCATGAGAAGGGATGAAGGAAAGATTACAGGAGCAACCAGTAATATTTTGCATATCAAATCAATGTGATACTGCAGCAAAGAGGCTTCAGGGCGCCTCTCCAATATGCAGTTAGGAAATGACGCTCAGTCCTAGAGGCAACCATTGCTCTCCTAGAAAGCTCTTGCACCCAGTCAGGGACAGCAGGTTGGGCTACTTCATATGCAGTATGAAGCGCTAATTTGATCCAGCTCGTCGACACTGCCAAAGCTGGTCCATCCCGCTAGACACAGGTGGCATGTCTGGATCTTGCATAGTCATAACTTGGAGAACGGTTAACATGCTATGCCCAATTGGTGGCATTACATACCAGTTCTTTGCCCCTTCCTAGAAAGTGACGTCTAGACCATTAATGGCGCCGGCGTGACTGTTTGAATGTCTTCATCAGACTCTGTATTTTTAAATCGAGCTGGCGCCTTTTGTAGGTCTGACAGAGCAGTTCATTCAACTGTGGTCCAAGCAGCATAGCCCCCAAAAAGGGGAGGCACAGCAAAGCATTTTTCTGTGCCGCATCAGTTTCGAACAGCCGCAACCACAAATGGCGATGAAACAAAACCATTAAACCGGCAGCTATTGTGGTAGACCTCACGCAATAGGCAATGTCCAACCAACTTTCTCTTTTCATCTTTCACAGAACACTGTGGCAGTCGTCTCTATGTTGGAGAGCCACGCAGCTTTTGAAGGTGTTTCAGCAGGGATTGCACAGTGTAGGTCACATAGAAGCCAGCTCTAATTGCTGCATTGGTGGCTTCATAAGAGCTCTGTAAGGCCACGTCCACCTTCTTGTCCAGTGCATCTGTCCGGGAAGCGTCTTCTCCTGACACGAATGGTGATTGTCCAATCAGAGTGAGCACAAAAAAGAGTCCACTTGGATTGTGGCTGGAAACTCTGTATCAAAGGCTTCCAGAGGATTAGAATCTCTAAGGGGTTGGGCAAAGTCTGGTGATGCACCACCTTCCATTCTCTTAACATCATGCCTCGAATGTCCCTCTGCACAGGAATGGATTCCGGGATCGGGTGTAGCTACCTAGAGAACGCGTCACAAATATTGCGTACTGGAGGAGGAAACTCCATGTCTTTGTGACGGTGGGTCAACACTTGGGCAGCTCTCTTTTACGGCGTATGTATTTTCTGCCCGGCTTGCCAGGCGCAGAGGGCTCTGAGGAGTTGCAGTCGGCTGAGGTCTCAGAATCCATCTCACGTCTGCGCCTTTTCCTGGTAGAGGATCTCTGGGTGTCGACCGTTTCTTCCACCATCGGCTCCACCAGCTCAGACAACTGCTGCTCTGAAAGCCATTTTATGTTCTTCAGCAGTGAGTGTTAAATCTGAACCCCCAGTGCACAGGGGTCCAGGCACATGGTTGTTGGGGGGATCCAGCCGACATGTCAGTAACAGGGGTCACCCTGTTAGCCCATGGTCACACAGGTGCACCATGGCCTGGAGGCACCCATGCCATCACAGCCCATGCGGCCGGAGTTGGCATACTTGGGCTCCGGGACACAGGTGCAGAGTTGCCCGGCAGGGGCTCTGCTAATTAGAAGTCGGCAGCATTGCCCAGCAGGGGCACTACCATGGTGGAGGGCTCTGCAGGGCAGGCCCTCTGCCTAGTAGGCCGCAGGCACAGCGCGGCAAGAAGACACACCAGGCAGAAGTCGGGTGGAGCTGACTGATGAGCGGGAAAGCGCTTGTCTCTTTTATTGGTTTAGTCTCATGGTGCACAGCCATTGCTCTTTTTGTATTTGGAACTCAGCACCAGTGGGGACAGACATTGTCCTCCTTAGCTAGTACCAGATGGTTATTCACTCCACGCATCAGTGGGAAAAGGTGCTAGATTTTCGGACATTCGTTCAAGCCTTGGCTACATTTGGTTGTTTTACCTGTAAAAAGGACCATTGTGCCCTCACAGCCCGTCTCTGCTGGTGATCTGGCTTCGACGCCGCCAGCATACCATTCACACTCTTCATTTAGCTGAAAAACAGGAAGCCAGTCCTGACGAAAACTAGTTGAAACTTGGAAGAGCTTTTCTTAGAGCTCAAGACAATAATTGATTGAAGACAATCATCAGGATTTAGATTATCTCGCCTAATAGACTGGAAGTTACTCTTATTTCTGTCAGTTCTCCTTTTTTCTTCCCATTATATTTTCCAATGTGATTCCATGGTTGACAGTAATGTGATATGATCTCCTTTTTTGATGTGGAATTCGTTACACCAAATTAGATTGAGATTCAAGAGGGGTAACTGCTCCGAACGCGATTGAACAACAAGGGAAGCTGTTGCTTGACTCTTTACTTTGATTTTTGCTCCCTGTTTTTGACATATTTCTTCATTTCTTTGCACCATTTTTCTTTCTCCTATTTCGTGTTGTAGATTTGTCATTTGTGTTTTTTAACTTGTATGTGTCGAAGCCAGCATCATGCGGCTACATTTATATTATTAAAAATGATACAAATGTATAATTTTGTTTTGACTTCATTTTGACCTTCATTCCCCTTTCTGTTGTATTGCCATGTGACACCTGCACTAGCCCTTAGCAGGGACTCATTATTACTTAAAAAGGGAGCACAACACAGGGGAGGTACTCGCTGGTGTGTGCGTGTGGCAGCCTATCATGCCACGAGAAGCGTCCTGGGCATGATCAGCTTTCCCAGTGGGCTTCCCTCCTTTAGCTACCAAAGGAAAAGTCACCATAACGCCTGTCACGAACGCCCTACGCCTAGGAACAACTTGAGGGTGTGCTTGAGATGCTTTTATATCTCCTGAGTTGGATAACAATCCAGGCCTGGTGGTGGTATATGTGACATTGAAGACCCGGCATGTGAACTATGCCCCTCGGTAAACTGGTTGTCGTGATATACTACCATTGCACTTTTGTTTAGTCTGTGGAAGCACAGGGGAAGGGGCGTTTGCTGTACAGCCCTTTATCCATAGCTTTTTTTCGAACCGCGCTTTGGGCACTGAAACGTGTTCAATGGTGTTGCCGTTTTTCACTATAATTGTGGGGCAAAAGTCCCTGTATGCTCATGAATGTTGGCTAAAAAGCCAAGACGGGCGAAGGTGATGCTGATGGCAAGGGTCAGTTGTCAACTATTAGCCAGAATGTTGCTGGGTTTCTTTTAACTTCCAGTGTGCCAGACATGTGACAGATGTGTATTAATGAAATACAACTACCCCCATTGGAGCATGATCCTGTGACACAAACAAGATTTTTCAGCTCCCCGTCCGTTGAGAACCTCAGGACTGCAAATGTGTCTGCTGCTGCCAAATCATTCGGAACTCTGTTATCCGGCCCTGACCTTAGCAGCCAACAGAACTGTGCATGCTGGGTTTTCCAAAATGCTCCTCACATAGCATTCCACTGAAGGATGCATGCACCATGCTCGTACTAATACCACGAGCTGCTGATACCATCACCACCCCCGAAACTCCTCAGCCAACCACTACCTATCTACACTCCAGAGACTCACTCAGCGCCCAGCACCTTCCCGACCCCTCAACAGGCACCCCAATCCCCCACTCACCCATCCCCATTAGCACCCTGAACCAGAATCTCCCTAGCATCCCCTCCCTCCACACCCACCTCAAGCACTCAGCACAGCAAAGCCATCTCCACTGACCTGGCAACCCTACACATGCCATCCAGCCCACTCGCACTGGCACCAAACTGCAGCCACCCTGTCCTAAGGCTGAACTTGGCCAAAACATTTATACACCCACTAGATGAGCACTCATCAACACCAGGTCTCTCACTGCCCATGCTGTTGACATCTGTGACCTGATCCTATCCAGTCAGCTGGACGGGCTTTCCATCACTGAAACGTGGCTGCATGCAGCCTCAGGACCTTCCTTATCCCTCCAACTACACCATCCTATGCAAAGATAGGCAGGATGCCAGAAGTGGAGGAGTGGCCATCATTGCCAGACTCCCTAGGCATTAGAGCGTCTAGTACACTAGACTTCCCATCAGGAGATCTGCAGCTCATTAAATGGTTACCAACGCGCTCCACCGCCATTAATCTATATGTGATCTATCGACCACCTGGCCCCCTCCAATCATTTGACGATGACATTCTTCATCACCTCTCAGCTGAAACCAACCGTGCTACTAGACCCCTCTTCCTAGGTGACCTGAACTTAGGGCTTAATGACAGCGCCGATCACAAAGCTCTCATGCTAGCCAATGACCTTGAAGCCCAAGGCTTTATGCAACGTGTCAGTAACCCAACTCACAATAAAGGCTGAACCTTAGACTGGCTGGCAGACTTAAACTGCAACGTCTCTGTCCTTTCCAACAAGCCTTGCCCCTGGTCAGATCACAATATCATCACCTGCAACATACCTGTCGACAACCTGACCCAAGCCTCACCCTAAGTGCTCTTAAAAGCCTCACCCTAAATGCTCTAACGCCAGAAATTATCTAGCAGATTGGTAGCAAGAATAAAGTTGCAGCCAGTGTTCCGAAGTTGTATCCTGTAATTGATTTGCTCCTGTTTATTTCGATTGCATTCGAGTACTGGTAGTTTTTATTAACCGTTATGAATGCAAGACAAATACCAGACTAAAAAGAGATAACCGTACCTATAGATTAGTTATGCACAACAGACAACCGGACATCTATCGTTAGATGATTATAAATAGGGCGGATCAAACTTTACACATTTTTTATTGTTAGCAAATGCACCCATCAAACACAATAGATTGTGAGCTTGTTAACAATTAAAGAAATAACCAATATTATTTTAACGGTTGAAGCAGGTACTTTTAAAACTAAAATAAAAGGATACGACATCACTATTATGCATATGCAGGAAAACTGGGAGGGTCCTGGGTGTTTAGTTTTCTACTCAGTGGTATCAGGTGTTTCAGCCTAATGGAATTTAAAAACGACTAACCCCAGAATGCAGATGTGTTTATTAATTTAATCAATAGGACAAGGACAGGACTGAAAGGTGGTTTACCTGCCACAACTATAAGGCTTCGGTGGATGTCATTGCTAAACATCCACGGCTATCAAATGCCACGGTTTCCTCCACTGTCCAGGGTAATTCCTAATTCTCGCTGTCACTGGTCGAGGACTCCTTGATCTATAATCTACTGTTGACCTAAAAAGACACTGCACAGCAGACCGTCTCTGGCCTTGATATTTGTGACATTTCACTCATACCAAGAGACTATGCTTCAGAGAAAGGAACTGAAATGACTGTATCGCCGTTCATAAAAATACGTGGGTACGCCCCCTGCTGGCTAATGTCAGAACTACTCATTGCATTCTAATTACCAAAGAAGGAATGCAATGTCTGACCAGCTGCAAGCATGTTTGGCCTAAACGTCCTACCTATCCGCAGTAGGTTTTTGATGTGATGCTCCGAGAATGCTCAGTCTCTAGATCCTCCTCTACTAGCTGTCGCCCATTGGCCAAACGTTATCCAACATTGACATTTGATTTCAATCCTTCTTGGAAGGAGGAACACAAATTCTGAATTGCAATTATGTTTTTACATTCTTCATGCCAGATTCCTTCCCTTCTACGCACTTGAATCATATAGCAATCACCCCTGCTCAGAGGGGTTGTACAAGGCGGTTACAGCTTGCCAGCTCTGTATGCCCCGCTGAGTGGGGGTGATTGCTCTTTGCACTCCGGGTTGGCCCATGTTGCGAATATATATATTTTTTGAATAGTAGATGGGCTCTGCATGTATTGCAGAGGCCCAATTCCCCATTAAAAAAAGAAAACAAGATGATCTCTGCTATAGTGAATAGAAAAGTGACTACATCCCTTTTCTATTTCTATTGCAGCAGCTATGGGCGAGAAGGAGCACCGGGACTGGCACACAAAGCTCTGGTCCAGCTGGTAGGTGGGGATAGAGGGTTGGAGAAAGGGTGCAGGATGCTTTTTGGGGTGGCAGGGAGGATGGGGGCATTGGGAGGCAACAGGGAAAGGCTCCCAGGGCACTCCCCACAATGAAGATGGCAGCACCCAGGCACAGGTAGGGAAGGGCCTCGGGCAGTGGTTGAAAATAAAAGTATAGGAACCGTAAAACCTAATTTAAAAAAGTAGAGGGGCACCGTTTTCAACCATTCCTGCCCACTTCGACCACTGGCCTCAGGTGGCTGGAGAAACTAGGACTGTACACTGTGTGTTCTCGTCCACGTTTCCAGGAACCTGATTGGCTTCATTATAACCCTATTTAATGGTGCTCGGTATATCGACCTCGGATAGCCCTGCTGGCAGTACTCAGATAAGGTTTTGAAGTGGGAGTATTTTTCTCCCTTATGTAAAAAGTTGGGAGTACAATGTTTTTTTTAGGGAGTAGAAAAAGTCCCATTCCCAATTATGGTATTACATATTTTGTGATCAAAAGAGCATTGTTCGTCCAGGTATATATAAAATAAATCAATATAAGCTATACAAATGTTTTAACTGTAAAACAGAATTTTTTTTGTAACTTATATTTCTTTGCATCTACTTATTCATGCACATTAAAAGATATATGCTTACCTCTTCATATCAGGCAGTAATAATATTAGAGTGCCTTCCTGTGGCTCTACGTGACAAGGAGCTAGCTGTGTGGGGGACAGGCTCTAATGTGTCTGCTCATATCATTCTGGGGAGTATTTTACTTCCTATTTTTCTTTTTTCTGACTATTTGCCTATTTTTGGGGAGTCCAAATGGCTGATACACCCCTTATCTGTAGGGCTGCCTGCTGGTATTAAAACCTGTATACTGCAGGCTGGATGCATACAGCTGGGACTGGTGTTCATCTGGTTGAGCTATCTCAACGACCCATAATAGGATCCTTCCCTCTTCCACTGTACCCCTAATTGGCTGTCCTGCATTGATTCCCCTGTCCCCAGTACCCTTTCACATGTACCCCCACCCCTCTGCTCCACATGATCAGAAATGACCCATTGTCAGTTCTTAAATCAGTGGGTGCATTTGGTGGTTTTCTAGTGCTCTAATCCTGCTGAATAATATCCAAGAGTATGTAGGATACAATTTGCAACATAATCAATGGCTCCAGAAAAGGGCTAAAGGAGCAGGATAGCATTGCATTTTATTAGTGCACTAATGCTCTTGCCCTATACTTTTTTACGCTTTAACGTACAGAATCCTACCTTTTGATTATGAAATGCATACAAGTCCCGTGTAATCTAGAACACATATCAAGTCCTGCTTTTTTCTATGCATCCTGGTTTTACACTGAGAAAGTCATAACTATGAGTCCCAGAATGCAAAGAAAACCTAAACAGGGCAGGTATAGGTGGGCATCCCCTGAAGGACATGGGAATGTTGGTGTGTATGGAAATAAGTTTAGCTCCGGAAACCCATGCAGTGATTATAAACTGCTTTTAAGAAGTTGAGATAACCCGCCCCACAGCTCTCAAACACAGATCGCTAGTTGTAGGAACTGCAGTACATGCAATGTTAGGGAATGCCCAGGCTCTAATCTGGTCTCCTCAGTGTATACATTATTAAGCTCAAGAGAGTTCTAATCGCTGTGTGTCCACTGATCTGTGGTTGTGTAAATTAAACCATGTTTTGGTGGGCACAAAGACTTTAAACTGGCTCCCGATCAGGGATCTACTTTGATTCAAAATTCGCTGACTGACTTTGAAATAGGGCGTCAACCGTACAAAATGTTTTCGCAGGGCAGTACAAGTGGTATAGCATCACAGTGACCTGCAGTGCACTTGGTTCCATACAATGTCAATCGCTTGCATCTTTCCCCCATCCTTTTTTGTTAATATTAGTGGCAGCTGGCATTTTAACACATACAGAGCAAACAACTGAAGACCATTATGCATGCAAGACACTGATATATTAGAGATTTGTCCAGGACCTTTTGGGTAAAAGAGCGGAAACCCCCTAATTTGCATATGTATTCACACCAACTTAGGTGGCTTTATTATTATTTATATTAGGAGCGCTTTACAGAGGTATACAACTATACAGATACATAATGGAGCACTTACAGAGGTATACAACAGTACAGATGCATAACAGAGCGCTTTTCAGAGGTAATAACAGAACAGATACACAGCGGGGCGTAGGATACAGAAGGGGACAGAGGAGGGGTACAGCTGTACTTCATCGCGGGGAGGAGAGAGGCGGATGACATCTAGCGAGTCAGGTGTTACGGAGGGAGATGTGAAGGCCTGACTTCACAGAAAAGGGACATTGCAAGGAGCATCATTGATCTTTGATACTTAGTGGCACCATGGGACATGAAAATATAAGAAGTTTACATAGGTAAGCTGAGAGACAATTAACTAAGTTGTGCGAAATACACAAATGGTCCCTATAATTAATATATATGGAGCAACTCTAGTCAAGAAAACCATGGGTGAGGTATTTTTTTTATCATAGTCTCCATACTTATCTTGAGCACTTCTCAAGTCCATCACACAACCAATCACCAACATTATCTAGTACCATGCTTTGGCGGGTCTAGATTCTGCCTTCACAGTAGAGCTCTGCGTAAAACTGAGTTGAACGCCCCTCGACTCCCCATCACAAGAATACTGATAATTAACCTCACTTATGACACTTGTATCCCTACTATTACAAACATATTCTACCCCCTTCCATTTGTTTTTGCCCTTCATATCTGTTTGTCGTATTGTCCACTGTCTCTTTGTTATCACCTCCACCCCCAACATTCTATTCTCCCATCAACTACTTTCCTTAACTAAATCTTCCATATCCACAGGGTCAGGTCTTACAACACCCTTTTGGAGTAATAATACGCTAACATTCAGACAAGGCTATGTGCTTTAAGACCACTACGTGGTGACAGGACAGAATAAATACTCGATAACATAGCATAACATGTCATAATAATGTTATAACATAAGCTATGAATTGGATCACTTGCACGGACTGCATGTAAAACACAGTGGAATTAAATGATTGGATCACCCACTTTGGGAAATTGGTGAAACCAGGATGTTGGCAATTTAAGCACTTGACCACATATCTTCCCAGGTTTAGTTGATATGAATATTAATTCATGTTTTGGTTTGGGTTTCCTGTGATTAAATAATACTTTATAGCAATACCTTGAAAAGAACACACCCTGCATAATAAACGAGCATTTCATAATGAACTAACCTTACACTACTTAATCGTTATAGAAACATGTTGAGCAAAAAAAGAGTATGGCTTTAGCTTTATTTTCCACATCCTGCATGACAGACAGCTCAGAGTACCACAGTGTAAAGCAATGTGATCCTGAACAAATCTCCCTTGGGTTTTAAAACCACAGTCTTTATTTCACACAATATGCAGCATTATGCACCCTGCTCATCACCCACAGTTCACATTTCCTGAGCGACAAAAGTCCCCCACGCCCCATCAATACCTAATTGCTTGCGTTATAGATCAATAGATGTTTCAAAGACCCCTGGAAGAGCCGCTGCCATGAGCTACAACTTTCACATGAGCTGGAAATGCTTTGATCGCAACTTCTCCAAAATATTACGAAAAAGAACAAGAAATATTTCTACATAAACTTCACTCATAACATGTGTGTCCTCGTAAAGGCGATCAATTGAAGTAACACAAAAATGTCTGAGCACTTTGGCACTGGTCAATCCAGGTCCTAATACAATTTAGGTGGAAGACCTATACCTCAATAGAGTATACAAGTTTCCCCTGCTAAGAGTTAAGATGCATTCACATCTTTGTCAATTTGTTGTGCAACCTTTATGTTTATCAAACTTTCCCTGTTATTTGTTATTATATTTTGTGTTTTGATCTCTTTGTATAAGAAAATATTCTGATTAATAATGTTGGTTTGACATATTGTTTCCCTTTTCATGGATTTAGTATGCGAGTTCATAATCAAATGGTTAAAACAATGTATCATATTTTATGCACTTCAAACTCATTATAATTCAATACAAATGCATTGTTTGGTAATAGATTGACTTAGATGTGCATTTGTATGTTAAATAATGAAGATATTGCCAAAAAGAACACTGCTTTGTACACATTGCTATGGTTCCTGGTCGTGGTTGGAATTACCGTTATGGTATGCATGCCAGGTAAAAGGGATAATGCATAGTGACATCTTTGTATATGATTCACCTGTCTTGGAAGGCTCTGCATGCTTGTTGGTTGCCAGTGTTGTTTGATGACTGTCAGCTTTATGTGGTTGCATTTGCAGAGACCTTTGACTAGGCAGACAGCGGCATGGAGGACACTTCTAATAGCTGCTAGGGCAGTGGTACGTAGGCTGGTGAGTAAAGCCTTTCCTTCTTCTGAGTGAGATCGCAACAAGGCTTGTTCATTGAATCTGAATCTAGTCTGTCTGTTCGGAAGGACTTGATGTTCCATAGGTTAGTTGGTACTATGATGTATTACCTTTTTTAATGTGGGTTTTGATGGGGAGGTGGTTGTCTATGTAGAACCCCACAGGCTTAGGGCAGTGGGTGAGCTGTCGTGCGATTCCAAAGATGCCCGTCCCGGACAGCCAACTCGGATGTGAGGGTGTTTGGTGTTACTGGTGAAGTGCAGGAATTTTGTCTTGGTGAGTTTCAGTTTAAGGTAGACACTAGGCATCCAGGTCTAGAACGGGTGCAACAGGTTTGCCATTAGTGGATGTCTTCAAAGGATGATATTTTCAGGTAGGGTTGTGTAGAGTCTGCTGATTGACGGATGTGGCTGTTGTTGCTGAGACGAGGGCTCTCAGGGGATCATGGAAAGACCCACATCTGGACATTACTTGATCTTGGGGAATGGAAGGGCCAATATCTGGACATGCTTTATTGGAGACAAACATGTGAATACATCTGGGTGAGTTCAGTTTCCAAAAGGAAAACAGACACAATCACCTCGACATTTTGCACAGCTTTGTAGAGGGAAATGGGCAAACACATTGGCACATGCTCTGAGGCATTGGCGAAAAGGGAGGGCCCGACATTTTGACATTTTTCCAACATCTTAGTGAATGGAAGTAACATCATCTGGATATGTTGCTGAATCTGAGATAATGTTTGGGCCCACATATAGATGCAGCGCCTTGGCAGGTGTAAAAAAGGCACACATGGACATGCTCTTTTCATACAGCACCATTTAGCATATGATGACTATGCAAAGGCTAGTAATTTAAGGTTCGATGTCTTGCATGGTGCATTTTGGAGTTTTCATGCTTTGCTGCAATTGATTCCAGAAATGGAATATGGCTTCCAGTTCAAAAAGGCTCATATTGCCCCGAATTACAAAGCCTCTTGCTTCAGAAAGAGAATCCAGTTTGGTATGTAGTGCTCCAAAGTTGCAGAGGACAATCAATAATGGTAACCATGCTGGAACAACCAGGTTATTACCAAGTCAATGGAGACCATATTTTAGATGTCGCTGGAGAAGGGAGACATCTCGGCACTCAATAGAAGGCCATTGATAAGGACAAACATCTATAAATGATAGAGGTCCTTAAGCAAAAGGAGGGCACACATCTGATCATGTCCATCTAAATAAGCTAGGCCTCCTTGTAGAATGGAAAATTACACTCATTTGGACACTCTAGAGAACTTTGGAGAAGGGAAAGGGACCAGCTTCTGGTTATGTTAGAATTCCTTACAGAAGGGAGAAGGTCAAACGTTTGAAATCACTTGCTGCCCTTGGATGAAGGATGATACATAGCTGGACATGCTAACATCCGTAAAGAAAGGAGATGGAGAGCATCCGAACCTGTTATCTGTCCTTAAATAAGGGAGAAGGATACATATCTGGACATGCGAGAAGTCCTTGGAGAAGACTAATTGGCATTCATCTAAAAGTGCTACAGTCAGCAGATAGGGAGGTCATTGGAGAAAGGATGAAGTCACCCCTCTGGACATGCAAACCATTCTTCCCTTGATAGGAAAGATGTGTACGCATCTGGAAATGGTAAAGATGTGTGGAGAAGGGAAGAGCGGGACATATGGACATTCTAGAGGCCCTTCTAGAAAGGTAGAGTTCACGTCTCTGGGCATGCTAAATGCCACACATGTGGACAACCCCATATGACATGCTCAAGGTCCTTGGACAGGGCAGAAGCATGCACATCTGGACATGCTAGAAATCTTTGGCTAAGGGGGAACAACACACATGTGGACACAGGAGCGTCCTTGGAGTTTGAAGAAGGCACACATTTGAACACTCACCGGCTCCTTCTGTGGCCAGATTTCTTCTTCTTTTTCTTCTTTGGTGGAGGTGAACAGGAGCTGCTGAGCCTTCCTTTCATCCTGTAGCAGGGGAAAGAGAAAGCCATAGGTCAGGCACATGTAATTAATGGTACTGGGTTTTTATAGCGCTTGAAACAGTACTTGTTCAGAACTGCATTGTTGCATGATATAATGGAAAAGAAAGGTTGTAATATCGTCCCTGAAGCAGGCACGCAGTTAAAAAGAAAAGGAAGAGTGCACCCAGGGAAGTAAAAGGAGCACACACCTTCAATATGTGTTTGTATTAGCAAGAAGTGCAGATGTGTCCTATGGCGGTGGTGTGTTTAATATGTAAAAGGCTGGGACTGGTACATGAGCTGCATGTCAGATACCTTTCTGCGTATATGCAGCCTGACACGGGCTATCATGCACTGGCATACATCTATTACAGGATTGAGGATCTGGTTCAGCCTCACCAGTGTCTTAGGCCCGGCTTCATCTGCGACTCACTGTGTAATCTTGGTCAAATCTCTCAAGCATCCTAACGTGAGCAGACAGGCCTCTCTAGTAAGATTAGGGAATATATTTTCTTGAACCAGTTAGGTCTACTGGTAACATAAACTCTATTCATTAGAATGATACCAGATCTGCTTTTAAGAGGGCAATTGGACACTTTATAAACATAGAAAAAGACCACATTAGCAATAGCAGAGCCCACATGAAAAGAAATTGTCTTAGAAGAGGTAAAACGCCAGAATGCAACTTGAAGCAGAACATGTACATTTAAAACCCCTGCAGCTGCACACACGATCCTATTGGACCACATAGTCAAGACAAGGCACGCCTCCTCTGATGACGTATGTTGTTCAAAGTTGCCTTTTGTGTCCCATGCGAAACTGCCCAACGTGTGCCGCATTTGTCGGCAAAGTTCTAAAGCCGATACATATATGGCAAAGTGAGGGTGATATGCTCAAAGCGCGAAACCCAGCGCAGCATTCGAGCAGCAGCAGCAATCTACAGCAGCTGGTGTCTGTGTCTTAGGCAGACAGCGAGTCTAGCGTACAGAGCACGCCCACAGTCGAGGTATAGCAGCGCACAAGCCTGAAGTGGACACTCCAGCTCTGCAGGCACAATTAGCTGGAGCAAACCACAAGACTGTCCTGAGACAGAAAATCCTTGTCTCATCCACTGATCCAACCTAGGCACACGTTAAAGCTGCAATTGAGCCAGTGGTCAAGAATGCGGACAGCGGTGACAATGATGGGCTTGATGCCATTGATTGACGGTGGCTTGCACTCTTCCTGACCTAGCCTCAGGCATCCTTCCAAAACCATAATCTTTATTCCCGTCTGTCTAGGTTCTGATTCAGCCATTTTCTCACAATTGGTATGGTCAGTGGGAAAAATGACACCCCGCTTCACCCACAATATGCTACTCACTGATGCACAGTCCAGTACTTTCGACATGTATGTATTTGAAATCGGGAACTATTATGTCGTGTCTCCCTGCTGGCTTGGACTGGGTGATGGTACTGAGTGATGTCATGGTGAGAATGTTATGTGTGTGCCTGGAATGTTGGAATGTTGTTGTATGAGTGTGTAATGTTATGGAGCTCTGGGCCGGTCCTCGCGAACGCAAGGCTGCACATAAAGAATGACAGACGTGGTATTCTTCACTTCACAAGGCCTGGCTCTGCTCTGACTAAAAGAGCGCAAAGCCGGCCTCTTTATTCTTCCGTGCGTGCGACGACGTCACACCTCAGCACGCTATTCATGTGATACAACACTCCTTCCCATTTTTATAAGAGCAAACTTTCACTTGTAAAACATGACACAAACAACGGTAAGACACATATTGAAAAACAGACTCAAAATGCAAGGCGATGAAGAACTCATGGTTACCCCAAACTGGGGTAATTTGCTGGGCTTTAGATTCCCCGAGCATCTGAGTTCAGGTGCTTAGATCATAGTCCCTCTATCACACCGGGGGCCCTATTAGTTCACCGTCTGGCTATCGTCTTTCGAGCTCAACAGCTGGGAAGGGTTCTGCATGATGTCCATTTCCCTTGGGTGCTGGGTTCGCCGGCCTTTCAGGGTACTGTTCCCTCGGGTTGTCGTCCGCTGTGTCACTCACATCGGAGGGCCGGGTTGCAGTCTACTGTAGTCGGGGTGGATCTGAGAGTCTCTGAAAGAAACTGGAGTTCCGTGTCACCAGCCCACGATCATCTGTAACTGCGATCCTTGTGCTCGCACTATTTTGAGAGGTGATGGTCTATGGGGGAGAGATGATTTTTTCATGCTGGGTGGTGAGCTCTCACTAATACCATGATGCCTACCACCACGTAATACTTTCTTAGGGCTCGCCCGGTGTTCTACTTGTGGATAGCTGTTTCCCTCTGGGAATGCACACTTTTGTCTATTGTTCCTGGAGTCCTTCCGTCCAGTTTGGGTAGAAACATGCTTGGACACCTCTGAAATAGGGCTTCTGCAGGGGCCACACCTGTGGAGCAGTGTGGGGTGGTTCTATATTCAAGTAGGAACTGAAATAGGGCTCTTTTTTCACATGCTCCCCGATCATGCGCTAGGCAAAAACAACTGTTGAGCGTGCGCATGAAGCGCTCTGCCTCACTATTTGCACATTGCCATACGGGTGTGATTTTCCGATGTTCAATTCTTCTCTTGGCCAGAAATTCTTTGAGGCCGGTGCTTTGGAACAGGGAACCATTGTCCGAACATACTGTCTTGGGAAATCTGTGGGTAGCAAATATTTTCTCCATCACTGGTATTACTTCTTGTAGAGCTTGGGACGGGACAAACTCTACTTCAGTGTACCGAGACCACTGGTCTATCATGACCAGGAAGTGTGAGTCCCTTTGTGTGGAGCCAAATTCCATGTTAATGGTTTCCCATGGTTTTTCGCTCCGAGGCATGCACTGGATGGACGGTTCTTTGCTTTTTGCACCTGCAGCTTGGCACTATTTGCAGGTACAAATTAATTCATACACTTTTGATTTGAGTGCTGCGAAACAGACCTTGAGCCTGAGGTGACTTTTTGTTTCTTGGCACCATGATGGCCGTTATGTGCAAGGGCAATCACTCACTCAGTCAACTCGGTGTGGATCACCATGTGGGACCCTCTCAGGAGGAGGCCATCATCCGTGAATGTTAGTTTGCCTCATACTTTCCATAGTTGTTCAAGGTTTGTTTTCACTCCTTGGTTTCTGGATCCTAGGTTCTCAAGAGCGGATTTCCACTGTCCTGACTCCATTGTGTCTCGCAGGATTTGGAAGTGTAGAAGAGGTGCCAAACTCGATGTGCACTCCAACCACCCATTTTGAAGTACCAGGAACGTTCACGCCAAAATATGTGATGTGTGATGAGCAAATAAACCAGCAGAGAGCCACAGTCGGGCTCTGTCCAGAATAACAGCACCTATTGAAGTACCGACACCTAAGAAAACCTGGACAGTAAGGTACCCATTGAGAAAACCATATCGACAAATGAGACAGAATGATGATCGCCAGAATTTAATAACCGAAGAAGCTAAGAAGATGCTAAAGGAAGACGAATGATGATATCATAAGAGGCCGGACTGACTCACATATAGAAGATATAACAACCTGAGAATTATGACAAATGAGACAAAACACCATGGATATGTGACACCCTAAGCATAAAGTGAAAGAATTGATGTCAAGATGTCAGAAACCTGTGCCATATGCACGATGAAGATATTCAGTTAGTTTAAACGTGTACATATGCAAAGTAAACGCAAGAAGCACAGAAATTGTGCAGCTTGTTTATGCTTAGTAGTGGGATAGATTGCTGCAAGCGCCACATGCACATATCTACCTCAAGAGAGCACTTTATATATGTATACTCCCACTATGTACAGTAGCAGAATCAACCAAAAGTTACTACAGGTCTCAAGAGGAGAGTTTTGCAGCAAACAAATCGAGAATTAAAGACAGAGAGAAATTCAGACCAGGGTAACAATGCCAAGAAGCCAAGGTCGTATCGGCTGAAATAGACCAACAGTGGATACAAGTAATGAGAAGAAGAACAGAGTATCCTGTTCAGAAAGGTCAAGATAAGCCACAGATGGCAGACGCCTGGCAGAATTAAATCAAATACATGAAATTGCATGAAGAAGAAGACGATTTCACTGTGTCGGAATCACGTGACCAAGCAAGTAGAAGGGACGAAACTTTCACACCTACGCATGGACCTTGGCCATGCACAGACGCCTTAACTTTCAAAGACTAAGAAGCAGACTTGAGGCCAACCACAAAGAAATAATTGACACATGACCACTGAAGTGATGATTGATTGTAACTATAATTGGAGGGAAGCTGAGGATGCAGACAAACTCCCTGCACCTGGCCGGCTATTCTGCACGCTGCTAAGCAAGTGGAAAAGTATGAGTGTGGTTGATGCCAACCCAATCATAGTGGACCATGTAATCTAGGGTCCTACAGTTAGTAGAACCAATGAGACGTTGTACTTTTAGTGACGTTTACAGTAGCCATTTTGAAGGAAGGGCTTACTTGCCCCATCTGACATTGTTTATCCATTTCCCTCTCCCCGTTACCATACACAGATATAGTGCCTATATTAAAGTTACCTTCCTAGAACCAATCAAGTTGCATGCTAAGTTTTGAGATTTACACATCAGTGGTGACGAGTTTTTGGTATAAATACTATGTTTTTTCTGAAATTAATTGGAGTTCAAGCGAGATGGAAGATCAAGCGATTGCTGATATTCATGAACTCCATGTTTTTTGTTCTTGTCATTAAAAGGACTCCCTATGCCAAACTGTTGAGTTGTCATTATTGATTTGATGTGAGAGTATTAATCTGCATCCCCATCCATCTCAAGGGTGCTGCTACTCATTTTAAAGTGCTGTTGGGAAACCCCCAGTCCTATGGGCCAGTTGGGGTCCCTACTGCACAGAAGCACCCGTGATGTCTTGATGTTGCATTGAGCTCGGCAACATCCATTGACCTGGGAACGGAGCTTTCCATGATTAGCCTTAAGTACTCGTCTGCTTCTGCAACCTCCCTGGAGGGTGCCTTTGTTTGTCTCTTTTGGGTGACGGGATAGGTAATCCACTGCAATATTTTGTCCTGGCCTGTATTTGAGGTTGACGATGCATTCTTGAAGCACCAAAAACCATTTTTAAATATGTGGCGGGGGGTTGGCTGAACCACTCATCAGTATAGGTAGAAGGGGTTTGTGGTTGTGACGACTTTCCATAAAAATACACATGGAAGTGGCGACATCCCCACAGCACGGCAATAGCTTTGCGCTCAATCTGGGAATACCTCTGCTTGGTTTGAGAGAGGGCTCGGCTGGCATATGCAATGGTGCACAGGGTGCCGTCTTTGTCTGTGTGAGGATGGCACCAAGGCCAAATGGGCTCACATCAACGATGATCTTCATATCTTTTTGTGGGTCAAAGAAGGCCAGGATGCATTAGTCTGACAGTGCCTGCTTGATGTTTTCAAATGAGTTTTGTTCCAGGGCTGTCCACTTCCATGCTGTGGATTGCTTTGTGAGGTTTCTCAGTGGCACGGATAGGGTGGTCAGGTTTTTGATAAAACGGCCACAGTAGGTGACCATCCCTAGAAAACTCCTGACTTCTGAGATGGGGCTTTAGCCTCCTGGATGTCTCTGACCTTGGCTGGATCAGCGGATAACCCTCCTTCCTGAAAGACGAAACTGAAAAACTTGATCTTGTTCTTGTTAAACTCGCATTTTTCGTGATGAAGAGATAGGGCTAGTGACTGGATCCTCAACAGTACCTTCTCTAGACGCTCTAGGTGTTTGCTCTCTGACATGGCATGTATCAAGATATCATCGCTTACATACAGGGTTCCTGTAAGTCCTGCCAGGGCTCCACTTATGGCATTCTGAAACTCCTCGGCAGCTGACGAGATGCCAAAGTTCAGCCTCTTTGCTAATGCTAATCCATTGTGCTTTGCACACATGGGTTCGGATCCCATCCTTGTCACCAATGTTATGGAGCTTTAGGCCTCGCGAGCGCAACGCTGCGCAAAAAGACTGAAAGACGCAGTATTCTTCACTTCACAAATCCCAGCTCTGCTCGGACTAAAAGAGCGCAAAGCCAGCCTCTTTATTCTTCCGTCCACGTAATGACATCACAAGTCATCACGCTATTCACGTGATATAACATGTGTGTTCCAGCCCAGGCATTTGGAGCCATGTAGCCTGGGTGATGGGAGCCAGAGGGCTCGACTCCAGTTCCTGTCATATTTAATTTAACCTGATGTTATCTTAATAAAGGAACCTATGTTACAACTTTTGTAGTATGTCGGGGGTCATAGGATTCACAGGTAAAATGCAGAGAATATGCTGGAGCCGGTAAGTGCAAAAGTACCATTTTAGCTTTAACCAAATTAGGCTTTTGAGCTAACATTTGTAAAAGATATGCACATTTCGACATGTTTGTGAATGGTTTGGAGATGTGGTTAACGATTTTAGTATTAACAATTTTGAGGCTCTTCAGCTCTTGGTGTCATTAAAGATGACAAGGACCCTTAGCTCTATGTGTTGAAGTCAAATATTATCTGTGTCTATTTACAGCGTGCAGTTATTTTATCTGTTGAATTGGTATGTTTAACAATAATACATTAACCAATTTTAAGGTATTGAAATGTTTTCGGTGTGAAAGATGTTGAGTTGTGTTGGCTATGTTGATAGCTAACAATGTCTGCTGCCTGTATGAGATTGTGTGTGTATTTAACTGGTGTGTGGATGGACACCTCCTGCATTGCAGTTGAATGGAGTTATTGGTGTTTTAGGTTTGGACGCCTCCTACACCCAGTGAGTTATCTAAGAGAAATTTTGCATGGATTTATGCACTATTTAGGGTTTTGCTCAGGATTTTGGTGCTTTGGTTTAATCCTGTTTTCACCTCTGGAATTGTGGCCCGGTATCTCTGTGTTGTTGGATTCTGGATTCACGTGCACCTCATTTAGTATCTGGTAGTTATCAGTGGAGGTGCTGTGGGGCAGATGGGGCATAGGCTGTTCCAGTTTGAAGAAGGTTTAATTGCTGGGTTCATCCTGATGTGGATTATTTGGAGCGCAATCTAATTTGGATTTTCTTGTACATTTTCTGATTGACTGACCCATCTCAGTGGGTTAACATCCTTTGTGTCTTCCGAGGTCACACCTGTGTGTCTGGTCAATGTGACAACTGGTCACCATCTTTTGCCGCAATCTTATTTCTTGGTTTGGAAAGTTAGGATGTGTCTTTGAGCTCGACCTTGTTGGGCCTGGTCTGGTTGGCCAGCAGGCTAGGGCGTAGTGTTACTATGTTGAGGGTTCCTGACCCCTTATTGTGCAGTGTTGTCATTTTTTATATATGTATGTGTGAGTTGTGGTTCTTGAGTGCTGGCATCCTGTGTATTGTGCCATCTCACTTGAGTCTGGTCTTTGGTTGTTAGATTAGGTTACTTAGTGGGCAGTAAGCCCATGTTCCAGCCTGGTGAGGTGAAGTCAGTGCCTGGGCGTGGCAGGTCTGGGACCCACAGGTGGCAATGGTGTGTGGAAGGTGTTCTGTTCATGTTTGGTCGGTTGTGAATATAGGCCTTTTGAGGGACAGTCAGTGCTCAGATGTGGCAGGTCTGAGACCCACCTGTAGCAGCGATGGGTGGAAGGAGTCTTGTTCATGTCTGGTTGGCTGTGAATGTAGTGATATTGGTGCGGGTCTGCTGCTGGCAAGTTTCGTTACGCCGGTTTGGTGTCCGGATCTTGCGCTTTCACGTCAGTGTGTGTTTCTGTGTGGTACCGTTGGCAGATGTAATTTTGGTTGAAGTGTTGGATGGCCGTTTTAGTCCTTGTGTTGTATGTGTGTAAACAAGGGAGGTGTCTTATGTTGTGTCTTCCTGCTGGCTTGGATTGAGTGATGGTACTGCGTGTTGTCATGGTGAGAATGTTATGTGGGTGCCTGGAATGTTGGAATGTTGTTTTATGAGTGCGTGTGTTCCAGCCCAGGCAGTTGGAGATATGTAGCCTGGGAAGTGGCAGCCAGTGGGCTCCACTCCAGCTCCTGTCCTGTTCCTGTCCAATTTGATGTCACCTGATGTTATCTTAATAAAGGAACTTATGTTACAACTCGCCTGCGGCCTCGAGAAGACAGCTTCATTACAGGAATCCTTATAACTAGCTGGTGATGGATGATAGAGGGAATACATAACTCCTGCTCATGTCAGGCATTCATAGCTCATCCAGTCCCAGTGTTACATACTTGTCAACATGATCCATTCCAATCTGTAGGTGTTTATGCAGTTCTGGTTGTTTGTTTGCATTCTGGGACTTGTAGTGCAATTTCTTTTAATGGGAAAAGCAGAACTACAAGTCCCAGAATGCAAAGAAAAAATCAAGACTGGATAAGCCTATGTTGGCAACTATGAATTTATTCATTGCTTTCTGATATCTACAGCTTTACTTTTTCCAATGTAAATGCATTATAAATAAGACTCCCAGGTGTATGGTATATATTTGTTCAACATTCCCGTCTGTGTTTATCCATATTTATTTTTTGGCCAATTTATTGGTCTTTACTCATATTTAATTTTGGATCTGTAAAAAAAGTACGTTGCAACTAGTATGTCACTTTCAGAGAGCTCGGTCGTGCACAACAAGCCAACATCCATTTTCACTTTAAAAACAAACCACTGCTGGCCTGAGCCATCCACGGCCATTTAAACACATTTTGAAAGGAAATAAATACATTTGTAAGCCTCTTAGTTATGTTTCTTTGCACAGTCATTCGCCAACAAAACAAGCTAGACAACCTAGAGAGGCAAGCAACAGACCTGCATTTCTGCCTTTTCCCATTATTTATAAATCAATACTGAAAAGATGCAGTGACTTCTGTCTGTATTTGTGTGTAAAAATCAGTAAAAACGGAATAGAGAGAGCCGTAGTTATAAATATAAGGCAGCCGGTTCCTGTAATTGAAGAGGAAATAAAATAACAGCAGTAGATGTAACCCCTCACTGCTGGGATCACTCGATGCTGACTTGTCAATCCAGAAATAGATGTCCCTACAGTTGTGCTCCGGCAGAGCTCTACGGCATAGGATGTGGGCTAAGTACTGTTTTCTAGGTCACCAACTTCTGAAGACAG
Source organism: Ambystoma mexicanum (assembly GCF_040938575.1). NCBI lineage: Eukaryota > Metazoa > Chordata > Amphibia > Caudata > Ambystomatidae > Ambystoma > Ambystoma mexicanum. The sequence goes on along the minus strand of NC_090931.1, from coordinate 443,929,736 downwards.
TGACAGCCCACACCAGAGATTTCCAATCTGGCCACCAGAGGGCAGTCAGGCGACACTTGTTGCCGTTCTGTCTTAAAACCACATGCAGAGCCACATCTCAGTAGATGGGCAAATGGGGCATGTGCCTCGGCATCCACTTGTTATGGTGCCCGACTGATCGCTGCCTGCCGTTCGCAAATAAGAAAATGCTTCACCGAGGTGAACAGGATCGGTAGGGCCTCCCCAAACATGTCTGTTACTTTGCGAAACGTTAACCAGTGACAGCTGCATGTCTTGCCTTTGGTTCTGCACAGGCTGTAGCAGCACCAATTAGGCTAAGGCAGAGTTTTCAACCTGTGGCACTGCCGATGTTGAAGACTACGGCTCCCATGATGCTTGCACCATTCACTATGCCAGCAACAGCCGATGAGAGTTGTATTCCAAAGCCTCTGGAAAGCTAAAGGTTGCAATCCCTTAATATGGTGAAGACCAGCCTCACAAAAGATAAACAACGTTGAGGGCATGTGACGCATAGGCACACACATGCTTACCAGTCAATTATGCCAATGTGTGTGCCTCATGTGCCCAGGTTTTCCCCCATTTTTGACAAAGGCTAAGAATGGCATAGCCCTGAATGCCTGCCTCTTTTTTTGTCTGGAACACGTATGACTATACCACGATCACGGTTTTAAGTGGGCTAGGGCTAGCCCGGACGGGGCCACGGGTCTGGGTGCTGCTGGGGGGTCCTCAGTCGCTCACTAATAATAATATGATTTCTCCTGTGCGCACACCTGGAATGTGAACGCAGTATATTGTCGGGGGGTGACGGATGATTTACATTGTACATGCCTCCCGCAGTCATCAATTGTAGGAGGCATTAACACTTTTACATTTAGGCAGTGGAAATGAGAAGCGTAAAGGCAATTTTCCCTTTGTTTTACTCTTCAGTTTTCTACTACATGGTGGGAGTGAGGAAAATTGCAAGAAGGGTCTTTTTTTGCAGAAAAGTGCAAAGGGAGTCGTTCCCTTCATAACATTAACACTTTGGGGAACACGATGCGTAGAGAGAGAATCAGATTTCACGAGTCAAAGACACCCCAATAAGCAAGCTAAGTCAGGTGCCTGTGCCCCTCCCTGCCTGCTCAAAGGCAGACCCTTTCACGTTGCAGGCAATGCAGGCCTAGATATCAATCTGAGAAACATGAACGTGGATTCAGAGTCACTACCTGCATAATACAGATGGAAATGAAAAGATGTGCATATAACACACTCATCACTCATCACTCATCACTAGCCACAACACAATGAAGCTCCAGCGAACACTGACACTGGCTGTAGTGTACTAGGACAGCACAGTCCACATGCTGTTCATTCGGACTGACGTAAACATATTTGACGCATTGTCAAGTTTTTTTTTTGTTTTTTTACTACATGCTTGGTTACCAGTCGGTAAAAGGGAGACAGAAGAGGCAAAAAAGGAGTGGAAAGGGAAGTGGTGAGGCTGTGGGTATGTTGAACCTCCAATTTAGCAAAAAGACAAAACAGACCCTTCATGAAAAATAGTAGCTTGTTAAAAAAGGTTCCTCAGAATGTGCATTATATAATTCTAACATATAAGCAATCTACAGTCTACATCAGTGCACTAAAAGGGAGATTCAGAAACTAAACTGGATCCAGAATCAGGCTAGCAGGCCCTGCTCTAATCTGAGAAATGCACATAATAACTCACATGAGAACCAAATAGAGGTTCAAGTGGCAAGTCAACTCATGGATGTGTACCAACTCACAGGTCATTCGTTATCTGTCTTTTGTTCACACTGAATCAAGGGAAGAAACAGCAACACAAAATGCCACACAAAATGCCACTGTCCTGGAGATGTAATAAAAGTGCCTCAGACCTGCAAATCAGATGTTTTGGGGGGTTTCAAGCCACTCCCACTTTTTTATCTTAAGAAAAGGTTACATTGGAATTGCCATTTGTTTGCTGGAATTTTGTTTTTTCTATTAAATCTGTTAATCTCCTACAATAGCATTTATATGTCTTATGTTCTGTAGTTTTAATCTGTATCTAGTCCTATATGATATGATAAGATAGGTTATTTATAACGTGCTTAATAGCCAGAGGTTTCAAAGCGCAGAACAGGACCCAACCTGTGGTGCTTCGTGTCGTCTTGTTTCCAAGGCGAGCACGTTGCCCCTGAGCTATCCTCTCAAGATTATAAAAAAGACTAGGTCCTGCTATTTCAAGAGCTTCATTCTTTCTGAGCATGATGAAGTAATCTGAAGATAATGAAAGCTTGAAAATGAATAACTTTATTAGACTAACTAAGGTATTATTCTGTTATCTTTTTTGGATCAACACTTTTTATAAAAGCAAATTATACATTACATATCTATTCTCTGAAAAAATCTTGGTAAAGGTGCAGTTAAATTGTGCAGATTTAACACAACAAAACCCTTGAAATTCACAGATGTGTGGAAGTCATGACCAATTTAACTCGGCGCACTCCCATTGATGTCCCCCATAATGCCATTGTGTATGTCATTGTGAATCCCTGCTCTTATAATATATATATATATGTGCTTTGCAACAGGAGCACTCCGAGTTAAGCTAGTCACATCCGCTGAATTTCAAGGGTTTTGCTATGTTAATATGCTCATCTTAACTGCTCCTTAACTAAAGTTTTATTCAGTGAATTTCAGGGTTTTATACCATAGTTTGTTTCCAGCTCCCTAGCCATGGCCCCTTTACATGTTTCCCCAAAAGCTTTCTTCCAGTCCCACTAGCCATGGCCGGCGCTAAGCAGGTAAATCGGGGGAGGGGATTTAAAATAAAGGAAGGGAAGGGAGGTTGGGGGGAAGATGGCGTCAGGGGGAAGCAGCCATCAGGTGGCTCAGAACTTGTGCTCGCATCAGTAGATACAGCCTGCATTCTGAGCAACTTGTTTCGTTGCACACCCAATCCTGTGTGCTAATAAAGCTTCAGGAACACACAGTTATTCATGAGGAACAATATTAAAGCATGGGTTGGATAAGGTGATTCATGAGGTCCTACGCTGAAGTAAACAAGTTAATTCATTGGGCCTTATACTGAAGCCTGAGGTAGATGAGGTGATACATGAAGGTCTATACTAAAGAATGGGGCGGACAAGATGATTAATTAGATCCTATAATGAAGCATGGGGTGGGCATAGACATGCATGAAGTCCCAAACTAACACAAGGGCTGGACACAGATTCATGATGTCCAACATTGAAAATGTGGGAAGGGGACAAGGAGATTCATGTGGTCCTCTACTGAAGCACAGATGGACACAGAGATTCATGAGGTCCCATAGTATGGAAGGGACTGGACACAGAGATTCATGAGGTCCCATAGTATGGAAGGGACTGGACACAGAGATTCATGAGGTCCCATAGTATGGAAGGGACTGGACACAGAGATTCATGAGGTCCCATAGTATGGAAGGGACTGGACACAGAGATTCATGAGGTCCCATAGTATGGAAGGGACTGGACACAGAGATTCATGAGGTCCCATAGTATGGAAGGGACTGGACACAGAGATTCATGAGGTCCCATAGTATGGAAGGGACTGGACACAGAGATTCATGAGGTCCCATAGTATGGAAGGGACTGGACACAGTGATTCATGAGGTCGCATAGTATGGAAGGGACTGGACACAGTGATTCATGAGGTCCCATAGTATGGAAGGGACTGGACACAGTGATTCATGAGGTCCCACAGTATGGAAGGGACTGGACACAGTGATTCATGGGGTCCCATAGTATGGAAGGGACTGGACACAGTGATTCATGAGGTCCCACAGTATGGAAGGGACTGGACACAGTGATTCATGGGGTCCCATAGTATGGAAGGGACTGGACACAGTGATTCATGAGGTCCCACAGTATGGAAGGGACTGGACACAGTGATTCATGGGGTTCCATACTAAAGCATGGATGGATGCAGTGATTCATTAGATTCTATATTAAAGCAGTGGTTCATGAGATTCCTCCTAAATGTACCGATCAGTTTGAATCAGTCAAACCCCCATGAAAGTGACTTGTAAGCAGATTCAAAGTGAGCCCTACAAATGCTCAGTTTGCCTCCTTTGTGGTTTGAATCAGCTGTGAGCGGTACCAACCATAGGCACATTTTTGTTTGAATCAGGTAAAATCGGGTTGAACCTGAATTAAGTGAGGACATTCCCTCGCGAGATCTCAGCTAGTGAGATCTCGCAAGATCAGGAGCATGAAGCGCGATCAGCGCCCGGAGCTGACCACTGCAGAGCCGACTGGGAGACAAGAGGACGCTCCCTGGCGCTTCTCCTGCAGTCAGGCCCATAGCCTGCCTGCAGTTCTACACAACACTTACCTCATCACCATAATCTCACTGCCTCCAGCACCCATGTGCCACAGAAATAAATGGCAAGAGACTTAATCCCACAGCAGTGAGGCAACTGCTGTGGTTGTCTCATGGATTTATCAATTGCCCTAATTCAATCCATGTTGATGTTCGTTGTAATATATATTAATAAACCTTACACTGCACCTCAACGTGTCTTGTGCTTCATTGAGGCCACTGCATAATTGGTGATGAGGATCAGGGTAACTGCCCCACGCAACCATCATGCAGCGAGCTACCCAACCCCGCTGTTTCTTTCAGTCCCCTGGAAAGCCGCAATTTCTTGGCTGCAGCGGGAACCTTTATTTACCACTATCTAGAGGACCTGGAGGCACTGACTACTCCGCTCGCAGGAAAAAGGCCATGTTTCTCAACGCAATGGGGTGGAAAGGCAACACATATTAGCTGGTCTCAAGCCTGAGCCAAGGGCGGGGGATGGAAACAATGTGTTTCTGGAGGCAACATGCTGCATAATGAAGCCTTTGTCCAGCAAAGAAAACATAGTTCTCCCCCAACTGAAGTTCTACAACAGAAAACAAGAAGGTGGTGAGCCTGTTGATGATTACATCAACCGCATGAGACAATTGGCTGCTTTGTGTGCATTTGGGGAGAATACAGAAAATGTAATCTCCGACAAGTTGGTGGTACTTTGAAATAACAGAAAAGTACAAGACAAGTTTGTACTAGAGAAGGAATTAGAGCTTGACAAAGCCATCCAGATAGCAAGAGCAGAAGAAGAGACTGCTAGTAGGAGGAAAGAAATGTCGGGAACATGTTGGGAACGATGGCAACTACCGAAGTAGCAGCAGTCCAATGGAAAAGGGCAGCGTGAGAAGCAAAAAGGTGACACACACACAGAAAGAGGTGCCAGGAAGAAGGAAACCCTGAAGTGCCACAGGTTCACCAGCACAAAGCATCTAGTAAATGACAAAGACTGCCTGGGGAGAAATAAAGAATGTTCAAATTGCAAAAGATTCAGCCACTTTGCAGTCACTTGCACCTGGAAAAGAAAAAATGTTGCAATCCTGGACGGGGTGAACTCTGTGAGTGATGAGGAAGAAGACATAAACAAACCAATGGTCATAATGGTAAACTCCACTCACACCATGAGAGAGAAACCCCACTGCATAATAAAGGCGGACGGCAACGAGACCAGGGTCATGGCAGACTCGGGTTCCGATCTCCAAATCATTTCCATCCAGACCTTAAAAAACATAGTGGGTCAGCAGAAAGAGAAATTCAGAAGAACAAAGCACAAACTGACAGTCTTCGGAGGTGCGTCAATGAAGCTACTAGGATACATCAAAGCCAAGCTAGAATTCAAGGACTGACAATATACGTGTAAAATATAATTTTTGGAAGTAGGCCCAGCGCTTTAGGTTGGGGCAACCAGCACAAACTCGACATTCGACTGGATCATATCACAGATGAACAAGTACTGGCAGTCAAAGCAGGAGGAGCGTCAAGTTTACGGGAAGATTTCCCCACACTATTCTCGGAAGAACCAGACAAGAACTACAACCACAAAATATGACTCAAAGACAATGCTGTGCCTATTAAGCATAAAGTGAGGCCAGGCCCAGTGACAGCAAGACAGGCTTTGGAGCATCAGCTATCCAAAATGGTCAAAGAAAGCACAATCGAAGCAGTGGAATCGTCGGAATGGCTGAGCCTGGTACTATTAATTAAAAAAGTCCAGACGTCAGGATATGCATTGACTTGCAAAGTCTCAACACAGAAGTGATTACAGACAGCTACTCGCTAACCAGCATTTCTGAATTGGTTCTGATTATGAAAGAGGCAACAGTGTTTTTGAAACTAGACATGCATGATGCATATCATCAGGTCAGCCTCTATAAGGAATCCCGTCCGCTCACAGCGTTCATCACGCCTTTTGGCACGTACCAATACACACGCATGCCTTTCGGCCTCTCCACCGCCACCTGCGCATTCCAGAGGATGATAGATTTGCTCTTACGAGGGATCGGAAATGTAGCCTACTTTCAAGACGATATACTCATATATGCTGAGACTGAAGAAGCTCACAATGACACGCAGAGGAAAGCTCTGACTAAGCTACAGGGGGCAGGTGTGCGATTGAGGTACAAAAAGTGTGTACTTTGAGCCCAAGAAGTGGAATATCTGGACTGCCACATATCAAAGAAAGGAGTGCGCCCTAAGAAAGGCCTCCACAAAGCCATTGTGAGTGCCCCTGCCCCATCGTCAAAAGAAGAGCTTCGGTCTTTCCTCGGATTCGCAGAGTACTATGCAAAATTCGTGCTGAGATTCTCTGAAACCACAGCCTCCCTTAGAGAGTTACTGAGAAAAGGAGCAGAGTATGTCAGGGGTCAACCCCAAACCATCTCTTTTAAGGAAGTCAAGAATTGTCAGTGCTCAATGTCTCAAACCATTCAATCCCATGTGTGATACGTATATCATCACAGACGCAAGCACGTACGACTTGGAGCCACCCTCACACAGAAGAAGGGAGACGTGGAGAACATTGTTGTATTCATGTGCAAGGCACTCTCTGATGCAGAAGTAAACTATTCAACAGTTGAAACAGAGTTGCTTGCCTGCGCTTTGGCTGTGGAGTATTTCAAAACCTATGTGTGGGGCACCAAGTTCAAACTAGTGACTGATTACAAACCACTGGTCCACATGTTGAGCCCAGGAGGCACCAATACGTTGACGCCAAGACTAGCTTGCATTGCAGCCTAGCTGCAAAAATACACAAATGAAATCCTGCACATACCAGGATTGAAGAATTCCCAAGCAGTTTGTATGTCAAGACTATTAGATCACAGGAACCCAGGCACCACATTTCTCAAAGATGAGTGTGTCATAGCGTTGATCAACGATCTTAGGATCCAAGACTTTATGGAGATGAGCGAAGCTCACTGGCGGGCTGAAATGGATAAGGAAGAATACCTGAACATAGTGGCAAAGTGGGCTCAAGAAGGCTGGCCAAATGAAAAAGCGGTACTGGAAGGGCTATGCCCATTCTGGAAGGTCAATGAAGAAATTGTTGAAGAAAATGGTCACGTTATGAGGGGTGACCAAGTTATCCCTTCCAAAGGAATGCGCAAAGTGATACTGTGCAAGGCTCATGCAGGCCATCTCAGCAGCAACATGACCCGGACAGAGTGTGTGAAGCATAATGGTGGCGGAGCATTGACCAAGATGTCAGAATCTGGATTGAGAGATGCCACAAGTATGACAGCAGCAATAAAAGGCAGGCACCCATGGTTCCCACCGAGATCCCTGCAGGGGTGTGGCTAAAAATGTGCATGCACTTCATTGGCCCTTTGGACAACATGCTACCCAACCACAAGTATGGCATTGTACTAGTTGACTACTTGTCCAAATGGATTGAGTTTGTTCCCGACAGCACCACACCACAGTGATTGAAGTTATGAATGCTGTGTTCCAAAGGGAAGGGCTGCCTAAAGAATTAGTTACTGAGAACAGTGTTCAACTCATCTTAAAAGACATGGACACTTTTCTTTCTGAAGAAACACAATCTTAGCCAGCTGACAGTCTCTATTGTCCTCAAGCGAACGGACTAGTAGAGCGTGTCAATAGATTCATAAAGGGTGCCTTACAACTAGCCAGTGCAGCTGGAATGGATCCCACAAGACAGTCAAAAAAGACGTAGCTGCTCACAGACTGACCCCAAATGCCATTAAAGGGGTCACATGCTAAGAGGAAGGAAGGTGGCATCCACATTAGTACCACCATGGCTACACAAGGTGAGGCAAGACGACACCGTTGATATGAGAGACGTTGTCTGGTGGATTCAGAAAACCAAAGAACGCATGAAAGCCTGAAGTGATTTGCTCCGCACAGCTCATTGGATGGAGGTGAGTGAGAGAGCTAGTAAAGATAAAACTGCCCCACAAAGACAGGTTATCGGGCTCCAAGTAAAGACAGACGATAGAAGTCACCAAAACAGACACCGAAAACTAATTGATCCATGACTAAACTCTCCTCTTTAGCCCTTTCACACTCTCCGACATTAGTTGCTGACCTGAACCAATGCACTGTACTCTATCAGACTTTGGCCTATTCCCAGTGGATTGTGTTAGGGGTCAGAATTGTGAGGTGAACAACTTTGTGAAGATTTTTCAAAAGATGCAATTTTATTAGCCCAAAAGGTTGGATAAACGCCTCACTATCCTTACCCTGACAAGGGTTTCCCTGCCTAAAATAAAATAAAGGAAGCACTCTAACAAAAGGTTTCTGTCCCTCACACTTGTGCATACACCAACTAAACAAGGTCATATATGGCAGTTCAAAAGCAACAAATATAACAGTTAAGTTCACACAATGATAACTGTTTCTCCTTATAATCTGGATGAGTAGGCTGGACTACTGCTGTAATTCCCTTTACCTTGCACAGGGATTGGTATCCCGACTACAACGTCTCCAGAATCTGGCGGCCCGGGAGGCAACAGGTACCCCCTATAGTGCTCATTTGTCCCCCGTACTGCATTCCCTTCACTGGCTCCCAGTAGCCCAGCACATTCAATTTAAAGCACTATCTATTGTTCAACGTGCTCTTCATGATCAGGGAGCTGAGTATCTGTGCGCTAAATTTGTGTGCTATGTCTTGAACCGCCCCCTGCGGTCAGCTGCTGCTGGCATGCTATGTGTGCCTTCTTTTCGCCTCACTCGAGTTGGGGCTTGGGCTTTCTCGATTGCAGCAGCGCAGTTGTGGAATACCCTCCCACTATCTATGAAATTGCGGTCTAATCATCTGATCTTTCGGAAAGCTTTAAAAACCCATTTATTCTGATATTTCAGCATTCCTGGCCCGATTGCGTTGTTCTGTTCATAGCTAACTGCCTCTCTAGTGCCATGATGCCTATGGGTGACAGTGCGCTATACAAGTGACCATAACATGACATAACATAACATACTGAACTCCTTCTGAATAGCTCCAATCAGAAGGGCAGCCCTTCTGCCACTTTTGTTTCCTTTCTTCAGTATCAACCAATGCTGACAATGGTTCTTTTTCACTATTACACTCGTTTGGCTTTGGAAATGCGGGTTTAAGTTAGTTCCTCTTATGACATTCTTTACATATGGGCAATATGTTTTTCAAACACTTGAGTTCTTAACTGCCCTCCCTTGACTTTGGCAATTTTGGCTTCTGGAGGCAAAGACCCTCTCAGAACCGGCAACTGATCGACACTCGACAGTGGTCCGGTGCCTCTGTTCTCCTCTAGATTCTGATTCTGCTGCCACATGGAGATATCATGACTACTCCTCCTCCTAGTACTCTTCTCTGTGGACTGCAGCTGAGGGGGTCTTTTCTGCCTCCCAGTCATCTTCAGGCTTGGGCCATTATCCCTAATAGCCTGCAACCTGCAGCCTCGTGCCTCTAGAGCCCTCTTCTTCATCCCAGTTCTTTGTGAATTGTGGAACTTGGAGTCTGCAATGCAATAAACAGCTTTTCTAATGAAAGGATCAACATCAAGTTCATTTCTTTCCTTATTGATATTCCCCAAAGGAGTATTATAAGGTTTTAATGAAGGGTTACATTTTTCAGGGGAATTATGGTTTTCAGAGTTTAAGTTAGTACATTTTAAAGGCTCTTTTTTAATAGTTCCCAGGGATTCATAGAGGCTTTCATCCTCATGAATGTCAGTGATTTTACACTGTGGTTTACTACTCCCAGTACATAACTGGTTATGATGGTTTCCCCCACATTTAACTAGTTAGCTTGGGAAAATAAAAGCTTTCTCTGACAGCATGCCATTTCATTCCTGGTATCCCTGATGCTTCCTTCTTTAAAGAAGACAAATACTAAGTCTCACTTGACAGAGTCATCCTGTCCCCTTAGAGTACTTCTCGTCCCTGGTGATCCTCCCGGCTTATACCACCCTGATAGTCGGGATCAGGAAGCGCCTGCCTTTCCTTGACCACCTGGGTGGAGACTTTAGGTTAGATATAACAGTTAATGAACCCTCCCAACAGAGATAAAAAAACTGAATGTTTCACTTCTACGCTCAGCTTACGTATTGCAGTCCCGGCATCTTAGCACCATGGGTTCATGAGGCTCCTCTCTGGACACAAATGCCTTTAGCCTCCCAACACAAAACATAGACCAACACACAGAGCTTCTTGTACATAGAACATCCACGCATCAGCAAAGCAGCAAAGTTATCTTTCATTTTCCCTCTCTTCCCACTAACCTAAACCAACCCGCTCTTATAAATCCGTTGTGCACCTTGAGATCACCTAAACTCCAGCAGTGCAAGTTATACATCCTAGTAACATAACATAACAACTGGTGGAAGAGAAGATAAGAATCGTGCCCTGATGTTCTACACTTTTCTCATGGGGGTAGGGTAGTCCCTAATTCTGTTTAACATCTACTTCCTGCCAAATCGCAGGCTTTCTTCTGAGATCATCCCAATGACCATTATCAGTTTCAGACCCATTCAGATTTTTTTTTAAATTTGGGCTTAACTGTGTTTCCCAGTTTTTCAGTTTTTTACAAATTTACTCTCCATGATATTCCGTTTTTGCCTTAAAAATAATTCTTTGGTTACGAAGGTCCAAACCTCAGTTTAATTAGTTTTTTTTTGGTGTGGTGAGTTCAAATCAATGCTCTCCAGAAAGTTTCCAACTGCAATCAACGGTTTTCTATTTAGCCCATCCATCAAATAGGCCCACCAGTAATCTTCATCCAGCGTGCAGACATTTCAGTTTAAGTGAGCTAGATGAGTTTTCCTGTTAGAGGCAAGTGCAGGGCACTTAGGGATAAGATACTTCAGGTTTTCAATTGAATGTGTGTCTGTACAAAAATGACAGGAGTTTGCATCTGTCTTTTCCCAGATTCCCAGGATTTCGTTTGTTTTTAAGGTGTTTAACCTTGCTCTCAGGAAAATAGAACATATTTGGAAATTTGAATAGATAGCTGATGGGCTCATTCAGTTTTTGGGCAAAAGGTGGTAAGTGTGTGATACACTTATAGCTCAAGGCCCTGTCCAAGGTGTTACACCAACCTGTTTTCTTAAGTTTCCTGGCGGTTTTTGTTGGATTTGTCCCGAACATCCTATTTCTCCCAGGATTGCCTGATTTTTGTTCGTCCAATTTGTCAACATTTTGTTGGACCTTTTCTCCATTTCTTCATGGATAAGTACAAAGATTTTATCTTTGGAAGATCGTATTTTTCTGTATAACATTAGGCCGTTGAGATCCACATGTCCCTTAAGAGATGTGAGACTTAACTCTCTTCTGATCAGAGCCACCGGAGTAGGTGGAGAAAGGCGTAACAGTTTCCTCCATAAGGAGCCTTCCAGCTTATTCCAGATGTTGCCAGGAATCGTCGACATTGCTCCTGCCCCATAAGTAAGTGCAGGGACCACTTAGCTTTATAGAGTGTAATTGCCGCTTTAAGTGAGAAGCGTCCAAACTTTTTGTCCATCAATATAGTTTGGTTAGTAAAGCCTTTGTTTTTAAGGATCAAGGTTTCTTGCATCGGCAGTTCACGTGGTTGATTACTGAAGGTGACTCCCATGTATCTAAAGGATTTGTTTTTTTCGAGCCGCTCTTTTGCTAGAAACCATGCTCCTGGGTCTTTTCATCTCTTGGGTTTGTCTAGACACATTACTTGTCTGTGTTGATCTCCAAGTCATTGGTCTTGAGGTATTCGTCCAGGTTGTCCAGCTTTCTTTGTAACCCGATCTTCGCTTGATCGATTAAGAAGATGTCATCCGCATATATCAACCCGCTAACTTTTTCAGAGCCTAAGGAGGGTGGAAAAGCTTTGACCTTTTTTTCTGTATGCTGGTAATCGCCTGTGTAAGCATTATACAGTGCCAGTGCCAGAGGGCATCCTTGCTTGACTCTGCAATAGGTGTGGATGTTTATTGAGAGTAATTTGGCTCTGTTAAGGCGAACTCTCATCGAGGTCTGCGAGTATAGTTCTTTAATTGGCGCTAGCAGGAATTTTGGACAATTCCAGTTATGAAGCTTCCTCCACAGTTTTTCTCTGTTCACTTTGTCAAATGCTTTTGACAAATCGATAAAAGCAAGAAATAGACGAGGTGAGCCTTCCAGTACTTTCGCCTTAAGAATGCTGAGAGTGAATATGTTGGCAATTGTTCTGAGGTTTTTTGTAAAACCTGTTTGAAAAGGATCTGATCCTTCTGAAGATGATACCCATGCTTGAGTTGTCCAAGAGGAAGGACTCAAAACGTTTCCCGATGCTATCAAGCAAAGCGATAGGACGGTAATTATTTGGGTCACTTCTGTCCCCTGATTTGTATAGCGGTACCACATTTGCAGTTTTCCAAGAAAGAGGAATTGATCTTGATGATGAGCAGGATTCCAATATTTCAGCTATCAACAAGACCAAGGACCTGGATTATGCTTCAAGTCCATATTTGACAATCTGTCCGGTCCTGGGGCACGAGATGATTTGAGCTTTTTGATTTTTTCTGCGATGTTACTTCTGTCTAATTCTATGTCCCATTTGTCAGTATCCTCAATGGTTGCTGATAATAGTTGAGGGAAAGTGCCAAAAAGATTTTCAAAGTGCGTAACCTAGGTCTTTTCGGTCACGCTGCTTGTTAACGAATCTTGGTTTGTTTCTCCTCTGGATGAGATTAAGGACCAGAAGGCTTTTGTTTTGTTCCGCTGAGCATTCTTAACATCGACTCAGAGTCATCTTGATACAGTTGTATGTTGTATCCTTTAAACCAGTTTTCATAATGCTTGGTGGCCGTCTCTGCTTTTTGGAAATTGGCTGAAGAGGGGAGCCGAGTTACTTTTCTTTTGGCTCGTCTCATGGTAAGTCTCTTTTCCTTCAGGATCTGGGTGTTGTAATGCTGAGTTTTTATTGGTGCTTTACCCCCCATTTTCGGCACTTGATAGGATAGAAGAAGGGGGCAGTAGTCTATACATGAAGGAGCCTCTTTTTGCGTTTCAAACTTCTTGGCTTGACACTAGCGCTCGGATATGTCGGTGATAGCTGTAACTTTCAACCGTAGGTGAGTACACTTGATGTTAGACTCAATGTTGGTCAACATTGATGGACGAGGAGGGTGGCTAGTAATGGTAGTAGATTTCCAAGTTGTTATCAAAAGATTGTGGTCGCTGTGCATGGTACGAATTATCCTGAAGAGAGAAACCTTGGTTAGGAGATCTTGAGAAACGTATATATGATCTAGAGTTGCCTGACGACCTGCTAACTCCCAAGTTGGGATGACCAGTTCAGAGGGTTTGCTTAAAGAATGTAAGTTGTGCATGTCATAGGCATACATGACTGTCGCCCATTTATTTCCTCTGATTATGGCTTCTGGAATTTTTGGTCCTTTATTTTTCTTTTCTGAGGTTACATTTTTGGACGATGTGATTTCATGTCCTTTCATGGTGATTTTAGAAATCAAGTCCCTGCATATAATCGTGTTGTCTGTTATATGGTCACTTCTCGCCTTGTCTAGAATTTCTTTGATCTTAGGTATGAATGACTCTGCAGGAAGTTCTTTTGGATGTCAATAAATATTTATCACAAGGTATGTGGCTCCTTTCTGTGAGTTAGCAATGGGTTGCGCTGGAGACTGTCTGATAAGAGTGGCCAATATGTGAGGCTCGTTTGTAAGTACTTTCTGTAATTGGAGATCGCTGCCTATTCAAATTGCTCTGAGTAGGCCAGCTCTTGGTCTTCCTGCTGGCCCTTGCAAAGCTGGAGAAAAGGCAATCTTAAAACCGTTGATCGAAGGCTTGTTTATCATCCAAACTTCTTGGAGACAAAGGATGTCCAAAAGACCCAAGGTTAATATCAGAGGAGTTTGCCAAGTGTGAAAAACCTCAGATGTTCCAGGAGCCTAAGGACAGACGGATGGCGTCATCCAATATGAGGGGGGCTGGGATGTTGGAATCTCCTGAGCCAGCTGCTAATTACAAAAATCTGGGTTTTATTGCCAGGGCACCTGGTAGCCACGCCCAGCTTTTCAGTTCTTGTTCTATACAGGTCTGTTTCAGAGCATTCATGTCAGATGAGGACAAAGGCAGTGAATATGGCAAGGGAAATGTGCACACATTCACACAGTGAATAGCTTTTAGTCAAATAATGTATACTAAACCAAGACTCATGTATACTAAAACCCAGGAGTGTAAATAGAGTTTGACAACAATACAAATATATAAAAAAAGGGATGTGGGGTAAGTACTTAGAAGCTCCTTATGACTGCAAGGAAAGTCGGCAAGCTCCTTACCCACAATTGGTGTTACAGGTACTGACAGCGCTAAGCCCACGTAGAGGGGAAGCAACGACAGGATCTGTGAGCTAACACTCTTGATGGTATTGGAAAAGGGAACTAAAAAACAGTACTCACGAGGGCGAGAAATACCTCTTGAATGTCAGCAAGCCCACGAACCCTGCTGATCAAACAGGGACCAAGAAAAGCTATAACAACAATGGGAGGATAACAAAATAAATAAGACTCAAGGCAAGGGGCAAGTAGTAATAGTGATTACAGAATAGTGAGCAAAACATAGGCATTCACAACAGCACATCACACCTAATAATCAATGGGAAATAAATGCAGAAGTGCAAGGGAAAACATGGAATGGATTCCGAGAGAAAGTAAGGAACAGGAGCAGGGAAAACAAAATTACAAAGGCAAACTTTCCCCACCCATCCAAGGAAAACGACAGGAAGCTAAATCTAAAGAGGAAAGACTAAGGCATCAAGGTTTACAGCAGCAAAGGACAAAGTCAAAGAAATATAGAACACAGACAGACTGGGCTGCATCAAAAGGGAAAGCATTGAGAAATGCTGCCTGCATACAGAGGAAGACAGAAAGGGAATCTAGGAAGCAGAATTCAATTAAGCACATACATTTCGAAATCCAGGGATAAGGAACAAGGAATAGAAATTTGGAACTAGGCACAAAGCTAAGATTCAGGAACAAGGGACCAGTCACAAACAGGAACACTGCATCAATGACCAGCGCTGGAATGAAGCAAAGTTAGGCTTTTAAAGCTGCTTAACGAGCACACGCCTCAGGTGTGCTGCTTGCTGCACCTGCAGCCACAGGTGTTGCCTATCCTCCACCCGGCCTTGTCCTCCAAGGTTGGAGATGAAGCTGTGGGCCAGGCTTTCTGGGAAGCATAGTCATTTGACTAAAGCAGCATACTGGCTGCCAAAAACCTGGAATGGATCCAGAAGGGAAGTAGCTTGGAAAATAAGGATTTAGCGCTCCTAATTCATCATAGCACTGTAGCATAAGGTTCGGAAGAAAAGTCCAGTAGGGAATAAACCGCAAAACATGCCGTCAAGTGGTGGGAATGGGAGCGAAGGGAACGTATCATGACAGTTCATGGAATCCATGTATCTCTGTTGTTTTGGTTTGTCCTGTTTAATCGTTATGTTCCAGTTCTTTTGTGGTACTGCCGGGACCCGTTCATTTTCCAATGAGTTAGTATCTGCTTGGCTTCTTTGGTCTCTCAAAGGTGTCGTCTGGTTGCTCTTAATACCTTGCGATACACTATGCAGTTGTATGTATGCAATTAGGGTCAGTTGATCTTTTGATGTATCGTTGAGGGCTTCATAGAGCTTTGTAAAAGGAGCCAAAGCAATTGTCAGAGTTGACATGATAGAGAAAAGGTCTGTTCTTTTAGAAGGACTTGAGGGGCCAGTTTCATTCACATTTTCGTTGGATCTTAAGAATTTCCTCAGAGTTTTTGTGGTTCCGGGAAAGGTTTGAGATTTGCAATTTGCAGTTTGCCGTCGGCTTGCTTAATCTTGAGGAATCAGAGGTATTGGAAAGCCTGCAGACCAGATTCTTAAGATGGTTGGGTTCGGACACTTGAAGATGTCAAACCTCTCCTCTCGCGGTAGAATATGTTTAGAAGGAGTGTTGATCTCGTCAGGAGTTGTGATCACATGTGCGCTTTCTAACATCTTTGATTTAAAGTTTCCCGTTTGAATTGCATGGACTGAGGGAGTCTTTGTATCTACTTGGCCTGACAGGTTTAGCACAGACTTAGAGTGAGATGGTAACGCCTGACCACGAACGGGGCTTCTCCTTCCTTTGGGGACCAGGGCTTAATGTACCATGTTTTCAGGAATGCTATTTTTCTCAATGATTCCTTTTCATCCTCCAGTTTGTGTAAAGAACCCGAATGAAGAGGGGTTCCAAAGTCAGAATCAGAAGTCAGCTCATGACGCGTTCCTTCCAATAAGTCTGCATCTTTTCTATAGTCTTGGTTTTCCTTTTTTTTCGAGACAAAGAATTCTGAGAGTGTTTCTGTAGTAAGGGCCCCAGGTCAAAAGAGAGAGAAAAGAGAGGAGTGGTCAGTGATTTTTTTCCTTTCATTTTTTTGTATATTGGCGGTTGTGGGTTAGTACAGTGATTTTTTAAATGTTTCCTTTGAGATCTTTCCACTTTCGGTAGAGATGCACAAAATAGACCTTGTGGAATTAGCCGTTGTTGGCGTCGAGAATCTCTCCTTTTCGTTGATAGCGTTTAAAGCAGTGATCTGAGAGTCATTAGTGATAGGTGTCTCGATTTCTTCGTCGGAGAGTTCTATAGTGGAGAATGAATAGTTGACGATTTCCAATTCCTTGTCGCTTTTGTATTTATTTGGAGGACTAAGTAAATCAGCCTGAGCGTAGACAGGGTGAATGTCAATTTTTGTTGTCCCTGTTGAAATGGGGATAATCCCCTGACCCTCTGTTGGATTTCCAAAGGGTCTTTCATACCGATTATGCCCGGGCTTTTAGCTACTGCCCCCGCCCCCCTGTGCCATTGGCAAAGTGCATGGGACTAGATACTGGAGGCATCCTACTAACTGTTCCTTCCCCCTGGTCTTGATTTTGCTTTTGGTCCAGCGTCGCCCCATGAGTCCTTTGAGGGGTGAAATCAATGTCCAGATGAGTCGGGGTGCTGCCGGGTACCAATTGCTCCAAGCTCACCAGCGAAGCGGTTTTCCTCGAGTTCCCATTCCGAAGCTCCTCCTCGTCCTCCGGCGCCAGACCAGCGTCAGCGATGCCTCTCGTCGCCTCCGCGGCAGGCTGCAGGCAAGGGGAAAGGCAACGGTTGGATCGGAGGGCCCCCAATGACAGGGCAGCGAGCGACGGAACAGGGCAGGCAATCTTCTCGGCAGCCGATCCATACGTCAGGGAGACGATTTCTGGTAAGGAATCCTCTCGATTGCAGGAGGTGATATCGATCGTCCTAATGATGGGATGTTTGCGATTGCTAGAGGGAGGTGATAGTTCCTTTTTCTCCCTGTCGTCTGCACGCTTAGGATATGTGGTCACTTTGAGGGACTTTAGAAGTGGAAGAGCTAAGCCTTTAGACATAGGTAGGGTCAGACTTTGATCCTCTGCCCTTGGCACAATGACTGTGGTATTTGCAAGCGAGATGCAGCCAAGGTCTGTTTTGGCTGTTTTGGCTGTAATGGTGATTGTGGCTGATACGCCAAACGGGTCCTTACACTGCTGGACTTTATTTTCTGATTTTGCTGATGCCTCTTTCTGGTGATGAAGCGATTTCTGTGGGCTGCGGCGTTCCAAGCCGCTATCTTCACTGCGCGTCCGTTGGCTTCTCAGCCAGTGGCCTTCCTCGCCCCGAAATAGGAAACTCACCTTTTTCTACAAGAAGATGGGCAGTAAATAGTCTTAATTCTTGATTTTAAAAGCAATGCTTTCTCTCATGGAATGCAGATCTGGTGAACATAACT
The DNA here is from genome assembly GCF_040938575.1 of Ambystoma mexicanum. NCBI lineage: Eukaryota > Metazoa > Chordata > Amphibia > Caudata > Ambystomatidae > Ambystoma > Ambystoma mexicanum. Next base: position 443,911,643 of record NC_090931.1, on the reverse strand, counting down.
ATAACATAACTATAAGCTTAAAACTGATGGGTACTTAATTCGTGGCCTTCTGGCTATCTTGGACTAAATGCACATTGGCCCATGCCAGTAACCACGATGGTGAGATATCATGGGAGCTGTATTCTAAAACATGTGGAGGTCCTGTGAATGTCATGAGTATTAGCAATAAATAACATTACCTGAGCTACTCGAATGGTAGGGTTCATGGTATGTAGGGCATTCATGGTCTGTAGTTGTCATTTAAAGCATCAAATCCACAATACCTTTCCTCTGCCCAATAATGCCAGAATATCAAAAAAAACTTCCCACAATCATCCTACAATCATTCCCACCCTGAAGGTAACAGCATGCGCCCAAGGTAAGGGCCCAGTCACAGCAAGGGTTCCTTAATGAGGGTGGCGGGCCGTTACCTACTGGGCGGGCCTGCCACTGAGGGGCATATCGCCATTAGCACCCATGTAGAGCCGTACACGAAGAGGGATCCATACAACATTGAAGAGGGACTGCCTGGCTGACAGCACTGTGCAGCATCAGGCGCTAGAGAAATTAGCACCCATGTAGGAAGCTACACGGATGGGGAAAAAAAACCTTAGCTGAGTTCCCGGCCGGTTGCGAAGGCAGCTTCTCAGCCGTGGGGAGGCTCGGAGCGGGGATGGCCCCGCATCGAGCCTCCTCATTGGCTGAGGGGCTGCCACGGGATATTACTTTAGTGTGCTATTTATGTGCAGTGTTTATGTACAGTACAATAAGGGTATGTCTCAAAAGGATGGCATTTCAGGAGAGAGGACACCTGCTGACAACCTATGTGTGGAGGGTATAACAAAGACCCATATATTATGCCGGATGAAGAGGCTGGGGTAGTCATTGTGTTTAGAGTTCTGGATGTAGAGCAGAGAGGAGCTAAATGTGGGATTCCTCATGTGCCCAGACACTCACCAGCCTTGATAGAAACACCCACTTACAGAGACCTATGGGAAACCAGGATAGGGGAACAGGTAACCCGGGGGTGAGGGGATAATGGAAAGGGAAAGGACAAGTACAAAGGATCTCATGCCAAAATGAACGGTAGCTATCTGTTAGCCAAGGGGGTGGGTACAATATAGTAGGGAGGAAAAAGCAAGGCCTATCCCTGCATAACCCTTTTCCCATGAGTAGGTCCCCTTAAACTTATAATCTCCCTTATAAAAAAAGACGTGCCCTCTCTCTCCCTGGATTCCCCAAAACCTTTAGGGATTAGCCCATCCCTTAGTTTTAACAACCCCACATTGTGTGGCCAACTACCTTACTAATAATGAGCCACTGCAGTAAGACCCGATTTCCCATAAACCCAGTCCCTTACAAAGTCTGGTGTATGTGCAGTGCCCCCTAAAAGAACAGGTGTCTGAAATGAAGCAGAACAGGGAACTCATTTTCAGTATTTGTTTGTTGCATGTATCATGTGCAGGAAATGTAAGCAAAGATACCAGTACCCTTATGGGACTCCTCCCCACCACCCTATTTCAAGAAAACTAGTATTCACTAGTGGTTTGATGTGCAAAAGACTGCTACGGGTCTTTCTGTACTATCTTGTGAGTATGCAGGTTGGTCGCTTTCTGGTAAGCAAGAGCCCTGGAGCCACCAACAGGCAGCCGTGGAGAAGGAGACTGGCAGCACCAAATTCCAGAACAGCATTAAATCTAAGATGGCGGACAACCCTCTTGAGGGTTTGGTATATAGAGATGTGCCAGGGCATGTAGACTAATCAGAAACATTGATAAATGACACTGTGCAATCAGAAAGTCAATCCCCACGCTCAGCATCTGCTGGCTCACAGCTGAGCATGATTTGGCATTTGCGTGCTCCACAGGCATGCCCACACTCCTATTTAAAGAGCATTCATCCAGTGGCAGGTGTGGGTGTTGGAAGGAGGAAACTGGTAGGAGGCGACATCGTAGGTGGCGAGAAGGCAAAAGTAAAAGAACTGAGAAGAGAGCGGCAACACCTTCAGAGGAGATTGAAAGAGGGGGAAAGTAAGTGCATGAGATGGACAGAGGAAATATCTTAGATGGAAAGGGGAGAAGAATAGGAAAGAGGAAGCAAGAGCAGAGCAAGGAGAGAAGGTCAGAACCCCCCACAAAGAGAAAACTGGGACAGAGGAAGTGAAGTGGGAGGGGGATAGATTTAATGAAGCCAGGAATGCTAATCAGCATAGGCCCCAGTACAGGAGGGGGCCAACAGAGTATTGTGGAAGGAGGGGTGCAAAAGAAAAGAGGTGAGGGGCGCCGGTCATTGTGGGGAAACGAGGAGGAAAGCAGAGATAAGACATATAGAAAAACCAGGAGTTTGAGAAAGAGTCTAGAAGGATCCTGCAGGGAGGCATCTGATCACCCACAGTCAGCAGCGACTGTGGAAGAGTCAAACGGCAGCTAACCAGGGATTGTGATCAACAAGATCTGACCAAACCTTCCCCAGGTGTAGTAGGTAGAAGGGACCAGCTACAAACTTAGCATTGTCTCCGAAATGAAGACAGATGAAAGGATCAAACAAGCCACAAAAGTAGTGTTGGGGACACTTAAAACCCCAGCGACTGTGAGTAACTCTCATTTTATTGCTAGAAGGCAAAGTCAAACAGAAATGTAGGTACGAATGACAAACTGGAGTCCTTAAGCATGCTGGAAATGCTCCCTTTTGAAAACTTTGAGAACCCCCTTAATCCTTTACCTAGTCCCTTCCGGATTCTGGGCTCATTTATGTTGTGAAAAACATCTTTGTGCACCCGACTTTGTCAGCCTTTAGGTGACTGTTGATTCCGTGAATGTGATAGAGGCATCTTCAAGAATGACCCAAGACCCCTAGTTATCTTTGTAAGGGTAATTGACACCGCTTTCTTCAAGAAGAACATTGTCTGTTTGGATTTTGTGGCCCATGTGAAAAGGCTTTAAACCCATGACACCTAAAATCTATGGATATTGATGGACAACAACTCAAAAGCCTTACTTTGCTGAGATATTTATGGAGCTCTATCTGCTGGATTGGGTTAGGAGCACCTCTCAGTCGGAGTACGTACATCTGATCGAAAAGGACTGGACACTGTCACGTTGACGTCTCCACGGCAACAGGGGGCGGGAGGACAAGGGAGGAAAGGGAAGTGACGCAGGGGGAGCGGGACAGGGAGCAGTTTGAGTTGTAATTAAAATAAAGTGGACGTGTTCATGCAGAGCTCCGTGTTGGCCTCATCATTGCTGCGCCACTGCTTTCTCAGGGCGAGCCTGACCACAACAATGGCGGAGAGGGCGGCAGTGCAAGCGGAGCAACTCTCGTAGGAGAGCACTGCAGTACGCCCACAGTGACCACGCGAACGAGGAGTGGAGCGCTCGCAGGCACGGGCCCGCCCAGCTGGTGCATTTCGTGATACGCAGCCCGGGCCGCGGTGGTGATCACCCGCGAGGAGGAGCAGCGGCAGCGAAGGTAGGCACATCAACACGTGCCCTCCGCAAAGGAGCGAGCCTCCCCCCACAGCATCCGGCCATTAAGCACACGGCTCACGTGTTCCCACAGAGGGGAGAGCACTCGTGATTACAGGTCCCCGAGGAGAAAGGGAACGGCGCACACAGTGCACATGTTGTCACGGAGGGGAGAGACCCTCATGTCTACAGGCCTGCAAGGGAAGAGGAAGCCGCACGGCACGTGCACTCTGCAGGCCAGGGGAAACCTGTCAGTGGACAGTAACAAGTGCCCGAGACAAAAGGGCTACAGCACGCGGTGCTGCGGAAAACCCCAGAAGGGGCTATAGACAATCTGATGGTGCTCGTGCCACGTCTGGCAGCCATCCAACGTTACTAAGAGGTGGAACCACTCCCTGAAGGGGGGGAGACAGCACTAAGGACCTTCGGTGCTCATCACACCTAACGGATGGTGCTCGTGCCCCAGCGGTGGCCATCCAGCTACAGGAGCAACCAGCACCACAGACATTCAGTAAGTGACCACTCTACCAAGCATAATGCCGGGCCAAGATGATGGACAAGGAGCACAAACCCAAGGAATTGGACCCCCAGCACCAGTGGCTCCAACACCAGATCACGTGCCATATCAACTACCGCACACACTGGCAGCCCAAATGCCGGGAGCATTCGACATGACGGACACTAGCAATATGGCTCCCAGGTGGACCAAATGGATCAGGGACTTTGATCTGTACATGGGAGCCACAGGGCCGGTCGCCGACGCAAGGCAAGTGTGCCTCCTAAAATTGGCCGTTGGATCTGCCACGCATGACATAATCGACAAAATGCCCCCGGACTCCATAGACACGATCCAGGACCTCAAAGATGCGCTAGCAGCATACTTTGCGCTGCATTCCAGTGTAGACTATGAAAGACACCTTCACAGCACCAAACAGGCCAAAGGGGAAACCATGGACGCATATGTAATGCGACTACGCACCAAGCTAAAACACTGCGACTTCGCAAACTACTCAAACACCAAAGCCCTGAGGTCACAGATCATCTCAGGATGCAAATCCCAAGTCTTCCACGGGAAGCTACTTCAAAAATCCTGCACGCTGGAGGAAATCCTAGCGCTAGCAAGAGTCGAGAGGGCCATTGACTCCCAAGTGGAGAGTTTTGGCAAAACTAATGCAGGAGAAAACCTAAACAGACTACAAATGGAGGAGAAAACGGAAGAACTCTTCTGTTACAAATGTGGATTCGAGTACCCGCACGAGGGAACATGCCCTGCAGTGCAACAACGGTGCACCTCCTGTGGCGAAGAAGGACACTTCAAGGCCGTAGGTAGACTGTTCCGAGATCGAGGGAGAGACCAACCCAAAGACAACCCTTCTCGCCCGAGAAGCCGGTACGGGGGGGTCGTCAAATAACAACCCAGCCCCAAGTACCCCAACCACCCAGAATCAACCCACAGGCGACCAGCGAGACAGAGGCGCTGGAGACGACCGGCAGAGGAGGAGAGAAAGAAGAAGGTTCATAATGCGCACAAGACCCAAGCGCAGATCAAGACGCCACGTGCGATACCTGGTGGAACAGTCCCCCACAGACTCTGACCCCAGCTCATCAGGAAGTGACCAAAAGAAAAAGGCGTACATTTACGCTCTGGGCAACCCCACTGCGACAGCGCACAGCCCAACACTCATCATCAAACTGCAAGAGAGACCAACAGAGTTTCTTATAGACACAGGAGCCACTGTCAACGTGGTAAGTGAAAAAGTCTACACTGACCTCCCTCAGAAACCCAAGCTACATCCAGCAACGGTGGACATATATACGTACGGAGCAAAAACACCCCTAAAATGTCTGGGACAATTCAGCGGGCTCTGTCGCTGCAAAGGACATGAAATGAGGATACTGATACATGTTCTGGCCATGGAGACAGACAGCGGCTGCGTCCTGAGCTTTAAGGTGGCCGCCAACATGGGCTTGATACATATTCATTACAACATAAATACATAGACCCGGTCAAAATGATAAACAATCTATACCCCAAAATATTCAAAGGGATTGGCAAACTTAGAAACAGGCAAATTAAGCTCCATGTGGACAACTCCATACGCCCAGTAGCCCAACCATACCGTGGGATCCCAGTCAACATTCAAAAGGAAGTTGAGGATGAGCTCCAGAAACTACTGGAACAAGATATCTTCGAAAGGGCCACAGGACCCACCACGTGGGTATCCCTGATCATCACAGTTCCCAAAATGGGATCTGAGGCCATAAGACTGTGCGTAGACATGCAACACTCGAATCAAGCCATCCGAAGGGAGAGATGCCCCGCGCCCCGCATCACAGACATGATTCATCTACTGAATGGGGCGAAGGTCTTTTCCAAGCTTGACCTACAAAAGGGGTACCACCAGCTAGTACTACACCTCGAGAGCAGGAACATAACAACCTTCATCACTCACGTCGGCCTTTTCAGGTATAAAAGACTGAGCTTTGGGGTGTCCTCGGCGGCGGAAACATTCCAGGCCGAAGTCCATAATATCATTAAGCACATTCCCAATTGCCTCAACTGTTCGTACGACATACTGGTATTCGGAACAGACATGAACAAGCACGATGAGACCCTAATGAAAGTATGCAAAGCCTTGCACAATGCCAATCTCACCTTGAACAGAGACAAGTGTGAATTCCGCAAAAACACACTCAAATTCTTTGGACACGTCTTCTCGGAGTCAGGAATGACTCCTGACCCGGATAAGGTAGCAGCACTAAATGACACCTGCGCCCCAACCAATGTGTCAGAACTTCGGTCCTTCCTGGGCCTGGCCAGTTATTGCAGTCAAAACATCCGGGATTTTGCATCAGTCAGCGAGCCGGTAAGGCAGTTAACGCATCAGGATGTGAGAATCGACTAGACTAGCGACTGTCAAAAGGCATTCGAACTAATGAGAGAGAGGGTTGCAAAAGCGGAAAACATGTCATACTATGACCCCAGCAGGAAGACCGAGCTAACGGTCGACGCCAGTCCCGTGGGTCTGGGACCCATCCTAGCGCAACTCGACCCAAAGGACCCCACGCAAAAACACATAGTGGCCTATGCCAGTCGCAGCCTGTCCACCACCAAATTAGCATATTCTCAAGCAGAGAAGGAAGGGCTCGCCGTCGTATGGGCGTGTTAGCATTTCCACCTGTTTCTATTTGGGAAACCGTTCCAGATTGTCACAAACCACCAGGCCCTACTAGTTCTGTACGGCAATCCCCAAGCCAAAAGGCCCCCGCAAATTGCCTGATGAGGTTTGAGACTACAGGACTATGCGTTTGATATCATCCACAGGCCGGGGAAAGGCGAAAATCCGGCAGACTTCCTGTCCAGGAGACCATGGGAGGAGAGTGTACCAGAACCGTCAGTGGCCAACAGGTACCTAAGGCACCTCATCCACCAGACCGCACCAGAGGGAATCAATATGGAGGCGCACACCAGAGAGACCGAGAGTGACTTGGCCTGTCGCATCATCTGCGAAGGACTGCAGTCTGGACTCTGGCGAAGGACAAAGGAAAGGGGGAGAGCCGCAGGAGGCAAGGTGCGAGAGGATGTAGAAAGGCTGTTACAAGTGAAAGACGAGCTTGCGGAGTCGGAAGATCACCTGCTCCTAAAAGACTGCAAACTAGTGATTCCCGAAGCCGTGAGAAATAAAGTCATCGAGCTAGCCCATGAGACCCATAGGGGCATAGTATCCACCAAACGCATGCTCCATCAAAAGGTATGGTTTCCCCACATGGACACCTTAGTAGAAGCAGTGTTGAAAGCGTGCCCCACATGCTGCCTCATCACGCCAAATCGTCACCCAGAACCACTGCTCATGTCAGAGCTTCCACAGAGAATATGGGAGGCAGTTGTGGCCGAATTCTTTGGACCTATTGAAGGAGGAAAATACGTCCTGGCCGTGATGGATGAATACTCATGGTATCCTGATGTTCGGCTAATATCATCAACCGCAGCCCACCATGTCATCCCCGCCCTAGACCACATGTTCTCGGCCTATGGAGTACCTAAAGTGCTTAAAATGGACAATGGACCCCCGTTTTGCGGACATCAGTTTGCCCAATTCGCAGAATACCTTGGATTCCATCAAAGGAAGATCACTCCCCTGTGGCCCCAAGCCAATGGGATGATTGAGCGAATTATGGCTAACCTGAAGCGAGCCCTACAGATCGCACAGCTAACAGGACAGCATTACGAACAGGTACTAAACCAATTTATACGAGACTATAGAGGGACACCCCATAGCACCACAGGAAAGACCCCAGCTGAACTAATGTTTGGACGGAACACACAAACGCGCATTCCACAGGCCGAAGCCATCAGCCCACCTCCGGCTCTGGACCAGGAGGTACGAGAACGAGATGAAGTAGCGAAAGCCCAAATGAAGGAGCATGCAGACACCCGCAGGTGGGCACAGACCTCGCAAATAGATGTAGGAGACGTGGTGGAGGTCTGGCAACCGCTGACACACAAGCACACGTCAGCATTTCGTGAAGAACCCCTACTCGTCACCCAGAAGAAGGGATCCATGATCACCACCCAAGGGTCGGAGGGGTCCGTCACAAGGAACTTGTCCCACTTCAAAGAACTTCCACAGACGGGAGCCAGGCCTTTGATTGGGAGAGTACAGGCTCACTTGAATTACGAATCAGATGCTCCCTATCAAGGAGATCAGTGGGACTCGGAGGAATCAGAGCCGGACGTGGGGAAAGAAATTGCTGAAAGCGGACCATCACCAGGGCGGAGTCAGGCAAGCCCGCAGAAGGCCCTGAACAGACCTCGCCGATGGATTGAGGAAATGGACTAGAGGCCCACCAGACCGCCGCCTGTTGCGAAGAATCTGGTAATTATTTAAAAAGGGGGGAGATGTCACGTTGACGTCTCCAAGGCAACGGGGTGAACAAGGGAGGAAAGGAAAGTGACGCAGGGGGGGCAGGACAGGGGGCAGTTCGAGTTGTAATTAAAATAAAGTGGACGTGTTCATGCAGAGCTCCGTGTCGGCCTCATTATTGCTGCGCCACTGCTTTCTCAGGCCAAGCCTGGCCACAACAGACACAAATCAAGTGTTATTTGATGCATGCAAACAAACCCAAATACAATGCTGAGCTGGTGAATGACTGAGATATTTAAAAAGAATGTGGCTGCAAGACATCTGCTACAGCTGTTCTCCCTGCAAGCAACTCCGATCCCTTCATGTTTACCGGGATAGCAACTACCTAATGTAACTGTTAGAGAGTATTCTCCTCATTGGGCGAAATTCCTCTCCCACATGATTTCCCTTCTCTTCTTGTATTCCCCATCTCCTCTTGCACTTGTCCTGCATTTGCTTCTCCTTCATACCCCTTCCTGCCTTGCCTCTCCTCCTATATTTTCTGCATACTGCATGCTCAGTGTGCATACTCCCTGTTCCATTCTCTCACATTTGCCCTGCATCCATTATCCGCTCTTCCACTTGAGCAGTATATTTACTTTCAATTATCCCGTCCTGCCTCTTATCCTGCATTTCCTTCTCTCATAACACCTCTCTTCATGTTATCCCCTCCCTACCTCCCTCCTAGAGTCTTACCCCCCCCTTACTAATGTGTTGAATTATTAATGGCAGCTGCTCTGCTCCAGAGAGATTTCTCGCCCTTTAATCAAAGCACATTGAAAATCAATAATTCTGCCGCACTTTATGATCAGATCTCTCTCATTTTCGCTCCAAAGTGCAGCTTCATCCGCTGCATCCACAATAACGCTGAGTGCCAGATGAGTCCCTCATCTCGGACAGAGTTCTGCTTCATTCCCTGCATCCGCAATGGAATTGGCAAGAGAGCAGAGGGCCAGTCCCTTATTTTAGACAGAGGTCAGCTTCACATCCTGCACCTGCAATACCACAAAGGGCCAGACCAGTCCCTCTTCTCCTGCAGATCTCAGCTTCATCCACCACATCTGTAATGCCCTGGTCCCCCATAGACGTAGTGGGGGTTTGTGTGGTGGGTAGCCATCATTTGCAGATGTCGGGTGTCATCAGTGGGCAACGGCATGGCCACTCAAAAGAAACCGGGCCAGAGTTGTCTTTCCACTCCCTCTCCAACCCAGCGAGCAGCTATTTTTCACCTCACCATCCCTAGTAGAGCATTGGTACAGCGGTACACAGATACTTTGTTTTCACAAACAGGCGGTACCAGATAGGTCACCCAATTAAACCAACTCGTCCACTCCCGTGAGAAGTCCATTCATCACATGGAGGAGCCAGGCAGGACACTCCTGCCAGGGTTTGACTGAGCAGGGGCGCCGACAGGTAGCTCTTGCCAACTCACATTTTGAGAGCTGACAGTCTGGAGGGCTAGTTGCTGGGTCGGTCAGGGTAATTAGGGCGGCTGCTCTCCCCCAAAAGGTAGCCTCCTGCCCACCTCTAGAAAACAGAACTGAGGGTCAGACCCACCCCATGTCTTTGACAGACCTCAGCTTCACGTCTTGCTTCTGGGATAGCGCAGAGGGCCAGGCCAACCCATCCTCTCCGACAAAGCTCCGGCTCATCCACAGCTTCTCCAATAAAGCTGAAGGCCAGATCAGTCCCTCATCTCTGAAGAGCTCAGACATATTCCCTGCCTGTATCAGCTATACTGCTAGAGCCCGGCCAGTTCCTCATATTGACCCGACCTTAACGCCTCGCATCTGCAATAGTCTTGACGATCGGGTCAGCCCCTCAACTTCAACAAAGCTCTTCTTTGTCCCCTGCATCTTTAATAGATCAGAGAGCCAGGAGGGCCACTCATTCACTGCAGAGCTCAGCTTAATCCATAGCATTTCCAATATAGCTGGGAGCTAGTACCAGTTCTCGGATAGAGCATAGGTTAGTAACCTGCATGTGCATAATAACCAAGGGCCAGGCCAGTCCCTCATCACCCACAGATCTCAGCTTCATCCTCGAAATGTGACATAGAGCTGACGGCTAGGCTATTCCTGCATCCGGAAGAGAGCTCAATTTAGAACCATTGATTTGCACTGGAGTAAAAACCAGCCAATCAATCATGTCCAATAGAACTCAACTTTGTCCATTGTATCTTCAATAGAGCCGAGGGTCCAGCCAATATCTTATCCAGTGACACAGCTTGGAATCAGCTCTTGCTTCTCAAGTAGAGCACAAGACCGCCCCAGAAACAGAACCGAAACCCAGCCCCTGCACCTCTGTTAGAGCTCTAGTCATAAAACTTGCACCACCATTTTCAACAGAGCTCATCTCCAGCCCCTGCAAATCTTCAATAAATCTCATCTACAGCACCCTGCATTGCTCCCTGCACATCTCTGAGAGCTCAGTACCATCCAATGCATCTTCAAGAGAGCTTAGATCCTGTCCTGCATCTGCAAGAGGGGCAACAGAAGTAGGGTGCAGTCCCTGCTAGAAAAGAGTGTGCTGACCCTTGCATCTCTAAACAGCTGAGCTCTAGTAATATAGCCGAATGACATCCTCTGTATCTCAACAGATTCTCTTCTCAAACCTCTGTATCTTCAAAAGTGTCCATTTTCACTCCTGTGTCTACAACAGAGATAACTTCCAGACCAATATCTTAAAAATAACTAAGCTCCTGTCTCTATCTTCGCACAAGCCCACTCAAGTCTGTTCCTCTACAGATAGAACCAACTCCACCTTCTACATTACAAAAAGTTTAGGCCCCAGTGCCCACATTGCCAACTGAGTCCAATTTCAAATCCTCATTTTCCAACAGACCTCAGAACCAACCCTTTCTTCTCCAACAGAGCTCAGCGTGGGTCCTTGCATCCTAAAAGTGCTCCTCTACAGATCCTGCATCTCTGACAGAGCTCAGTTCCAACCTTTGCGTCTCAACAGAAATCAGTTCAAGTTCCTGCATCAACAACAGAGCTGAGATCCAGCCCTTGCATCTTCAACAGAGCTCGGCTCAAGTTCCTCCATCTCCCACAGAGCTCCCCACCAGATCCTGCATCTCTGACAGAGCCAGACTCAAGCACCTTCACCACAGATGACTGTCATCTCTTGGAACTGAGTGGAGAGCTGGCCCCTAGATTTCCACTGCAGCTGAGGTGCAGCCCCTTCATTACAACTAGAGCTCAACTTCGGCCCATCTGCTGCTCTCACCCGACACCTGCCGAGGCTTGTCTTACTCTTTGGCCCCTGCATTCCTACCAGAACTCTGCGGCAGCTCCCGGGTTCCACTGCACTCTGCTGCTCTCTTTTATTTATTAGGGTATTTATTGAGCGTGGACCTATCTTCGGAAAGCAACAGAGCGCTTTAGTCATAGAGCAAATTACACAACGAGGGAAGCAGAGATACGAGGGAATAAATCAAACGCCTGCGCTTTTACTAACTCACAGATCCCTTATGAGAAGTAACTATGATTTACTCCCAGAGAGAGATTATTCGAGTCACATAGAAGGTACTGGTAGTAACTGTGACTTATTCCTGTAAAGTGAAAAGTAAGTGATTGAATAGTCATTTTCCAGGAGTAAGTCAGTGTTACTAGTGATAACTTCTTGGAGAATCGAATGGTCTCTGCCCAGGAGAAACTCAATATTGTTACTGGTAACTTCTTTGTGAATCAGCCCTTTTATAGGGGAATAAAAGTCTCAGACGGATTATTAAAAAAGAAAAAGAACATACAGTTTCAATTTCATTCTTCCGAGAAGGAAACAACATTGAAGTCAATGGGCCCTTTTCCAGCATAAAATTGACCCTCTATTAAATTACTGCAAATGTGCTTAAACTGCTATACTCAAAGTAGTAGGCACTATACATGCACGTACAATACCCCTACTTCCCTGCCTTCTTCCCCACCATAACCCACTCAGATGAGAATGCCAGGGATTAACAATTGAAAGCAAAACTGAAAAGCTGTAAAATCTTGTATGCCAAACTGAATGCATTTTGGATCTCCTGAGCATTACTAGCATTTAAAAGTGGTGTCATGCACAGCCCAAGCAGTGTGTAAAAACCTGGCCTTCATACTAACAGCACTTTATTGCCAGCTAATGAGGCTGCTTTTTCCCAGGTCGTATCAACACTTAAGCACCTGCCTGCATGAGCCCTTTGTCCTTGCACTGAGTGTGTTTCTAGAACCTCTTGATTTCTGGATGAGCCTTGTTACCAGAACCTGCTCCTGTTCCGGTAAACTTGTGGACTTCCTGCAGTCCTATGCTCTCTGTTCTGCAGCAGTGTGCTTTCTGCCTGCAGTTCCCCTGCTCCTATGTTCCTCTGTTGCTAAACCTACAACCCTTTGCTCTCAGCCCACAGTTTACTTGTTCCCAGCCAGCAGTATCTTTCTCTCATTCCAAAGCTTCCTTGATTCTAGTCCAGAGTTGTTCTGAGGTTTTACTATAGCTTCAATTTTTCTAACCTGACGTTTAGTCCGCTGTCGCTTAATTTTAGTCCATAGTTTCCAGTGTGAATTTCTAGTCCTAGTTCTCTTGTTTTGAGCCTGCAGTGCTGTTGCTTATGCTCTCTGCCTTGAACCTCATTTACCTGGCTTCCTGTTTATTCTCTGTACATTTCTATAAAGACCGTTGTTATTGTTCTTGTCCTCACTTCCTTCACTTAGGTCATTTCTTTCTCCCGTTCCTTTTTTGCATCACTGAATTTACCATGGTGTCATATTTGTTAACAGTGTACTGTTTCCTGTTCCAGGAGGCAGTGCTGTTTTCTTGCTAGACCCATACAGTCTACTGTCTGGTGAGGATTGTTTCCTTGTTCGTGCCCACAGGTCCATTCCCACTGCCCTTTTCATGAATATTCACAATGAGGCACTCTAATAATAACTTGCTCAGAAGGATAGAGCTTCCCCTGATATTGTAGATAAACCTAACCACATTGTGTGTAGAACTACAGTGGTAATCAAACATGTTTGTCTTCGATGTATTCCCTGACTTTTCTGTTCACCACCTTTGTTGCTAGTTTATACTTACATCCTATCCTCCTGTATTTGTAGGACTCCCTTACTGTTACTTCTGTAGAATTCTCTCTTCAGCTTTGCGGTACCAGAGTGATAGGGAGGCAACGGAGGTCTTTTACAAAATTGATTATTTTTTAAATTAAAGCGTACAGGAAGAAAACATACATGAGATCAATTAAAAACGTGGCCATGGAGCAAATACTTTGACAAGGCAGAGATACAGTTTAAATTGAGCTGAATGCCACTAGAACCATGATGCAAATATTGGAGTAGGAGAACCTCCTATCACGCAACTTCCGGAGGCAGCCATTTTGGCCAACATCTTTAACAGGGAGTAAATCGCATGGATCTTGTAAATAATAATGGCGCCTTGCTTATAATTGCAGCCGATTACTTAAGAGTACAGAATACCAAGTAATCAATTGGATTCTATGTGTTTTTACCACAGGTTTTTCACTATAATGTTTTTTTACTTCCATTTTCATACACATTTCTTTGCCTGAAAATGTGAGGGGAAACGCCTCGCAGTCCCCCCTCAGGCGACCCCCCCTCTACCAATACCATATTGCCTCACTCAAACACCCACCCTGCAAACAATTGCAGTAAAATATACTGCAGCAAACAAATGTCGGTAAACGGCTGGATACCTTCAATTGCCCCTTACTGATAAATAAAAAGGGACTGTTGGGTTATCTGTAGCTGATGAAGGCTGTGGCTGAAATGACCGTGGGTTGGTGTCTTTTTTAGGAGTCAAAATGCAGTTGATTCAGGTTTCAGTGTGTTGAGATTGAAGTGATGTTGTTGATCTTCTGAAACCAGAGCCCACCTACATCAAAGGTGCAGGATGTAGTGATGGAGGGATGCAAGTGCAGCACCAAGATGTAGAGGCTGGCTAGAACAAGCCCATATCCTGGCATAAGGTCAATTGACAATAACAATATAAGACTTAAAATCTCTGATATGGAGAGGCCCCAATAGAAAGGGATCCAAATCCCTTACTCTGGCATCCTTGGGATTCCCTGGCATCACTGCTTACACTTTAGTAGCTGGTGTTTATTGTGTTTTTGTGTGCGTGGAGATGGCTAGTTCCTCCAGTGCAATTGGAAAAGGGAACATACTGTTCTCTCACTTCACTGCTGTTCTCTCAATTCATTGCTGTTCTCTCACTCCACCACTAGGCATCTTTAGATTTTGGGAACACCACACAAAGGTAGACCGACCTGGCAGAAATTGGGGAGAATCCCAGAAAATCCTGTGTTTTTTAAAGTCCTGAATGCCTGGAGCATAGTCACATGTGAGACATGCGATTGACTATGCTTCCAGTGGTCCCAGTCTTTGAAAGACTCAGCCCACTCTGGAGTATTCCTCCTTTCACTATCAGCCAGTCCCCCTCTGGAGTCACCTCATTCTGTGCCCGGCACATGCAGGGCAGCTTAGCTGCTCACCTGTAGTCCCTGTGGCCGCTGTCGTCCCAGTAGCAGTCAACGCGACAGCTGCACTCCAGCGCGCACCCTCCTCCGTATGGCGGGCACACCATGGCACAATCTTCCCCATGAGCAAAACGCGGGTCCTGGATTATGCTGGCAAAACAAGAGCAAGAGGTTTGCAAGTCACTGTGCATGTCACAATAACACTATGCCAAAGTCATGACTGCACCTGATGTTTTCTCTCACAGGCCATTATATGTATACCAGGAGACACCAACAATGGCTTGCTTGGTGAAGGGTCGAGACTAGAATGAATGGTGTGATAAGAGTGAAGGCACATATGATCATGTGCAGCATTAGGAATTTAAATGCAAGCTTTTAAAGAAAAGAAATATGAGTGAACGGTTCTACCAAGCCTTCTGAGGACACCCCGGGCATCTCCAATTCTCTTACGAATCTGTGCACACCGAATACCTACCAACTCCCAATGGCGGGGTTCACTGTGCATCTCAATGCACACTGCTGGAAATGAAAAAAATGTATTATGGATCCATCTCCCTTCTTAGGGGGTGGGGCAATGGGGAGGAGGGTGTGGGTTCAAGGGTCGTGGTCCCAGGCCTGAGCACGCAACACACTATTTCTTCATAGGACCCAAGACTGCCGATTTGCATGAAAGAAAAGAGCATTTTGGGAACATAAGCCTGCATGTCTGATAGCGATCGGGCAAAAAACTCTTTTGAGCAGCGAGTAAGGGAAGTTGGGCCCTGCTCCTTTTATTGGTAACAATACTCAACTCCAACAAAAAAATGGTTGTAAATTGCAAGACATATATACCAATTTGGAGAGCTCCTGTGAGGCTTTGGTTGTTTCTGCATTCCGTCTTGCGTGCCGAGTCCTCTGAAACAGCGGTAGCTTGCGCTGAGAGCTCGGCTTGAGGGCACATGAGGGCACATCTGGTGTTTCGTGGGCTAGACCCTGGGCTTCGGAAAGGAGCAGAGCTCCGGCAAGACAAACTTTGTTCAGCTCCACTCTGTCTTGCTCTGGCCTTTTCGTACCCTTCCCATGGGCATGCTTTGGCAATATAAACCTGTTCATAAACAAAAGGGACTCCCTAATTCACTTTGGAGCAACACCCATAGAAATATGGCAATGCTGTATGGGGATTAGCTTCCGACTCACTTTCTTTAATATGGTGGTCGTATGTTCAGCTCGTTATGTGCTGCTCTTTGTATACATCCTGTTACCAGGCTTGGGCTGGCCTATAGGGCAATAAGGTAATGCCCGAAGTGAGTGGCATCCCAGATTCTAGGATGGGCCTGTTTTTTTGACAGAATGAATCACCTTTTTGGCCAGTGGACCAGTTTTAAAAGTAAGTACACTCGTTTTAAGCTATGTTATTAAGCAAAAAAAAGTTTTCTAATGCATCCTTTTCAAAATATTTTACCAAAAGCACACCCTTGGATAGTACTCAGTCTGTTCTGGATAGTAATGAATTGTATTGTGTGATTGTGTGCCACATGTCCATTGGTGCCTGGATAGATTGTATGCCCCAGTACGACCCTGCCTGGTACTCACCTCCCGGTTCCCGTCTGAAATGTATTAATTACCCCAAAATAAAGTTATTATTATTGTCTATTGACTGCATAGGGTGGCATTTGATGCCTTGGACAGAAGCGCTGATGTTTGCAGCTCTGGTAGTATACAGTAAGCATAGGCGGCAGCAGCTGCTTCTGGCAAGATGACCTGTGTGAAGAGTTCTCAGTGGAAGTCTAGTGGAAAGCTAAGACTTGAGGCATTTTGGAGACTCAGTGAATAAGAGCACCCCATTGACATATAACGTGACGCTTTTCAAGGCCTTGTTTTTTGCGTCAGAGAGTGAGACCCCTATCACGTGCATGCTAAGCTTGTAGATTTCTTGTGCAGAGCTTAACGCCCCCTCAAGACCTCTTCAAAGTGCTGCAAATAGGGTGACCAGGTTTTCAAAATATAAACAAGACAAATGTTGTACAGTGACTGCCAGGACTACACTTCAGTCGTGTATTTGGGGGGAGGGGTGATTTAAACTGTGGTGATTTGGCTGTGACTCTAAGGATACTAAACAGAAAAGAACTGCCAAGCAGTCGCTGTGGCACAATTGGTTAGTGCATATGCCATAAACTGAAATGTCAGTGCCGACCCAGGGAATCTGGAGATGGGGTTTAATAGAATCATTTAAACATTTAGTGCCTGGAGACTGCCCATGGCTGGTAGTGGTGCGCGGTATAAATCAACATAATATAACATAACATTTATTTGGTGTCCAACAAATAGAATTCTGTGCAGATTTGTTGGTAAACCCAAAGCACTCCCACCTCCACCAGACCATCTTCCCCAAAAAAGAAATAAGGTTTTAAAAAAAAAAACACTCTTGGGACAGAGTGACCAGTTGCGGGCTATGTGGCCGTCTATTCAAACTAGCTGTAATTCTGGAAGAAATTTCATTTACACTCCTATCATTAAAGACTGGCTTTATGGTGGCCATAACTACGGCCAAGAGTTTGAGGTAAAATGGTGCTTCGATGTGCAAACATCCCTATCTAGTGATTCAGAAGGATGCTCTCTTTCTTAGGTGTGAATGGGATTTTCCTTCCTCAAGTGGTTTCTAAATTGCATGTATCCCAGGATGTGGTCCTCCTGTCTTTTTTTCCAAACCCTGCTCGCCGGAAGAGTTAGGTTGGAGTTGACTAGTCAATTGGAGGGTGGTTCTGATGCATCTAGAACAGTCTCAGGTCTTTAGGAAGTCAGACTGCCTTTTTATGACTTTTGGAGGGGCATGTCTGTGTCCGAAAATCACAGTTTCTACGGTTTGTCCATTGGCTGAGGAAAACCATTTCCATTGCATATCAGTCATGAGGTTCAAAGTCTCCTCCTTAATCCCAGGGAAGATCCACTAAAGCAGTGCCCACTTCATGGGAAGCACAACCAGTGTCTATCCAGGAAATTGCTGAGATGCCAACTGTGCAGACCCGAATACTTTGATAAAGAACTATCGCTTAAATTTGCACAGTGAGGGAGTCAGTGCTTTTGAAACTGGGGTTTTGAGTGAAGGACTCCTCTAAATTCTGATGTTCCCGAGTGATATGTTGGCAATGAATTGGTGATCGATGGTGCACATGGCATTAGTAGTCTGCGTGTTTCTTTGAGCCCATTCATCATATCAAGTTGGTACACCTCACAAGTCAGAGCTAGGATAAGGAAGAAGGATGTGGAGGTAATATGTGGGTTACTTACCAGTAATCATCATTTCCTCTAGTCCTTCTCTTCCTCAACACAGTATTTGCATCCCGCCTCTCCCGCCCGACATGGCTGAAATGGGTAACGAATAGGTTGTACTTAATTAAGGTCTGTTAGGCCATTAGGGGGTTACACCCCCAAAGAGGGGTGGGACAGGAATGGGAAAATAATTAAAATAAAAGTGGGGTTCCTTGGAAGGGATAGATGACCTCACAAGTAAGTGCTGTGACGTGGAAGAGAATGACTGAGTGTATGGTTAAGTGTTCGCAGAGCAAAGTGAGTATGGGGCTATGAAGAGTGTTTTTGGGCATGCACTCCCCTCCTTCTTTGCCCACAGTATCTGCAGACTGGCCCTTCCTGTTTGCTGGCTTTCTCCCCAATGTGTAGGTCTGGCCTCATAGACAAATGTAAAGTGAGGAGGGGTGCTGGGAGCACTGCCAGATTTGAACCTCTTCATTTCCCAGGCACATGTGGATGTTTCGTTATTTTTATAGCTCACCCCTGTTCTAACATGCAGATGGCCTGTTATAAATGGTTTGGTTCCATGTAATTTCATCCGTGGGATGACATTTAGCTGTTTTTTCCCCCGCTGATATTAAACGAAAAAACTTTTTTTTTTTTATTTTGGGGTTTCCCCCCCAAGCCTCCATACCCTTTAATTGTTTATCAATCCCGTGCACCCACACTCCATATATATCTCCATATATATATTTTTCTAACCTACCCCTCTGATTACTTTTTTCATTATAAAAATCGCGGAAAAAAAACCCGTGAAATTTCATCCCGCAATGAAAGGACGTCATACCAAATAGTTTATACTGGATCCAAATCCTGGACTATGGCCTTTTAGACATCTATTGAACTGCTATGGGTTAAATTACAGTCTTTCCAGTTGCATCCTGGAACCGGCTACAAGAGCTCTGTGGTGCTGGTTGGTCTTATTTAGTATTTCAATCTTAGTGGTATAATTGGCCTTCTCATTTCCAGTGAACACATGTAAGCAAGTAAGATTTTTCCCAACTGGAGCAAGTATAAACCATTTGTCAATTTTCTTCTTGCTTGCTCCATTTGATGCCCTTCACTTTACAAGTCCTCCAACATATTAGGAGCCTATTGAGGGTTGACCTTTCCACCTATTATTGATCGCACCCTATGGTACTCGGGTCTCTAGAACTGTTGCCTGCTTTGTAGACCACATCCTTGTCTTCTGGAGAGCCTGTGATCAACAAGGGTGCTGTTATTTCTCTTATCTATGGGTACACCATTTCTCCCCTGCTTTTCTTGAAGTGAGGAGCATGTCTTCCTCTTGCAGTAGAACTACAATTGTCTAGGAGTTGGAGGACGCAGGGGTGACTCATTGCAGACAGACCTAAGGTTAGGTTCCCCAGAAGACGATGAAGGAACTTTCGATCTTCAGATAGAATGCAGTGTGACAAATCAACTTCTGGAGCACCAGTGGCCCAGGGATGAATATCCGTTTCTAAACCATCAATCAACCCCACACCTCTAGGAAACCAGAAGGGATCTGAACAGATTGCAATACAGTAAACTATAAGACCACTTTGTCCAATTTTGGTAACGTAGACAGTACGGCAGTCTTATCTCTGCAAGGTCATGGATAGTTGGTTAGATGCAACACAGAGAAAATACAATTATTACCCAATGATAAAAGGGACTGTCCAGTCAAGGTTGTATACACATCTCTACTTTATTACTACAAAAGACAGTTCTAGCACACTACAATTACAACCCACAATGTAAAGGAACACAGAGGACAGACATTTTCACAAATGAAAGGGATGCACTCTGGATACCGACAGAAGGGTAGTTGGTAAAGTAATAATTCTTATAGTTCAAGATTATACGGTTTCAACATCAAAGGGGCAAAGGGTCGTAACTTCTTCAGGAGCCTTCAGAGATGAAACAGGGGGGCAGAACCACAATGTACCTTGTGCTGAACAAGTTCTTGGTGCTCAAGAGTATCAACGTGGTTCCAGGGCGCTTTGCAGTCCAGGAGACAGAGTTAGTGGCGGGAGACAGCTGTCCGGCACGGCGGCTTGGGGCCAAGAATAGTTGTCTCTGTGCTGGTTGGCGGATATGGAATGCTGGTCGAGGTGTCTCAGACGGTTTTGGTGTCTGCGGCGTGACAACAGTCAGCAGAGCAGCCGGATGCGGTTTGTGACTCCAATATCTCGAAATTGTCCTTAAAAAGATGGATACTTAATGATACTTGTGTGGCACCCCTCCTAGCTTCTTCGGAAGGGCTCGTGTCCTTTCAAGGCGGACAGCCCAAAGCAGGGTGTGAGCAGGCGTCCGCCTTGTCCTTTGTCCAGAGACTCTCTGCCACTTCCCACCTAGGAAGCTTGTTGTCAGAACCTAGCAGGCCACGCTGTGTGCTGGCTGGGTACCAGTTCTGGAGCGTCTGGCCGGGTCCTCTGAGTCCGGTATCTTCCTCTGTTCCCTGGGAGATGTTTAGGGGAGGGATCTTGCTTCTCTCTTGGAACTCCTGACCTTCCTTCACTGGCGAAAGATGTAAGGTGGACTGTAACTTCAACTTTGCTCCAAATTAGTCCTTCTTCTTACTCCTTGCAAAGTTTTCAGATGATCTGATCAGTGAGGGGCTCAGCCCTCTTTTAAAGCCAAATGGGCCCCAGTGATTGGTGCAGGCTAAGCCCACCTTAATGAACCAATCCTGGGTCCCCACCAACAATCATCAGTGATGCTTCAGGTCAAAATCAGAGTACGTGGCAAAAGACAGGGCAAGGATGACAACATATACTTCTATGTCCCACCCATCTTCCTGTCTGCTGTACATCAAAGTGTCTCCCTAATTAACTGAGCCCTATGCAGCACCTGGTCACAACATTGGCCTCCTTTGAAGTAGGGGGTTACAGGCAGACTTGCATCTCCTACAATTCACATACTTCCCTGCTCTGAAAGGGGTGGTTCCAGACAGGACAGTCACTGACCTTTCATACCAAGGAGAGGTGTTAGTACCAAGTTGACACATTGCATTACAAAGAGGTGTTGGTCTCTGGTCTCCATTGTCTCTTCCTGCACCCATGCCTTCCCTGAGGCCTGCTAATTGACATTCTTCAGTATTAGCCACCACCAACAAGGTGTAACAATGGAGATGCAAATTCATGGGGCCTTGAAATGCTAATCAGGGTGCCACGGCCAGAGGCTTTTTATGTACCCACAGCTGCCAGGTGTCAGCTACACATGACAGGGGAGTATATGACTATTTTTCTGCTATGTGGTGAGTGTGAAAAATATGTGCGGGAATGGCCCCACATATTTTCCCATTTTCCAGAGGTTGAACTCCTATCATTCATTCTTTAAAATAAATAAAAAATAAAAATGCCAGACGAGCGCACTCTCTCTGTGCGGATGGTCGAATTCTGCAATCCTTCAAGGTGCAGACGTACTTCAGCATTTTCAAACCTTGTCACTGCTGAAGTACTCAAACATTTAGCAATCCTTGTCACTGCTAAAGTACTGCAGCATTCTTTAACTCTCCTAGGTGCTGCGGAAATACTGAAGCATTCTGCAACCCTTTTTGGCACTGCGGAAGTTGAATTCTGCCATACTTGTATGCCCTACAGATGTATTGCAGCATTCTACAACACTTCAAGGTTGTACTACAGCATTCTGCAACTCCTTTAGGCACTGCAGAAGTATTCTGTGAAGTCTTAGGGTATAGAGAACTGCAGTAATGAAGTTTTGAGCAAATATTAACTCCAGGTCGCGTCACCTTCAGGGTATCCGATAAGGTTTTAAAAGGGAAAATACTTTGCTCTCTTTTTTAGACATAACGTGTGTGATGATTTCCTAGAGAATAAATAAAAGGACATCTTAAGGGGGCTGGGTGTTCATAGAAAGCCCAAAGAGAGACCTTGTTCTTGAGAGCTCTGAGGGGAGCAGTTGAGGGCTAAACCGCACTGCTTGAGAGCAAATAGCAGGGACGGAACTAGAGAAGGATGCTGATGGCGGCGGTTTAGCTGGGAATCACCTTAAATGGCCTTCAGACTACAGCGGAGAAAGACCACACCTTTACCCGAACCCAATCTTACTGGTTACACCTTCAGAAGCCACATACATTGCAGCTGGATGAGAATGCTGAGCAGAGGTGTCGAAAGGCCAGCAGGAGAGCTTGCCCAGACGAAGGGCTAGTCCTGAGCCGAGTGGCAGGGGAGTGAGGGAGGATCTAGGAGGTCCTCCCGATGGTCCTCCCAATGACTGAAGTTCCTGAGTGGCAGGTCCAGCACTATTCTAGCTGGGGGGCCAGGACCCCAAAGCAGACCATTGCCTTCCCAAGGATGCAGGCTTCTGGCCGTGATAACTGACTCCATGGCAGCGAGGTATTTTGACGCTCTCCCCACTGGCGACGTATGAATAGCAGGATACAGGGCACTGCTTTGGGCATATAGAGCGCACAATTAGCACTATCGTGTAGGAGCGTGTGCATCTCTGAGCGATGTATCATACCTATAAGCTGCACTGTCTGTCTTGCTTACAATGCCCACCTCGCTACAAAAAGAAAATGGCAGTTCATTTCTGAAACTCTATATGTGTTTAGTTTTTTTCAGGGAAAGATATTTAATTCATGTCATGCCGAATATCATGCCTGACTGTATCAAGCCATGAAAAACAGCAGGTGATGTTATCACTGATATATGACCCAGAAGGAGGATTAAAGACCGCTCGAGTTGGCCCATGTCAGTCATATGCTCACATAGCTGTGGCTTTTAGGCTCCCATCACAATGCATTCTGGTATTCATCTGTTTTTAGTGGGGAAATGAAACTACAAATAATGTACAAGATCACAGAATTATATCAGCTGCAACATCGGTATTTGCACAGAAGCTCAAACTTTACCTAGAACAACTTGAAAAATGCAGCATTTTTCTGTCGGTCAATTTGTATTTTCTTTCTTACACAACGTGTACAACAGCTGTGATACTTGAGCTTAGCTGGACGGAGGACCATATAACTTTTCTATGTCAAGTTTAATAAAAAGGACTAATTTGGAACCCAGGCACACATCATCCCAACTGCCCCTAGTGTTATGGGCAACGCTAAAGTGAGAATGTTTTTATGTTGGAATGCTGACACATAATGGTGCAGCCAGTATAGACATGTATGTGCACAGCCGCCATCAAAGGTTTTTTACACTTTGGCATTACTGGCATGTATTATGTTCAAATACATCATGAAAATAAACTGGAAAATGCTCCTTTGTACTGCCAGTGATTTGGCATCGATTTGGCTTTTTCATGTGTTACCCTTCAAAACCCATTGTAAACAGTGTGGCTTGTTATCCTATTTTTCACAGAAATTGTGTTGTAAAATGCACCATTTTGTCGCATTAATTCCATGAATTTTAAATGTTCTCGTGGGAATCCTTCCACCGCTCGAACTGTCATTGGTTGGTTTGGGCACCCACACTTCGCTCGGACTCCCCCAAACATTCCTGAGCAATGTTCACGTCCCTTCAATTAAAAAATTCATCAACCGCCACTACCCTTACAAATCCCACTTTTTCCTGCCAGAGATTGGAAAAATGGCTGCTAGCACTTAGGCCCATTAGCACCTCTTTATCGATCCCCCTGCCAGGCAGGAGAACATGAGTGACACTTTTTATCAGATTCAAATGGATGAAATGCATTGCTGGGTCATCCAAGATACAAAATTGTGACCTGCTGCTTGCATGCTTGTATGTGCAGCAGGTACATCGAACCGAGGAACCTTTCAATTTACATTCAAACTATCTACTTTGTGGATTTACCTACTGTAGTATAGGTGACAACAAAGTTTTGGAAATGTAATTCCAGAGGGGAGAGCAGAGTAAAATGAAAAAATGATGGGCGTGTGTCTTTCAATTATTCATTACCACTATCAATGTTCTATCAGCCTTCCACACGATTATTTTTCATCACACCTGTGCCATTATAGAAGCGGACCAGCCATATGATAAAGAGTCTTGGTCCTGCCACCAAAAGGTGAAGACCATTCCAAATTACTTGGCCACATTCCCTTTGCATGGCAACACAAGCCAACCCAGCCATGTTTAGGACCTGTTGTCTTGAAGTGCGAGCAGGACTGTGCCCGTTAGTGGCAGGACTGAGACTGATTTGCATTCACTGGAATGAAAACCTGCCCAGTAGTTATGATTGATTGAAAGCCTCCCATCCATCCATCCATCCATCCATCCATCCATCCATCCATCCATCCATCCATCCATCCATCCATCCATCCATCCATCCATCCATCCATCCATCCATCCATCCATCCATCCATCCATCCATCCATCCATCCATCCATCCATCCATCCATCCATCCATCCATCCATCCATCCATCCATCCATCCATCCATCCATCCATCCATCCATCCATCCATCCATCCATCCATCCATCCATCCATCCATCCATCCATCCATCCCATTTTAGTTTTAGCTAATAGGTAGGTGGCTTTGTTGAGCTATATATACAGAGAAACGATTGCATTGGCCTGCAGATGGGAGAGATGGGAAGTGAGGAGGAACACACAGCATGTGGGTTTTCTTTGGCTTTTTTACCACCTATACCTGGCCAGTAAATGAGATCCTGGTGTAATAGAAATGCCAACTATCCCACTCCATTATGTGGAAAAACTAGGATAACAAGCCTTCTTATTTGTCTAGGTAACAGAATCCATTAAATAATGAAACAAAGAGGCAGGAGGAACTTGGATCAATTTCCTGACCACTGTTATAGAAAATGACAAACGGATAACATGCCACATATTGATTGAATTCATTCAGAAGACTTTCCTTAGTTTTAACATATATCAGTACATTTAAACTCAATGTTACAAACTATATACATACACCATATTATGCCATTTTACGAGACATCATTATAAAATACAGAATCCTGGTGCAGAATAAACGTTTCTTAATAACTATACATATTGTGCAAGCCCTCAATAGATATAGAAATAAACCTCACTAATATCAATAATTATTAATATAACGTCATCAAATAACCCATGAAACGATTAATCAGATTCTCAAACTTATTATGCTTATTACATCGTCATTACTTCACTGTGTATATTCTTCATTCCCTATATGTACATATTTCAGTCTACAATGCTAATCAATGCTAGCTAAAAGGGATTGTACAGTCAAGCTCTGCATCCTTGTGG
Source organism: Ambystoma mexicanum (assembly GCF_040938575.1). Taxonomy (NCBI): domain Eukaryota; kingdom Metazoa; phylum Chordata; class Amphibia; order Caudata; family Ambystomatidae; genus Ambystoma; species Ambystoma mexicanum. Next base: position 443,886,367 of record NC_090931.1, on the reverse strand, counting down.
CTACATGCTCTAATACCTCGCTACCAACACCAAGCTACCAACACCTCTCTTGCATTGCACTTGCATTGCACCTTTGCCTCTTTAAGAAAATGTGCTTTTAGACAGTGTGTACCTGTTATATCTGTGCACCTTTTCTCTCTTGATATTCTATTCCTTTCCAGATTGCATCTATGCCTTTGTGACTACTTCCACTAGGCCACCTGGTGGGTTTAGATAGAACTGTGCCAGAGGCATTGCTAGAGGGGAGCTGAGAGGCCTATAGCCCCGGGTCAGATAGAAGCTGAGGGGCTATGACAAAAAGGCTAGCTAGCCCCGAGTCCCGACAGTCCAGATATTAGCGCAGCCCCATATCTTTTCCAGACCTAGCAACACCCCAGGCAGCCACCCTTTTTCATTCCTCAACTATCCTTTTGCCGATACTATGGCTCTTTCAATCTCTCCTATTTTCTCTAACTGCTACATAATCACTACCCCCCCTCTCTGATGAAGTCCGCTAGGTAGGAAAAGGCACAAAAAAGACATCTTGAGTGCAAACCCTGGACTTCCCATCGCAGACACCTATGACAGCACTTCCTCCAGAGCTGTTTTCACTGATATCCTCTTCTCTGTCCCCTCTCCAGATCTATGGACCCCCATCTCGTCTCCACTGTCTCACCTTCCACATCCTCTACCATTAACTGTGGCACAAAGTGGTAAGTTCTCTTGGCCGGCATCTCATCCTCATGTTGCTTCATTAATGTCTATCACACAGGCACTATCCTGGTTCAGGGACCACAACCCAACCTCCTTCTCTTTGACCAGATTCTGCCTTCTCTCATTAACTTCCTTCCTTCTCCTGCATCTGCCCCTATCACTCTCTCTCTCTCCCTCCTCTGACATGTTTACCACGCCCCTGTACACCACCTCAGAAAGTTTTCAAAGGCAGAGACCTCCCCCATCTGGCGACTCTCAATGCCGACTCAGCCAATAAACACTCGGCTGACAACTGCCTCCTTCTTGAAGACATTGAACTTGACATTCTCACTCTTAATGAGATATGGTTCAATGCCAGCTCAGTCACTACTTTTGACTCCCTCCTCCCTGTCGGCTTCAAAATCATCTCCAAGCTTCAGTCTCACTGCACTGGCGGGGGGTTTGACTTAATTTTCCCTGAGTGTGTTCCTGCTTCCATTTTACCCACCCAGCACTACTCTTCCTTTGAAAGCCTGGTTTGCAAGTTGGCCATCTCTTCCATCTCCACCCTGACCATTGCTACCATCTACCGGCCTCCAGGCGCCACCACCCTTTTCCTCTCAGAATGGGCTGATTTCTGCTCTTCCTTACTTTCATCCACCTCCAACCTCTTCCTCCTGGGCGATTTCAACATCCAACTGGCCTTCTCTGGCTCTGCATCCACTCTCTTCACTGATCTCTCCACCTCTCTTTCCCTCTCCATTCTCCCTTCTGGGACAACCCACTCAGCTGGACACACTCTGGACACCCTCATACACTCTGACCTCCTTCTCTCCCTCCACTAGTCACCCCTCACTCCTGTTGAGATCTCTCCTCTCCTCCCACCTGGGTCCCTTTGGCCCTCTGACCGCCTCCTAAAATGCCCTGCCGTCCTCGTTCACTAACAGCTGCCCGATGAAACGAGTGTCAGATGCTGCCTTTGCTTCCACCTTCATTTCCCCCTACCTCTGATACTACCTCTGACTCCGCTCTCAGCAACCTCCACCTCTCCATCACCAATACCCTTGACATTCTTGCCCCAGTCATGAGGATCCTCCTGAACCCTGCCCCTAAGAGTAACACCTGGTACGACTCCGAACTTTTGGCCCTAAAATGAAAGTGCAGGGCGGTGGAATGGAAGTGGCAAACTTCAGGCGCACCTTCTGACAAACTGGTCTGCTGCCTGCTCCAAAGGCAATACAGACTCTCCATCCATGCTAAGAAAAGAACCCACATTAAGGTATGGGTTTCCGGTGCATCCAACAACACGGCTGAACTTTTCAAGATCTCCAGGGAACTAGTCAACCCTTCCGCAGTCTCCTAGTCCCCTTCTCCTACCCAGGCCCTCTGCAATGCACTGGCAACACACTTCACCACCAAAACCCAATACATCCTGAACACCCTTGCTAGCCAACCTCTGATCCCCCCACTCACCCCCTGGCCTCCGGTGGTCCCTCAAACTCCTCCTTCTCCTCCTTCTTCTCCCCTATCACACATGAAGAAGTTATCTGAGTTGTCTTCTCCATGAAGGTCTCTTCAAAACAGGTTTCCCCTTGCTCATCCAGAACCACCAAGGATAACATTGGCTCCTTTGCCCCTGCACTTGCTGATTTCGGCAATCACTCTTTTAACACTGGATCTTTCCCCTCATCCCTTAAGCACTCCCTTATGTGCCTCCTCCTGAGAAAAACCTTCAGCAGACCCTACCTGCCCTGCTAACTACCACCCCATTTTCTGGGGGAGATGTTGGAGAAGTTGGCATTGCCCCAACTCAACTCACACACCAAACTTGTTAATGGTCTCCACAACCATCAATCTGGATTTCGAGCTTCCAGTGGCATGGAAACTGCTCTTCTCAATACCCAGGAACAACTGATTGCATCTCTGGACTCCAACTCCCCTGAGGTGCTCATCCTTCTCTATCTCTCCTCTGCTTTGACACAGTCAACCATTGCATCCTCATACAAAGGCTCCACGATACCCTTGGTATCTCGCAACAGGCACTGGACTACCGGACATCCTTCCTTACTGACTGCTCTTCCCAGGTCATCTTGGGCACCATCTCCTCTCCTACTTCCTTCTCCACCTGTGGTGTCCACCAGGGTTCTATCCTCGCCCCTTGGATCTTTAACATCTACCTTGCTCTGCTTGCATGCCTCATCTTCTCCTTCTCCTCCAACTTCCAGTGTTATGCAGATGACATACAGCTCTTTTTCAAACTTTCTGCTGAACCTCTTGCATCCTCCATCATCACTGACTGCCTATCTGCCATCCAGTCCTGGTGCACCTCCAACAATCTCTGCCTCAATGACTGTATAAGTGAGATCCTTCCCATTGGGACCCCTGCCGCCTCCTTCTTCCCTTCACTGTGACCCTCCTTGTTGGGCTCTATCCCTACTCCTTCTTCTAAAGTCATCTTCAACTCCTCTCTCTCCTTCCTCCCTCACACTCAGGACATTGCCAAGAAGTCCCACTTTCAGCTCTTCCTTCTCAAAACAATTCTCTCTTTTCTCATTTTCCCCCAAAGGCTCAATGTTACCCAAGCCTTGGTTCTCACTAGGCTTGACAATTGCAATAGCCTCCCCCTGAATCTACCTTCTTCCACTCTGCAACCCTTCCAGCTAATCCAAAATAGGGCAGCAAGATTTATCCTTGGTCAAATCCCTCTGCATCATCCACAAGGCTGTCTGGGCCTGCGGACAACACTATCTTCAACTTTATCTTACTAAATACTCTCCCACTAGACCACTTTGTTCCTCTGGCACCAACTCTTTGTGTGTAAAGCGCTTTGCTAAACAGAGGGTTTTGTGGTCAATCGCTTTCCTCAGCTGGCTCCCTCCTATGGAACAGCTGCCCGTGCCTCTGCGCCTTGAGCGGGACTTTCTTAAATTCTGGAAGCTCCTCAAGACCTTCATCTTCACCACCCCCTTCCCTTTTTCTCTTCTTTGCTAATCCCACAGTTGCTGACTTATGCATCCTCTGGGTCCCTGACCTCCCAAACCCAATATGCCCAGCTCCTGTCTACCCTCAGCACTTGCCTTGGCACACCCTCCGCCTTGGAGATTCCCACTTACTCCTAACGTGGCCCCTGGCCATGTAGCACTCAACAACCCAAGCACTTCATCTGTGCTCACCCATGAGCCCAGACTCCCCAGCACTTACACCTTCTGCCCTTTTCCTTGCTGCACTTGAACGTTCTTAATACTCACAAGGCATAGAAGGTTTGTTCCTTCCTCCTTTTTCCCTCAACTCCTCTGATTCATTATTGTGTTTTGTAATATATTTCACTCTCTTGTTCCCTCCCCTCACCCTGCGGGTGCTTTGAAACAGTATTTTACTTGCTGTATATGCGCCTAACAAGCAAACAATAAATAAATAAATAAAAATAGCTGAATTATGGTTGAGGTAGTTCTGTCAGAGACCTCACCTCAGGCCCCTTTGAACCCACGGATGATGAGGGAGAAGCTCTAGCCTGTCAGACCTTACACTGGTCCAAAGCCCCTGCTTCTTTGAAAAGATGCTTTCTGTTCCTCTTCCAAAGTCTGTGTGACCAGTGAATTTATCTTTAGGGAAGAGCATCCTCCTTCTAAGATGGGCAGTTAGGAGGGTGGGAGAGTGGCCCCTCATACTAGAATTTCTCCTGCTGACCATGCCCTTGTACTCCTCCCTGCCACATCCGCCCTGCTGGCCCATTTGGAGCCCTTGAGCATGCCTTGCAGGAAGCCCAGGCCTCCGGCCCATCTCAGGGTTCCAGAGTGCGCTATATGGAGTCAAACGTGTGTGGTGGGTTCTGCTTGTCTCCTTGTCTCCAGGCATTTAGGTGAACCCATTCTGAGATTCCTCCATGGTTTTTGACAAGGCTTCAATAAACACACTCCCAACGTGCACATACAATACTCTCCGGCTGAAGAGTTTGTAGGAGCAAAAGAGTCCATGCCCAAAGGATGCACTTACCTCACGCCTTAAACTATGCTGGCCCGGTCAACCCAATACATCCAGCGGAGCCAAGCATTGCTTTTTATCCAGGAATGGAAAAGCTGCTCCTCCTGCAAGCATATCTCCACACACAGGAAGCATGTCCTGCCACACCCCCTACGGATCCGCCTACCTGACCAATTTGGGGGTCCTCCAGCATACCTTCTGAGAAGGGCAGACACTCAGCCCAGCTCGGGGGTTCCTGGGTTCTACATACTCACCTGGTTATTCTGGATTATGCAAAGCTCACTAAGACCAGGAGGTGTTGTGGGAGCCATGCTGATGCGGAGGTGAGTGGACAAGTGTAGCAGATCCCCTGCTTTGTGAAAAAAGTATATGTGGTAAGACAGCAACCATCTTATACTTCCGCAGGGGAAGGGGAGTGGTAACAAGCAGGTATTGGTAAATGATCTGTAGGATGGTGGACACACTTAATTTGTCACGACTGGGATGTGAAAGAGCGTGATGGTGTATTGAAGATTACTGCCGAGCACTACTTCCAATTTTCATTATCTGCCATTTTTTTGCATCTGATTTCTGATTTTGCCCATTCTACTTCTTCCTTACTCCTTTTTGCGAGAATGCTGATTTTTTACCCTCATAAATTCGGGACGTCGTTTCACCAAAATGCCAGGGGTAGTGGAAGTGACATCAGATGACCCTTGACCCCCTGATGACATCACAGGAAGTGATGTTATTTGATCCCGCCCCAAAGTGATATCGCGGGTAGCGATGGAACACGACATTTTACCTGTTGGCAAAATAGGAAGTGGCGTCACTTAGCATTGTACACTACGAAAAATATAGTTACGATATCACTATAATGTGATGTACATTTCATACAAGAATGGATCGCCATATGTATCATTAAGATCAGTGTGTGTATAGGCCGATATTACCAAATTACTGTGTATGCAAACAGACGTCCATGACTAAATGATAATGATGTGTTATTATATAGCACTTACGCTTAAGCACTTTATATAGAAAAAATATAACCCCAATATCACCCAACCTGTGTTGGTACTTATATATCGACCTCAGAAGGATGAAAGGCTGAGTGAGGCGTTTAAGAACAGACTAAATCAGTGACTCGCTCCCTGAAGTGTGCCTGAAATAAACATTTAATGAGCCTAGCAATTATTGTATAGAATTCCACAAAGACATATTATTTGGTATTCCTATTCTTTCTTATTTAGAGTCAGTGCTGAAAGTGTTAGACTTGTGGCACCCCTGTTCTTATTCTTCTTCTTTTTTTAAAGGGTCTGAACAAGAAAGCCAGCCACCCTAGAAGTAAAGAGGCATAGCCCAAAAGGGTCGCAAGGGAGACCTCAGAGGTCGCAGTTGCGACCTCTGGCGACCCCTAAATGACGTCCCTTATTTTCAACTGGATCTGTAATGTAAATTATTGTTCATTGTGTTTAATTACAAATTGAGAGACAATTCCTTGAACAAATGACTCACTGCTTTGAATTTCATTTAAAGCTACAATTGCCCCAGAGGCTTCAACTGAAGGAAATCTGAATATACTTGAAGGATCTTTGCGATACACATATGATTCACAAAGGTTTCCTCAATGGCATATCAGGTTTGCTTAAGGCAGCTCCAGATTTGTTTCAGTTCTGAATAAAAGGCAGCAGGTGCAAATCTGTGATGCATAACCGCACTGACTAGGGCGTAGCTCTTTGTGAATTGGGTAAAGTGGCCCCTATTTTTAAAGATGTGCACTGGAACAAATGAGGAGATACCAGTGAGCTTCTCGATTCACCAAGCCTTAGACTGGAGCAAAGCGGGAGGTGCCTAAACAGCTGAGACATTACCCTGAACTTATATTCTGAATCAGGTTTCCACATGAGCGTTGCATCGATTTTCTCCAGCGTTAGGTATTGTGAATCAGGTAGAATGGAGCAAATCTGAGATGTTCATGGGCATCTCCACGTTTGCGCTAATGCAAATCATTGTGAATCGTTATGCGTGTAGGGGCAGGCTAGGAGCTGTCCTAAATCTGTACAAGCTGAACAAGAATTGTTACTCCCTTCTTGATGAGGCCCTTTTCCCATGGTATTCAGGTTTGTTGTCCTTATCAGTCCACTATTGTGGGGCTATATGGAGCCCACCAAGTATTCACCGACTTAAAGATGAAACCTGACCCTGAAAGGCACCTTAATTATTCCATCTGAGGACATATAAAAAAAACACAGAGTCGTTTAACCAACCATCCCCATTACTTTGAAAAGGAATTATCTTTGATATAAGCTGGTTTTTCATGATAGCCGCATCATCTCACAAAATGACTAATATTGGAGTACTTAGATATTTTTCTCCAATAACTAGTCTTTGTCGATTGGAGCCACTGGGGTCTTACCAAGGACGGGGTGTGGTATTACCTAGCCAGGCATTTAGGCCATAAAGGGCCACAAGAACTATTTTCTGTGTGTAACGCAATTTAGATGGTCTCCCCAAGAAACCCCCATATTTCCTATCAGAGGTGTGTAATGCACTGATCGCCAGTAAGATCCAAACTACCTCACAATTGTAAGTCTCAGAGACGTTATTTCTGTTGTGAACAAGAGATCCGAGATAGATGTACTTATGAGTTATCTCTGACACCTTGCTTCCCAATTTTCCATTCAAAATTATCACAGTGCTTTTATCTAAAAGTCATAATTTTAGGTTTTTCTATATTAATTTCTAGGTTTTTCACAACAGACTATTTTACGAGAGCCGCAGTGCTTCTTTGTAAGACTATTTCAGTCTGGTCCAAAATACGCATAATAACCCAGCCATTGTACCTTTCGTAAACCTATTCTCAGAGGAAAAGAGTGGACCTTTATTAAAGCTTCCTCCAGGTGAGGCATGTACTAGATGAACAAGAGGGGTGCACCCTGTTGTTTATTAGTACTACATCTATAGTGCGTTTCATGCTCTTCCTTATGATCAACATGCATATGCTTTGTGCAAAATAGTAATAGGATTGCTTTATAGTGTGCCCTTAATCCTTTGGTTCATTCAGTGAGTTCCATATATGGTGAAAATGTAAAGAAGAAAATCTTTAATATTGAGGTTAATAATCGTGAAGTGTGTTTCAACTAGTAGGGAGAGAGGGGAGGGTCTCTCAAGTCAACAGAGTCCACAGGTTTATGATATCCACCCACTACACATGGAAGTCATTGAATGAAGCAAGGAATCAACAATACATACAATACTGTGTTACTATTTGTTAAAAATGGTATGCCCTTTCACCATGAGGAAGCGGCAGGTGTGAAGCACGTGTTGGCGTAAGCACAACAAATGATATAAAAAAAAATACACATTTTAAAACACAGATCGCTGTCATCAAAAGGACAAGTGATTAATTGTCATCCTTTGCCTATATCATATGTGTTGAAACATGAATTACGAAACACTCAGCCCTCGGGTTGATGCCGATGAGATTCACCCCACTAGTCCCCCATACGGTGCAAATGCATACGCAGCAAAGGGGTAAGCCTGTAGTACAGATTTGAAGATTTAAACTCTACTGCTCAAAAATATACCTGACAGTAATTAAATAAGATTTGCTTCGAGCGGTCCAACAGGAGAGAGTCCAGATGTGTCCAAGGTAAACTTCATATATGAAGTCAAGTGGGGCAGTGGCTACTCTTCAACCACCAGAGACGGCAACTCCTGCTAATTGTATGATGGAGCCAAAAAATACATGCCCTAACACACCAAACTGGCCCCCACTAAATTCTGTGGGGCTAGCAGGATCCCCTCTGGAACACCACAGGCCACCCATGCGTTTACAAAGGAGATGTTTCCACCTGTACCAAGCCTGGGCTCGAACTTGATACCCCAAATATTGGCTTGATGCGTGGCTGATCCATTGACCTTTGCCTGGTATCCGATAGCCTTGCCTGTTTGGCATCACTTATAATGTAGGAACAACCCTGCTACCAGCAGAATGCAGCACAGATCCTTTGCTGTTGGTGACCCAGAAACAGCATGTTAAAAACCTTATATATAATTTACATTTACAGTGGACTACCTCCAGTGGATAAACAGTGAGGAAAACACCGTCCTCACTCTACATGCTCTGCCCATCCTCATACATTTGGATTGTTTTTGGGTGGATGATCAATATGCCATTCAATGCCATTCAATGCCATTCAATGGGGTCTTCCAATTTGGCATCAGGCAGGAGTTTGCCAAAAGGCCCTGCTGTCGAGCCTTGAAACACTTGTGTATAGGCGCGATATAAATAAAATATCATACTATTAATAGAATCAATAGCTAACTTCAGGTCAATAAAAGCCAATTAGAGCATATTTTCTTTTCTTTAGAGTATCATAAAGTGCAGACGTCATGCCCTAACCATCAGTAGAAACCTGCATTGTATGCTTCTTCCTTGACCTTCTCACTGTTTGCAGCTCTCTAGACAATCAGCAAGCTTGCAATGAAGGCTCTAACTGCCTGACGAGGCTGCAATACAAGCTTACCTCTGTGATGCATACACATTGGGCACTGATCGAAGCAACGTGGAATAGCTCGGCCATAGGAAGCCCAAGGTGAGGTTTCTGTTTTCACCCCTCTGCACAAGCTTGGTAACCGCACTCGTTTCACGTGGGCTGCCAGGTCATTACTGTCCCACCTCCACTTCGCCCCCACCCCCCTGTGTAGCCCTTGGAATGGGTTACTAATGACACATTATCGGGAGGATAGCTCAGGGGCAACGTGCTTGTCTTGGAAGGAAGACGACCGGAGCAACAAAGGTTCGATCCCCAGGTCCGCACTTAGAAACCTCTGGCATAAATAACCTATCATATCATATCATATCATTAAAGGAAAATCATAAGTGTTGAGTGCGTTTGACAACAGTCCTGTGATTCACAAGAGAAGTATTCTCCATATTATAATTATAGTGGTTCATTCAGGCTTCTATGGGTGGGCTGGGATCGAACCCAAATCTGATCACCATCCCTGTACCAAGGTGACGCGTAGGCCATAATCTATGCTCACAAACGATATTATGAGAGGTGATGGAGCGTACACCTGCCTATCTTTTTATAACATAAACACTTTTCAAAAAGTACACATTTTACGAATAGTAAAGCAATCTAAAATATGTACAAGCATATCATAAAATCTTCCCTACCAGGATACATACAGGATGTTTCCTTTTGGCAAAAACATTATTTTGGAAAATCAAGTTGCCTTTAATGAATTTTAAGTAAGTGTACATTAGTGCTGGGCGGGGCTACGGAGGGGGGGTGCTCAGGATGTGGAAAAAGAGTTAAAGGTTGGTCCCCTCCTTGCAAAGTGCATTTAACTTTATTTTATAGTGGTGTGGAGAAGGACATTACAGGAAAAACAGAATTATTATTTTTAATAGCTTTTCATAATTAAAGAGACCTGACATTTTGGACCCACAAGTAAAACAACATCAACTGAAGACATTTTTTTTACAAAAATGTGCTCTAAAATTGAGACTTCTGAAATGAATAACACCAAAATAATCATGTGGAGTCACTTTAATAATTTGATCAGGTAAACATGCTTCTCTCCGAATCTGCCTTAGAGCAATTGCATCTACAGCAGACTGGTCTGGAATGGCCCACAGGACACCATGGAAACCCCCACCTTCACCATGTTTCCACAGACCTGCAGCAGGAACAGAAAAAATCCATTGCCAAGGTTACTGCATGCGTATGTTTCCTGACCTGACTGGGCTGAGACTCCCCTCACCTGGTCCAGCCACAGGAAATCAAAAGCAGGCGGCAGAAGCTGGGATGGAAACTTAAAGGAATTTGTGTGCTGAGGGACAGCGGGCTGGATGCACAAAGGTTTACGTCGATCAAGTGTAAACTTCGGGTGAAGCGAGTTGCACTTAGATCTCTGTGCAAACTCTGGTAACATGCTGGTCCACACAAATATCATGCATACAGCGAGCAATTTGGGGCTAAAAAACCAGAAACGTGGTTGTCCATTTGGGTCCTCATGTCAATGCTTTTGTTGCAGCTAAAGCTTAGACACATAATCAAATGAGTGGGTACATATATCCATTAATTTAATCAGTGAATATAGTCTCTAAGTAAGACCTAGGAACACATGTTTAAAAACATTTCTATAGTAACTGAGTATAGATTTAATTTGTATTACTTGTAGATGCTTTTGCACCAATTGCTTAGGGGGCATACCACTCTGTGTCAAAGTATTGAGCAATAAGAAGTTTCATGATATTTCAAGGTATAGTCACTTTTTTGGGATCCTTATCATTTTGAACACTTGGATATTGGATTGTTTATTCTGCGATACTATGGAATTGTCTAGTTTTTTCATTTCTTTATTCAGTCTATCACCTTCTTTAGAAAAGACACATATGAGGCAGGTATAATTTATACTTTTGTTTCAGGTGAATTCCAGTATTTGATTACCTATGTATATATCATTGGAATGCATCTCTCCTGCCCTAAAAACCATTCACTGCACGGATTGAATTTATATCCCTCTTTATCCTCCATAAGGCTGTCTGGGGCCTGGTGCCATGTTATCTGGAACGTTATCTTATTAAATAATCTCCCTCCAGAACTCTATGGTCCTCTGGCACAAATTCTCTGTGTGTAGAGCATTTCACTAAACAGAGGGCTGGAGGCCGATCACTTTCTTCAGCTGGCTCCGTCTTATGAAACAGCCTCCCCCTTCCTCGTCATCTTGAGCAGGACTTACTCAAATTCCGGAAGCTCCTCAATACTTTCCTCTTCACCTCCTCCTTCCCTTCTCCCCTCCTCTGCTAATCTCACAATCGCTGTGATTGGTGACCAAAGCCCTTAAGCATCCTTCAGGGTCCTGGCCTCCCACACCAATCGCCACAGCCTCTGCCTACCTCGCAGCACTTGCCTCGGCTCCCACCGGCCTCCTTTCTGTAGGCTTGCAGTATCTACCCAATGCAGCTACAGGTCGCATAGCATTTATCATACTATGCACTTCATCTGCTGTTCATCCACTAGCACTGACATTCCAGCACCTCCCCCCACTCCCACTTCCCCCTTCTCACTTCACTTGCACATTCTGAATACTCACAAGGCCTGGTAGGTTCGGCTTTATCCTCCACTGTATTTATTGCTTCACTCTCATGTTCCCTCCCTGTTGCTCTGTGGGCGCTTTGAAACAGAATTGACTTACTGTATAAGTGCCTAACAAATGCACAGTAAATAAATACATTCTTATAATTAATCACAGAAATATTCTCTGACAAATGACATTTATTAGCGGAAATGCAAATAAATTGCTTCTGCCCGTTTCCTTGAATTTAAAGAAGTTTGGAATTGATGAAAATGTGTATAAAAGACCCTCTTTTTGAAGAATCTTTGGATGTTTAATGAATCAATTTCAACTGTAGTGTGAATTTGTACATGGAATTAAGTTGTGGGTTACCAGAAGGGTTCAACCAGTTTCTGACAAGGATTGCTAGATTTGTAGTTTAATTTCAGTAACTCTCAAGGTGCAAGTGAGGTTCTGTTATGACCCGTATACCATTGTTAATTTTCCATATATTGAATATAAACCAGTAGTAGCCACTCTCCAATTCAGCTACATAGCAGTCCATTTAGAATATGCAAATGAAGGGTGATTGTACGACTACCCCCTCCCTGGACATTCAATCACACCCATGCCTGTGTGCCAATTGTGCGTGCGCACACGCACACAAACACACACAGACACACACACACACACACAAACATTGGTTTATTTCATCCTTGTGTAAATTGGGCATTGTTTGTGTGTACACAACCCCCAATTTTCTCCCCCAAATTCATTTCCACTCACCTGGATGCTTTGTAAGGTATATAAGGCCTAATTCATGGAACGTTTAGAGGGGATCAAAGTGACTTTGCAATGCCAATAAACATGTTCCACTGTGCCTAACTTACAGAGTGGTGCAAACTGTATTTTTGCGCAGCAAAGTTACTTTGCACTCAATTGTACTGTTTGCACTGCGCTAAATTAGCCTAATTCTCAAAAAAAGCTCTAAGTAGCAGACTTAGGGCCCGATTCATGAAATGTTGTGTTTTATGAAAAGAGAAAGGTAAATGGTTTGACATGGATTAAAGAGAAGTAAAAAGATGGGTAAGAAGAAGGACAGGGAAATGGAGAAGGGTAAAGGCTGATAGGGAAGTGCAATGTGAAGGGCTAAGGAGTCATGAAGGGGAAAGCAAAGGAATGAGGAAAGGGAAAGGGGAAGGAAGAATGAGAAGGGCGAGGAAGGGGAAGTGGGAAGAGGAAAGGGAAGATGAAGAGAAAGGGGACACGGAAAGGGGAAGGCGAAGTTGAAGAGGCAGTGGAAGGCAAAGAGGTGAAGAGGAACGGATAGGGGAAGGGAGTCTTTGAAGGTGTAGTCGTTTCTATGCTGGGTGCAAATATTACAGCTAAATAGAGGTAAGAATATTGTGAAAGGTTTACCAGTTGCTGCAGTAAAGATGTATGCCTCTGTCCCTTCCTTAAAAACCATAGTTTCTCTCCACTGCTTGGATAAAATGCACTATTCTGCAAAAAGTTTCGACTAGGTACTTGCTCCAGTAATAATCACCGTAATTATAGACTGCCTAGTGAAATATTTGTTTGCATTTTTTTTTATTGTTATATGGTTAAGAAAAAACTCAACCTTTAACATTTGCCACCATTTACAGCTGAAAATGAAACAGAAGATCAAAACATTTTGCAAAGAAAAAAAATGTAAACCTTGAATCAACACATAATCCATTAAAAATAAACATGGTCATGTTCCAGTATAGAAACGATTATACAGTCTACTTCAATGTTAACCAACTTTCCCATTCCACATACAAATCTTAATAGGATACATCTAAAATAAAAATAAAAATAATTTGGTGTATATGAATAAAAACGGATACAAAGACAATGCAGATTAATCAGTAAAAACTTTACAAACGAATTCAAGCTATTAAACAATTCATATAGTTTCAAAGATTTTAAAAATGTAACTACTGCAATAACCGTCGAGGTGGTATGACCCGACAAACATGTAGGCCTAATTTGATCTCCATCCCCCAGCTCAAAGGATCCTGAGAATTTCTTTAGGTGAATCTACCTCAGGCCCTTCACCGCTGTACAGAAGAGAAATGTATGTTTAAGAAAGGCAATACCCAATCTGATCAGATTGCAAATGGCCAAATATGGCCTGAACCTGCTTGGTCTTGAGAAGATTCCAGCGATAACATAAACAAGCATGTCTCACAGCCATAGCGGGATAAATGGGCGAATAAGGTGCAAGGGCCCCCCATTTCCTGTCGTCCCAATGGAATCTATGTAATCACTACTCTGCCCCTAACTGCGCCAACGAAAATGTCGACGCCAATTACGGCACATGCAGTGATCAATAGATCATTTTGCCCGCATCCCCGGCCCACATTCCCTTAGCCGCTCCCCCCACTTACCTTTACAGCAGCACATTTCTGTGTTCGCCAATGACTCCCCGCTATCCCTATAGCGTCGCTTCATCCCACTTGCGTGGGTCGGAGCTGAGGCCACAGGGTCCTCTTTTTTCTTTTTTTAAACTTTCTGGGCCCCCCCGGCAACCTCCGACTCCCGTTACTGCGCCCAAGGAGAGCGGGGGACACCCCAGCAACTCCTGCTCTGCTTGGGCTCAGTAAAGGGAGTCAGCACAAGGAAATGTACCACAGTCGTCATAACTGCTTAGTCGCAGTTACGTGTTCGACATTTTGGTACATTTCCGTCCCAATGTAAATGATTTATTGAGGGCTCTGAGTGAAACTTCAAGATTGTTTCAAAGCAATCCTTCCCGAATAAGAGTTTGTTGACCTTTTATGGGTTCTCACTCAGCTCCAATAAGGAACTACCCAGGTCTGGTAAAATTACACCACAGTAGTTATTAAGTTAATTCAGCCATTTGCAACCCCTTATCTCCAAAATGATCTTCAAATCTTGAAAAAGAGAACCCACTGGAGGACATAATATTTTCATCAACAATGAGCAAATCTTCCAGGATGCTCTTGCATGCAGGGACACAATACCCAGATCATACCTTACGGCATAATTCAGAATGGAGTTTGGGGCATGTAAAAGCCTTCGCAAAATCAGGGCCTCTAGATTGGACAGCTCTTCTAAAAAATGTGGGAAATAGACATATATACCATAAAGGATTTGAGGAAAATGTTTCCCTACATAGTACTTTATGCAAGGTTTTAAGGTTTATCTACCATATGGGGAGTCCACCTCAACCAATTGATTGGCCAGTGCCGACACACGATTCTTGAGCCACTCGAGGAGCCTTGATTGGCCAGGTTTATCTTGCATGAAAAAGCCAAAATAAGTCAGAGAATGTGCTTTTTCCACAGGCTCCCGACCAATGTGCCACTTGAAACCTATCACTTTCATAGACTTGAAGCACTGATAGAGAATGCATCAATCAGTCTTTGGAGAGCCACACCGCCGTACAATCAAAAATCAAAAAATCATTGGTATAGACATCCAAAATGGTTTAAGCTAAAGCATCGCTGGTGTGATAAAAGCAGCAGATTTTAGGTATTCACTGATATCTGATGGGTAAATATTAAAGAGGCAGGGTCCCAATACACAACCCTGCCTAACTCCACAAAATGTGGAGATAGGTCTAGAGAGGGATCCAGAAAAATTTAACCATACCTGGATTTTAGAGTGAGAAGTGAGATTACAGACCCACAATTAACCTTAAGAGACCAGGCGGGACACCCCAATGATGGTTCTTAGACCAAAGATGGTTATGGTCAACAGCATCAAAAGCAGCTGTAAGATCGATGGTGCCGATAAACAAGGAATCATATTTCTCTTCCCATAGCAAATGTTGAGTACATTAGACATTCAGGCCATTCAATGTTGTTCCCAAATTTCGGCAAAAACCAGTCTGCCACTTTTCCAATCTACCAACTTCAGCGGCCCAGGCCTCCAAATGGGACAGAAGGATAGATGCAAAAACCTTACAGTCCGCATCTAAAATAGCTATCGGTCTATACTTAAGGGTACTACTTCTCACCCCATTCATAAAGATCGGCACTATATATGCCATGGACCAAGAGGCGGGAAAAAACTCCAATATCACTACACTTTTAAACAAGACCGAGAGGGTTACCGCACATGTCTCAGGATTATTTTGAAACAAAAAAATAGATAATGTATTAGGGCCAAGTGCACAAGAAAAACTTATCCTCTTAATGATATCAAATACCTTATCAGAGACAAGAAAGGATAAGTTCAACTTGTTTGTTTGTCCCTAATCAGGGCGGAAAAACTATGTCACCCTTTGGTCTAGTGAAATATTGCACAGTGGCTACTCACTGTTCCATTCTCCACCAAACATTTCAAATGGATTGTGTCTTCCCATGCATTCCTCACCTTTGATATTCGCTATCCAGCTTTAGCTGCTTTGGAAAAAAATGTCAGTAGAGGGCACTGTGCATCGATGCAGTCGAAGGTATATATAGCATGCAGAGCGCCCGTTGGCTTCATTTCTGTTTTTCTGAGTAAGCTTACTCTTTGAGAACTATGTTGCACTTCTATTGTTCATTCGCAAAAATGTCTTCATCTTCGACACCTACTACCCTTAACACCGGGTTTAAGAAGTGTCAGGACTGCAGTTCCAAGATGTCGATAACCAACCCAAATCGAGTATGCTTGTGGTGTCTCGGTCTGGGACACAAGACCTCGGTCTGCTCGAAATGCCAGTCGATGACCGGAAAAGCTCTGAAGAAGCGAAAGGGGAAATTGCCGGTAGATAGGAACCCGAAAAAATCCCCATCAACTATCCCGTCGAAGAAACCTTCTTCGGGTGATGCGAGAGGCAAATCTCCCTTGAAGGAATAAGGAGAAAAGGTCCAGGTCGTGGAGTGTCTCCCACCATTCCTCATCATCATTGAGGAAATCGAACAAGAGGCACCACAGGTCGCCTACTTCGACTTCTTCTTCTGACTCCTCTCCTGAGAGAGAGCTATATCCTGTACCAGAAAGGCCTCCACTCCTGCTGAATAGGAAGCATTTTGGTTAGAAATGCTAAAAATATTTGAGAAAATAAAACCCTCAACATGTCATGCTCATACTGTGCCTTCTAAAGCCGGTAAGGAAAGGGCTCGAGCCAAATCCTGCACACCATCGATCTCGGGATGAAGACCACATCCACATGAAGAGCCGTTGAGGCTTCGATGCAGTGAGAAATCATCGAAGGATCCTTCGAGCGTAAGTTGAAGAATAACTGGAGATCGAGGTCATCGACACCATCGAGGCCTTCGATGCCAGCTGTGCCTTTGACGCCAGCGAGGCCATCGACACCAGCTGCCCCATGGACGCTGGCTAGGCCATCGACGACAGCCACGCCATCGACACCAATGGCATCTTCGACACCATCTGGGCCATCAAAACCATTCAAGTGGAAATCGACTTCAGTAAAGATATTGGTGACTCCTGGAGTGTCGAGTTTAACATTTTTGAAGACTTCGATGCCCATCCCAGATAAGACTTATACTCCTTTACCTAGAAAGGATTATTTCAAATCACTAACTTCAATTTATGAGGAAAATGAGCCATCGGAAAACGATATGCAATTTGCACTACAATATGGTACAGCAAATGGCCCTGATAGTTTTATATCAGTCAAGACTAAAATATCTTTATGACAGCTTACAAACAGCCAGTGGAGTGTACACTTCACCAGAGCTAGAATCTGGTAAACTGAATCTGGTGAACATACAGATGTATCATATAGACAATTGATGTCTAAGGTTGTAGATTACTTGGGATGGAGTTGACCTATCCTCCCCTTCGAGCAAGATGATCTAACAGACATCCTTAATAAGAGTCTGCAAATGGATCTCATTTTACCATTCCATATTGCACTTCAAAAAAGGGTGTCTGCCAATTAGGAGATGAGAGTCAAGTCCGGCAGTAAACAAAAACTAGGCTAGAAAATACCGGCCAAGCCAACTCCACGTGTGCATTAACTGTATTTTCATTAAGTCTATAGGCGGCTGAGCATATTCCAGAGGGGGAGGAAAGAAACGGTTTCTTGGCTATTGTTAGAGATGGCAAAGAAGCCATGTGCAAGTCTCTTCAGTCGGGTCTGAATTCTGCTGATAGCATCAGCAGAGCCATGGCAACAAGCACTGTAATAGACAGATTTGCGTGGTTGTGGAAGTCAGGATTAGCCAGATGTGCAATCCAGACTCCATAACATGCCTTTTGAGGGGTCTCACCTTTTTGGCAGCAAGGCTGATGAAAGTCTTGAGAAGTTACAGACCTTAAAGGTAGCAGCCACATCTTTAGGAGCCCGTATTAGGCAGTCTCATCCCTTTCACCCCAGTGGACAGCCCTGGAGGGGTACATCTTTTCCCTACTACTCCTCAGCTGGAAGAGCAAGAGGAATGGCTGGTCAAAGAGGCCAAAGAAGATTCCCTTGGGGTGGATGAGGGAGAGGTGCAAAGCCAGCTCAAGCATGGGCTTTTTACCAACAGCCACTACATCAGCTGCCTCAAAACCTCTCTGGGGTCTTGAGTCACGAAACACCAGTGGGATGCAGACTGTCTCAGCATCTGAAAGAATGGCGAGACATTATTTTGGATGCTTGGGCATTGTAAACCATAGCCCAAGGTTACTGCCTTCCCTTCATTCAGAAACCTCAGACCCATCCACCGGGGAGCCATTCTTTGAGAGTTCCAGATACGCTCCTTGTGCAGGAAATTTTGACCCTGCTAGAGAAAGGAGCTATAGAACCAGTGCCTGTAGCAGTGACGAACAAAGGTTTGTACTCTCCATATTTGCTAATACCCAAGAAGGATGGAGGACTGAGACCCATCTTGGACTTGAGATACTTGAACAAGCTCCTCAGGAAGGACAAGTTCAAGGTGGTCACACTTTCTCAGATCCTTCAGGCCCTCCAACTCTAGGATTGGATGGTGTCATTGGACCTTCAGGATACTTAATTTCATGTGCCAATTCATCTCAAGGACAGAAAGTACCTGGGGTTCACCATTGGCGGTTTTCATTATCAGTTTTGAGTTCTGCCTTTCGCGCTGACCTCCACCCCAAGGGTTTTCATCAAGCTGATGGCGGTGGTGGCAGCGAGTCTCAGGAGAGGGGGCATTCACGTCTACCCCTACCTAGACGATTGGCTGATCAGGGTGCATTCTCCCAAACAAGCACTAGAACATCTCAATGTCACCTGCCTGTCTCTTCACTGACTGGGCTTCTCCCTCAATTACAAGAAGTCCCATATGAAACCATGTCAAAAGCTCCAATTCATCGGGCACTACTGGATATATCCTTGGATGAGATCCCTTCAATGGGCTCTCAGAACTCAATGGTCTCAATTCTCGGGCAACATGTCAGACCTACTTCAGGGTCCAAGCAGGGAAGCACAGGATCTCCTGTGGTGGGCCTGCAAGGACAACATTCTGAAGGGAAAACCTTTTCGCAACCATGGCTGTAGATAACAGTAGGGACAGACACCTCACTTACGGGTTGGGGAGCCCACACCAACAATCTAACAATCAGCGGTCGTTCGTCTCCATCGGAGTCCAAACTACACATCAAACTTTTGGAGCTGAGAGCAATCAGACTAGCACTGAAGGCTGTTCTGCCCTCTGAATGGAGAAAGAATGTCCGGATAATGACAAACAACTCAGTGGCCATGTACTACTACCTCAACAAGAGAGGAGGTGTAGGGTCACTACCACTCTGCAGAGAGGCAATGCAGCTCTGGCACTGGACAAATCGAGAATGAATCTCCCCATCTACAGTTCACCTAGCCGGCCAGGAGAACACAGCGGCGGATGCTCTGTCAGGCAGAGAATTTGGCGTTGAATGACCGAAGCAGAAATGTTCAAATGAGAAAAGACCGAAGATTTATTTTTCTCTAAATAATCTTCGGTCTTTTCTCCACTGAACATTACCGACTTACCTAAAATCCTACCCACATCCCCACCCACACCCCTACCCACACCCCCAACACACCCCTAACCACATCCCCACATCCCTACTTACCTTGCATTCCGTCTCGCTCTGTCCCTGCAATGCCTGTTCCCTTTCACTTCTGTGATCGGGAACCGGTGGCGCAGGGTCCTCTTCTTTTTTTTTTTGGGTCAGCTGCGGGGGTTGCCTCGGCAACCCCCCACTCACTAATGTATAGTATAGTGAGCGGAGGATTGCGGGGGACACCCCTGCAGCCTTTTTTTGGGGGGGACTGCGGGACAGTTGCGGGGGACACCACCGCAACCCCCGCTCTCAGTATAGTGAGCAGGGGGTCACGGGAGGGACACCCCTGCAGCCCCCGCAGCCCTAGACAGAATTGAAAAGACCTACCCAACTAAAAGTCGACCTTTTAGAAGGTAGAACATTTGGTAGTACCTTCTTTAGGAAATTTGTTTGGATAGGTCTTTTCAACTCGCTCTTTTGGGCCAAAACCCAGGCATTGCACAGTCTCCCACAAGTGGGAACTAGCTCAGGAAGTACTCCAAGAGATCTTCAACCTTTGGGGAACCCCTCAAGTGGATCTTTTTGCGACCAATGTCAACCGGAAGTGTGAACCATAGTGCTCCAAGGAAGTTCCTCCAAGAGGAGCTATAGGAGACACGTTCGTGGTGGAATGGGAGTTTCCACTCCTGTATGCATTTCCTCCATTCCCCACCATTCCTCACATGATCAGGCAGAGAAAGTTCGGGAAACACATGGTCCTAATTGCCCCAGATTGGGCCAGGAGGACGTGGTACCCAGATCTTCTGTACATGTCCATCTGCCCGCCAATATGTCTTCCACAAAGAGAGGAGGGTCTAGTTCTGTATCCAGAGGTCAAGACTCTTAGCATTCACGCATAGTTTCTGAGAGGCTGAGATACAAGGATTGGGACCTCCCAGATGATGTAATGGAGATTTTGCTTTCGGCCAGAAGGCCAGCAGCTAACTCCTTGTACCGTTGCAGCTGGAACAAATTCTTCAGCTGGTGTAAGGACAGGAATTTAGACCCTTTACTATGCAAAACACCAGAGGTGTTATCTTTTCTACTGTACCTAGTCAATCTGGGGCTCCAGGTTGGAACGATTAAAGGCTATTTGGTGGCGCTATCCATTTTTAAGCGCTCGTCCGAGGAATCTTCATATTTTAAGATCCCACTGGTAACACCATTTTTTAAAGGGACTCACCAATGTGTTCCCCCATCTCTTTCCAGGTAGGTTCCAGTTTGGGACCTTAATCTGGTGTTAAAATGTCTTCTGTGTGCACCATTTAAACCTCTACATTCATATCCATTAAGGTTGCTAATGTTTAAAACCATTTTGTTGGTAGCACTACCTTCGGCCGGTAGAGTGAGTGAATTGCAGGAATATCATCTAAACCACCCTTTACAATTTTCCACAAGGACAAGGTCGTCCTGAGGGTTAAGCCTTCATTTCTGTCTAAGATCATTTCAGATTTTCATGTAGGAGAGAACATTGTATTACCCACTTTCTACCATCCACCTCATCTTAGCAAGGAGGAATAGAGGTTATACAGAGTAGATCCACCTAGAGCTTTAAGCTTCTACATCTCTAGATTATCTAAACTTTGTATAGATGATCATCTTATTATAGGCTATAAAGGTCACAAATTGGGTCAAGCTGTGACAAAGCAGACCTTATCCGGATGGATCACTCTAGCAAATTCAGAATGCTACAGGCAAAGATACTCCAGAAGGCTTGAGGGCCCATTCCACCAGGGGCATGGCTACCTCTTCGACTCTGCAAAGAGGTGTTCCTATCAAAAACATTTGAGAGGCAGCTAAGTGGTCTACTATACATGTTCACAAAACATTACTGCCTTGATTCTTCCCTCGGTCAGGATGGAAGCTTTGGAAAAGCTGTTCTCCATTCGATTCATGGAAACCATTGGGAACATTCTTACTCCCTCCAACAAAACAAACACTGGTTTGGTAGTTTATCAAAGATTAGGAATATGTAGGAGGACACAATCCATTCGAAGAACAAGTTACTTATCCCTGGTAAGAGTCTTTCGACTAGATGTTCCGCCCATGTAGAATTTCCCATGCTATTACGGCTTTCGCTCCTTCAAATCTTAGTACGGTCAAACCCATGCTTATGCGGGTAGTTCTACTGAAAGAAAAAACAGAACTGAAGCCAACGGGCGCTGTGTGTGCTATATATACCTTTGATGACATCCCCCTCAAGGCAGAGGCCCTCCAGGGACATTGAATGGACTGCATCGAAGCTGGATATCAAATATCAAAGATGAGGAATACGTGGGAGGAACATCTAGTCAAAAGAAACACTACCAGGGGTAAGTAACTTGTCCTTCTATTGGAGGCACCCCTCTATATAGGGCAGGAACTAAGCTGTTGCAAGTGATATGGCTCAGGAAATGCCTCGCAAGGTGCAGTGTGCCGAGGGATCTAGCGAGAAAGGATATTTGGAATTGAGCATTGAGCGTACAGGAGGGTCTCTCTGGAGGCTGCGTGACCCCAGACCCTGGGCAGTTGATGTTTTGCATCTGTATGCAGGACACTCCTTGTTCCTATTGCCCTTCGTAGAAGCCAATGAGCTGCAATAGGCATAGGTGAGGCAGGGACACCTAGTGTTTCACTAGAATATGGCATTGGTTGAAAAGTCCAACAAGCGCCTGTCTCCTTCTATAAAAGGAATACAGTGGGATCCGCGGCCAGAGGATAGCCATGTATAAAATAAAAGGCTCCACAGGGCCTCTGGGCTCTGTAGTTCATAAGAGCCCAATTCTGACGTCCATTTACAATTGGAAAAGTGTTCATGTGTAGAGGAACATTACTTTTCTTAAAAGGACCATATTCTTTGACAGAAATAATGTGGTGTATTGCCATTAAAGTCTGGTCTCTTAAATGCCCCCGAGGAATGCCGCACACTCACTGCGAGGGAAGTATCCTTGCCGAGCACTGCTTTTGCATTAAATAAAGGAGTTAAAATACAGCAACTGTGAGGTGCTGTTGTCATCTATTGTACAAGTCTTTCCTGCATAAACTGGGCTTTTCCCAGATGACAGAAACACTTTTCTGAATTACTTAAAGCTCAGACACTTTCCCAAATCAGAAAAGTAGCAGCCCTTGGAGAAATTCTCATAGTGACATGTGTGCACAAGCTGCTGCACAACCAATAGATTGTATTACCTTTTACAGGCAGAAAGCATGAGGGCTCTACTCCCAGGGTCTTCACCCAGTAGATTGTGAGCCACTGGTAGCCCGTCAGAGGCTCCCCAGAAGCTCTCTGCATCACACAACAAAATGAGCACTGTGCATTTATTTTGGTGTCTGAAGTCACTGAGCCTCTTCCCCTTCCACCTCCTTCTCCATTTCCTGCAAAGCAAACAGTCAAAAGCAGTGTGCACAGTAAGAGGAGGGGCTGCATCTGGGCTTGAAGGCCTGGAGTAGTGTCTCAACCGGAGTATCAATAACAAAGGGAAATGGGAAATATGTGTTGTGGCCATTGTCAGGAAGAGGTGAAAATGATGGCTGATTAGAAAGGAAAGGGTGCATAAATCTGCATGCCATGTGAAACAAAGCTGAGTATGTGATTGGTTCAGTCTAACTATATTTCTTTAGATGTATTTCAGTTAACATTACTTTGCATGCTGGTAATTGTTGGATTTCAATCAGAATGGGGACAATAAAGCTACAGCTGTAACCAGTTTTTGCTCAGTGTGTGTGTGTTAGAGTGTGTTTGTAAAAAAGGCAATCCGTGTGAGTCCCAGCTTGCAAGAAAAAAGGTATATTTATCGTTAGGTGTTCCCGTTTATGATAAAACAGATTTTTTTTCTTATTTAAAGATACCTAATTCTCTGTTTTAAAGCAGTATTACCCCAACTGTATTAAAGGTTAAGATAGAATTTGGCGTGATATGGAGGAGCCAACTTCTATGCATGTCCCAATACAGGAAAGTGCTAATGGCCATTTTACATTTAGATAAATGTGTAAACTAATATCTGCACTGCATTCTGGTGTTTGTCCACTTACATTTATAAAACTAAACAGTTAAATGACCTGTACTTTCAATGCCCAGACTTAAAAAAACATTATTTGAGGGTTCTGTTTCAGTGTATGCTTTACACACAAGAGTACAAATTAAGTAATTAGGGGGGAAAAGTGAGCAGTGGTTTGTATGTATATATTTTGATATGTATAGAATTAATATAGCTTAAAGCTAGTTACTAAGTAACGGAGCACTAAACAAAACAGGTTGGTGAAAACAGAAAGAGAACAGTAAGGAGAGACATCGGATGGTAGAACAATGAATAGGGTTGATCCCCTTTGGCTATGAACACACACTGGGAGATCTACATTGATCTCTGACAGACCTGTACGCATATGTTCAAATTCTGGCAGAGGATTTTCAGCCTTTCAATACTGGGTTGAAATGGTGCAATTTATGAGCAGCTTTATGCTCAAAATTGGGCAAAACACCATTAATTTTAAAAGTAATTCTCTAACACATGGACAATATGCACCAGAATGACCTATATGATTCCTGCAAGGAGAGGCAGTGTCATGTGAGCTGCTCTTTGTGATACTGCCTCCTTCATAAAGGGCAGACGGGTGGCAGGTATCCACCCATTATGCATGTTTCACGTCATCGCTATAAAACTAAATGTTATTTTAGCCCTGTAATTTACACTTTTGTTTGCACATAACTTCATCACATAGTTTCCACATGTGCATTGTTTCAATCCTGCCAATTATATTGTACCTAAGTACTATTAAGGGTAGTTAACAAAGCAATGTACACTGTGTCACCCTTGTATTGCACTTGTCCACCTAGTTTTCAAATAATGGACTTCATTCTGATAGTCGTACTCCCAAAAAATTATGAATTTATTCATTCAAATGCCCCTATGTTGACACAAGCTTCGACCAAATTCGGTCCTCTTCAGAACAGGCCTATTGTAACATACATACCATTACACATTAAAGATGTGAGTATTAGTACATTGCCATACCCATATCATTGTTAATTGTTATACATTGTCATACATAAATATTGTTTATTGGTAGTTTTTATCATTTAAACACCAGGGTTCATTCACAGCACATGTATTAAGAAACTATAATTAAATAAAAAATTCCCAAATTAAAAACTTCAGTGTTAGTACATCCAAGCACATATTGCGCCAGACAAATTTAATTCAGGACAGCAATATTGGGTTGGCATGGGGAGGATCAGCAAGGAAAGAGATATGAGAGATACACACTTTGGATTAGTTATAAGAAACCATACTTGTATAGTGTTGAGTCCATATGTTAGCAAAGTTTTGTTAGCACCATATTAAATCATTCACCCTTTATGTGTTGCATATCACGACAATCAATATTTTCTTCCTGTATCTTATTGCCTCGTTGATCCCAATGTTAGTTATTTCTACCAACGTGTTAGTCATTACTTATTCCTTATCACGCCATTTGTGCCTTTAGGAACATTACTCCATGCCAGCCAAATGCTAGCAAATAATCCATTATCGTGCATGGTGGTACGTAGCCCCACTTCCCTCGTGTTTCAGTTACATTATCTGTTTTACATTGCATCCGCCACAAATATGCTCAACTTATTATTAGTATGATTTAGATTTGTTTCCAATTCTTCTCTAAGATTCTTATCTCTGGGATAGTGATCCCTCTTCCATGTAATTTTAATAATTGTTTGTTCTCTCCTTCATGCAAATGTCACATGTCCTTTGTGTTTTAGACTCACTCTCATTCACACTAATATGGTTATCAATGTATGCCCCTTGTCAGTGGCCGTCATCAGTTAACAACTAAAGGGTTAACATTCCTCTCAGTCACCCATAATGGAAAATCCTTTGTGTCCTAGTATTTGGTTCTTCCTTGTTGTCTACAAATCTTAAGCTACCAGCAATTAGATAATGAATCTGACTAGGCTTCCTCTTATAGCGACAATACCCTGTTACAATTGGGTTTCTCCTATAGATAACTTCATTGCCTTCCATTAAATTGCCCCCGTGTTAATGAAGGGCTGAGTTCTTGAGGTGTTCCATGTGTGTTTTTGCCACCGTCGCCTTTTTGTCACCGGCATTAATTTGTTATTGTGTTTACGTTCGGACGTCTCGCACTATGGGCGTGATGTCACACGTTCTTTTCATCCATTTTGAATGATTAATTACGCCACTGCGATATACACACTAACCTAATTGTATGTAATGCATGTATGTACCACGGCGTTACGTGCAGTCATTTTACAGTATTTCTTCTTTCTCCCTTTTGTGGTTTCTAACATGTATTATAATGAAGGCACTGGGGGGTATGTGTTGTTCCCCGTTTGTTTAATCAATTATATATACTTCTTTCCTATAATGAATTTTCTGCCCCAAATGTGTGCAATTGGACAATATGCAGGATTCTGTTTTACTTCTTAAATAGGCAAAATCAAAAATAATAATAGTTCAACAGGCAATTTATATATGTATTATCCAAGGATGATTCTTAACAATGCCGGAAGCTTCCCTTCACTGATACATTAATGTTTGCTTCTTTTGGCTTAGGTAACACTTTGTATTTGAACAGTGAGTAATACACGTTGTTCATTAAAGTGTAAGCATTGAGCGGTTTTATGGGTCTACCAAGAAATGACATTAAACTGAACATTTTTCAATTAGGATAGTTATCTATAATGAATGGTGTAATGGCTACACTATTTACAACGCACTGCGCAGAGTGGTCCATTTGCCAAAATATTTAGTCTGTCCTCATGTAGGTCCATGTGAGTAATAATATTCAGTAATCCATGTAATGATTCTAAATAATCTATACGTTTAAGATATACAAGCTAATAACAGTTAGACAGTTCCTCTACTGTCCACCATTTTTACGTTTTATTGTGGTTACATCAGACCTTGCTGGCCTGGCCCTTCCTTGGGTTATGGCTATATTATTGCAATTATGACCTTTCCAAAAGGAATCATACTTGCTTCACTCAGGGTATTAAACCTTAGCTTTTCAGCTTAGATGATCATGTTTTACACTTTCCTGATTGTTACCTTGAGTCTGATATTCACTACCTTCTGAAAATAAAAACATTATTAAGAAAATAGAGACATTTCTGTTGTGTTAAACAATGTCAAGAAAATAAATGATGTGCATATGCATTTAAATCTATACACACTCTCATAATTGACATTTTTCATCATTTCTGATCAGAGAGGAGAACCTTATACTCCTTAGGTGATGTCCAACCACATTAAGTTGCTCATATTATAAGAATACCAAAATCTCATCTGTCTTTAGTCCGGATTCTGTAATGCACATTTTATATATCCTTTTTGCCTCCATTTGTCTTAATTTTAATTCTTTGTCCCCTCCCCTGTTTGGCAGAGGGTAACCTTTCTGAGACCAATGAATTTTAGGTCCTTCTTGTCGTCCATTTGGTGTACAGCTTACCAATGCACAGCCCGTAGTTATTAATGATCTTGACTAGAATGGTCGACATGTGTTCCTGAATACGGATCCTTAACTCTCTGCTCATACTGCCAATGTAAATCTTCTGACATTTGCAAACAATCGCATATACCACATGCCTTGATCTACAGTTAATTGCATCTTCAATTGTGATCTTGACTCCTTCCTTTCCTCTAAATTCCTGAGTGTTTCTATGAGCGTAGTTGCACATCGTGCAGGTGCCACACCTAGAGAACTCTGTTCTCGTTGGTTTTACCCGCCTGATATTCAGTGTTTTGTCAATACTTGAAAGAAAGGACATGCTCAGTTTATTTTTTGGGATTGGTGCCCTTGTAAAAATGATTCTCGGAGTCTCATCCAAATTTCCTTTCAGGTCCTTATACAGGTGTAATAGGTGCCAGTGTTTCCTCAATACTTTCAAACGCAAATTGTTTTTCTTACAATATTTAGTCACACATGGAGTAGTTCCCTGAGCTTTGTTCCCTTCCTGCATTTTAGGCACGATGGTCAATTCTCTTTCCATCTTTTGTACTTTATCCTGCACCTTTTTTATGCAGTTTGATAAATATGCTATTCCCAGGAATCGGTTTCTAAATAGATTACAGTCCTTATCAAACAAGCCTTCATCTTCACAGTTGTGTCATGCTCTAATAAACTCCCCCATGGGGATATTTTTAATTACTGACTTCTGGTGGTAACTTGTGGTGTACAGTGTAGAGTTTACTTCCGTCTCTTTCCTGTAGGTGATGTTTTAGGCCTTCTGCAATCCGTATAGATAGTTAGATCAAGAAAGTAGATTCTCTTCTCGTGGCTGTGACATGTAAAGGTAACCCCAAAGTTGTTATTCAATCTGTGAGAAAATGCCACCAGGTCCTTCTGGTTTCCTTTCCATACCATCAGGACATTGTCTATGTACCTCCGTCACATTATGACATGTTCCTTAAAGCACAGATCCACATATACTTGTTCATCCTGGAATTGGCCCATAAAAAGATTGGCCAAAGCTGGTGTGTACTAAGCACCCATGGCCACTCCTTTTGTTTGATGAAAATACTGATCATTAAATATGGATTTGTTATGATCCAAAGTGACCCTTAACATTTCCTTCAGCATATTGATGTGTTCATAGTATGATACCGACCTATTTCTAAATGTGTATTCAATCGATCTTATTGCTAATTCATGTTGCATAGATGTATAAAAGGCTTTCACGTCTAGCGTCACTAGCCTGTAATCTGTTTCCCATTCTAAGTGTTTCAGAGATATTAGTACTTGAGTAGTGTCTTTCAAATATGATGGTAAGTATGACACCAGAGCGTGAATAACAGTGTTCAGATATTCAGAGATCTTGTTTCTGGAATTAAATCATAATTAAATCATAATTAAATCATACGTTTTATGTACTTTCAGGAGAAAATACATGGTGGGCAACGTGATTGCCTATCTCTGTGAATATGCCTTTTCAGAAAAGAACTTCCTGAAATCAAAACTTTTATCCTGTCTGACATCTGACTGCTGTTTCAAGCTAAACATGAGATTACTGGGCACTGATAGGTAGCATGCAGTGTCAGTCTTCACACTGAATGTCCTGATTGGGTTCCTACTTTCTTTTATGCATTACAAATTTTAGGAGACATCTATTAATAAAAAATAATGTAATAAAGATGTTTTCGAAGTTAGTAATATAATGGTAAATGCATGTGTTATTCCACTTTATATACAAACCGTCCAAAAATAAAAGAATCTTGGTACTAATTCTCCTACTCATGGAGATCATTACCTCAGTAGCTTCTGCCTATTGGCCATTAACCACAAGTAGATCAGAATGGCGGTGCTGGAAACTGGAGGGCAGAAGGTAGGCTTTACATGCAACATTTAAGCAGAGCTCAGAATCGGGCCCTGAGAGAGCACAAATGGAGGGAGGAGGGTTAGGGGGTTGTTTTTTGGGAAGGTGGAACATTTATACGGTGGTAGCCGCATGGTAACATATTTCGCGCTGGTGAGAAAGGACGTGTTCAGAGGGAGGGGCAGTGCCACAGATTTTCTTCATTGTGTAAGTATCAAAGGGGCAGGAGATGAGTGTAATTACCGCAGGATTTGCTGTTATGGCGCTCTCTGATAAACCCGCCACAAAGAGATGCACGCGTAGCAGATTCCGGAATAAGTGGTCTGAAAAAGACATTAATTTTCACTGCTTTTGTCATTGACTTATTTTTTTTTAAAGAACCATTTGCTTCCCGAGCAGCCTTCGTGGAGCAATTCCCAGGAGCTTTATGCAGATCACAGGCCCTTAAAGGTATTTGGGAGCATGTGTTGTGTTATCTGCATGCATACAGCAATGAGGGCAATAGAACGTGAACTTCTGCATAAATCCATATTTATTCATGTATTCATCTACTTATGCTGGCAAGGCGATCCGTTGGGGCTTGTTTTCACTATTGAGAAAAGTGGCCTCTAGTTTTATGAACACACTACCACTAGATTTCCCCTCAGCAGCCCCACATGGGGCTGGTCACTACTGACCTTGGGATAATGCATATCAGAGCCTGCAAGCGTATATGCCATATATTTTATTCCATTTCTAAATACCTTGAAAGTGTCATTGTGTGCCCAGCAGGGTGTTGTCAGACTAATCCTAGGTTTCCCCACTATTCCTTACAAACTAAAAAAAAAGAAAGACCTTCTTGTCCTCTGCTCTTTTTTTTGCTCGGTGCCCCACCCCAAGCATGCTGATTCAATGGGCGAGATTCACAGAAATTAGCACAAATGAAAGGAGTGCAGAGAATGTGCTCTTTTCATTTGCGCTCGTTGCTGAAATGTTTAGGTGACCCTATTTTCACCAAGACAATGGCCCTTTTTAGTGAAATGCGCTGACAGTAACCATGTGGTTGTTGGGAGCCTGTCATACGCCAATGTCAGGAGTTCTCTCCCGACATTAATGATTACAAGGGGACTGGACAGCACTTCTTTGCGCTACTGTCCAGCCTCCTTGCAAACATTAGTGTCGGGAGCACACACTCCTGACATTAATGTATGACAGGCTCCCATCAACCACATGGTTTCTGGGAGCGCATTTCCACAAGAAAGGTCCTAATAGGGTCCGTCTTGGTGAAATGCCCGAGTTAAAAAAAAAAACATTTCCATCCCTGTCTGGGGGATGGAAATGCTAGTGTCACAGCCGTGGTTTAAACTGTGAGTGTCGCACTTCAAAAATAAATCATGACAGAGTCAGAAATGATTTGCGCCTCCCCCTGCGTCTCTTTCCAAAGACAAAGGGGGGTGACCCTCATTTCAGGGCATTTAAAAGCATATCCTATTTGTGAATTAGGGATGTTATTCTGAATGCCCAGAATTGCCCGTATTTCAGGAAATGCACTGGCTGACTTCTGAGACCGCTCCTTTGCCACTGGAGCCTTCCCTTCACCCCTGAAGCACCCTCTTGTGCACCCTCTTCTCAATAAACCTTCAGCCGACCCCTCCTTCCCTGCTATCTATCACCCAATCTCCATCACTCCTTTCCTGGGCAAACTCCTGGAAAGCTGTCCATCTCCGAGCTTAATCTTCACATTGAATCTGTTGGTTGTCTCCATGACCATCAGTCTGGCTTCAGAGCAGCCAGAAGCACAGAAACTGCTCTCCTGAACATCCGTGAAGACCTGCTCTCTAACCTTGATTCTAATCTCCCCTCTGTCCTCATCTTACTCAATCTCTCTTCTGCCTTTGACACGGGCAACCATGCCATCCTGCTCAATCGTCTCCATGATGACCTGTGTATCAACCATCAGGCCCTGTCCTGGCTGACCTCATTCTTCTCTGATCGAACCTCGCAGGTCCAACTTGGGTCCTTCCTTTCCTCTATCTCACTCTCTACCTGTGGTGTTCCCCAGGGGTCTAACCTCTCTCCCTGACTGTTCGGCCAATACCTGGCACCTCTCGCCCACTACATTGCTGCTCTCTGCTCCAACTTTCTGTCTTAATTCCAGTAAGCCAGACATTCTCCTTATCGTCACACTTGCACCCTCCTTTCCTGTCACTCTCTGGCTGGCCTTCCTTGGCCCTCTTCCTGCTCCCGCCTGTAAGGTTAAGAACCTCTGGGTCATCTTTGACTCCACACTCTCCTTTTCTCCTCACATCTCTGATGTCTCTAAGAAGCCAATCTACCAACTGCACCTCCTCAGAGGTATTCTTCCTTTCCTCTCCTTCCCCCAGAAGCTCACTGTCTCTAGAGCTCTGGTTCTCCCTAGGCTGGACTACTGCAACAGACTCTTTCTAAATCTGCCTGCTTCTACTCTCCGCCCTCTGCAACTCATCCCGAACAGGACTGCGAGAATTGTCTTCGGCCTCAAGCCCAGGGATCGTATCTCTCCAGCACTGAAATCTCTGCATTGGCTCCGAGTTCAAGACCCTCTGCATTGTCCACAAGGCCTTCTGGGGCCTGGTTTCTCAATACCTCCTACTCTCTCTTCGTTAAATACCTTCCTACTCAAGCTCTTCACTCCTCCACCTCCAGCTCCCTCAGGGTCATTGGCTTCTCCAAGCAACAAGTTGGTGGTAGATCTCTTTCTTCGGCTGGGGCCTACTTGTGGAACAGTCTCCCTGCCTCTCAGAACCTCGATGAGAACCATCTCTGGTTCCGGAAGCACCTCAAGACCTTCCTCTTTGCTTCTGCCTTCTCTCTTCCTATCCCCTGCTGATTTCCTGTCTGATACTGCATTGGTCACCTGGTTACCCTCTGATTTCTGGCCCAGGTCCCTACCCACCCAGTTGCACACCCGCACTGTCTCCTGGCAACCCTTGCATTTGTGTCTGTATTTGTAACCCTACAGTCCCCCTAACTGCACTTTTGGACACCTGCTGTCTGCACTTACCCTTGCACCTGCCACCTTGCGACCGCAATTCTTGTTAATGTTTTGATCCCCTGTACAGCACTGCCCCTTCCCCTTTCCCCTGGCACTTTTCCCCTCCCCTGTGTGATCTCAATGTCACTTGGCCTAGTAAGATTGTTGTCTCTGTCCTCCCTATGTTACCCCTTCCTTGCCTTGTCGCGCCTTGAAATACTTGTGTATAGGCGCATTAAAAATGCCATATCAAATCATATCACTGTTTTATTCATTTTCATTGCAGGTACCTCTTTCATCAACTTTAACCAATTATACCAAAGGTTGACCAGATCAAAATCAAAATCACAATGCATACCGACAACCTGCTCAATCCCCTTTTCCACTCCACCCTTCCCTCCCCGAACAACCTCTCTCCCACCTGGCCATTGCCTCTCCCCTTTTAGCCCGCCTCCCTCTTCTCCCACCAACAAACATCTCACAAGAGATGGCCAATCCCATCTCCATCCCATCTGGCCCATATTTTCTGGAATTTTTGGGGGCACCCCCTACACTCTGTTCTCACTGGCATAATGGGGGCCCCCGCAGCCAATGCGATGTGGATGCCCCACACATGTCCTGGGAGGGTGCCCCTGAGACTAAATTAAAAAACATGCAAAATAAATTGTTTCTTTTAGACGTCACTTAGCCTTCATAAAGAAATTATTTCTGTTACACCGTAAAGAAATAATTTCTTTAAGAAGGCAGATTGACTAGAAAAAGATATTATTTCTTTATGAAGTCCAAGGGCTCCCCCACCCCATGTCATGGAAGCCTACAGGCTGCAGGCCTCCATGTCATGGCATGGGGGGAGCCCGATGACTTCAAAATGAAATAGTTTCTGTTTGAAGTCACTCTGCCTCCATAAAGAAATGATTTCTGTTCCGGTTGGGTCCTTTAACAGAAATAATGTCTTTATGAAGTCAGAGTGACTTCAAAAAGAAACCATTTATTTTTGAAGTAATGGGGCTCCCCTCCACCCCATGATACCAGATGCCTCCAGATCCTCTGCAGATGACGGGAACAAGCTGCAGGCAGCTGGAGGTCTTGTTCCATGGACCTACGGATTAAAGGTATGAACATATGAACATGTAATTTATTTAAATGTTTGTGCATGCATGTAAGTGTGTGTATGGCTGGGTGTGCGTGTGTGAGTGTATGGTGAAATGGTGCACACTTAAATGTATGAGTGGCTGCATGGGTGTGCCTGTATGGGGAAAGAGTGCACACTTAAATGTATAGGTGGCTGTCTAGGTGTGCCTGTATGGTGAAAGCGTGCACACTTAAATTTATGGGCGGCTGGGTGTGCATGTGTATGCGTGTATGTGTATGCTGAATGGTGTGTGTGCTTGTGTTCAGGGGCTCAACAAAACCGAAATTTCGGGGGGGCTAACCATTCAAATGTTGGGAGAGGGGCAAACGTATTTGTGTGGGGGCATATAACTTCTTTACGCATTCTAATGAGACTATTCTAGTGCAGCTTCAATGTTAAAAGCAGTTAACTGTCTCCCACCCACTTATGGGCTGCCATGTACTGCTGTGAGAATGTGTGGTCTCCTGTCCCCCTTTCTACCCTTCCAATCACTCCCCTGGCATGCAAGCACTAAACCCACATCACAATTTCAACTGCCTAAAAACTGACAGTGAAATGCTTTACGTTAGTAATTACCGAGCCTTGGTTAATGGCGAAACACAGGCATAAGTTTAACATCTGGGTCCTGTCCTGACCAGCAACGGCTTTGTAGGCCAGTCAGGTCGAGTCAACATAGCCCAAAATTTCAGGGGGTGGGGGAGAGGACTGAAGCTCAGTCAGATCAATGGTGTTGTGCCACTGCTTGTTTTTAATGCCAGGATTACTTATTGGTAATCTTCATTACTTGTAGCCCTATTCGTCCTCGTCTCAGTACTTGTGTATGAGGCACCTTGTCTCATACACAAGTACTGGGGTAATGTAGAGGGACGTGGAGGTAATGCCTGGCTTAGTTACATGTGATCTGCATCACTCCTAGCCCCACTCTTCTTCATCCTAGTACTTACCTATGAGGCAAGTTGCCTCATACTTCAGTACAAGGAAGAGAAACATGGAGCTAATTCTGGGCCGATGTGCTGATTTTGGGGGTTGGGGCTGGGAGTTGGAGGGAGAGGGGATCTGTGGGGGCAGGGATTGTGCAATAAATCATCATGGTAATCCATCTCCAGGCTAAGCAGGCATTATTTGTGGTATTAGTGGCTAGAGAGGCATTTTGGTGCAGCCAGTCTAGTCATTTTCTTAGTTTGGCTTGACTTTTTTTAACTGGGCATTTCTGATAAAGCAGTCCTGCTAAGTGTAATTAACTGGCTCGACTGGCATATGGGTGCTACCAGTCTAGCCATTTCTTACTGCGGCTCTGTATATTTTTCAGGGCATCTGTGATAAAACAACAATGATAAGGGTTATTACTTAGACTGGCATTTTGGTGCAACCAGTCGAGGTATGTCTAAATGCTTTACTGTAATATGTTATTATGTGCCTAGGCTGGGTCTATAATGTGCAGCCATTTGGACATGTTTTCATTGTGACATGGTAGTTTTAACAGCAAAGCGTTAAATTAATTAAAGAATTAATGTTCCAGTGTACTGTTGGTGACTTGCATGTATTGGATTTTTGGACTGTTGTTACCCTTCAAAACAATTGCAAACGCCCTGGCTTTTTAGCCAATTTTTCTCAGAACGCTGTATAATGTCTTAGAATATATATATATTGATCTATGATCAAGCACTCAGTTGAGTGTGAAACGCGTTGTGTGTGGGTCGCGCTCACGGGCGTCCTGCCTCTGTTTTTGCTACTGCCTTTCAAGCCGTATTTTTTACTTGTGTTTTTTTTTATTATGAAATATTGAAGAACATCTTTTTTCAGACCTATACTTTATTGTGAGCTGTGCTGTTTGTCTTTCATTGACTATGGCCATTTAATCGGCTGCGGAGAGTGCGGTTCACTCTTTCCTCTTTGTTCTGCAATATATATATATATATATATATATATATATATATATATATATATATATATATAAGATTCTCCTAGTACAGGATGCAGCTTACCCCTAAAGCGGCACGTTTGTGCGTATTGCGCAAGTGTGGTAATCTCGTCCGCCCCAGTGTGGCGCGACCCGTGATTTGTTTTCAAGCTCAAGCATGGCTCGCAGGGCCCCCCCAAAAGTTGTGTTATGCCACTGCCTCTTCTCTAACTCCACACATTGATCCATCCCAACTAACCACTTCTTAAAACTAGAAGGTGTAGGGGTACCCCATTCTGTCACCAACATTTTCTTGCCCAGTGTCAGGGCTGTCCTAATCAGGGATGTGCCCCTGGCACTGATTCCATACTCTCCCCATAAGTGTAACAGCAGCACCTTAGGACAATCTGGTAATGTTTCACCTACTGTCCCCGGCATCTTACTTCTAAACTGATCCCAGAAGTCCTTCAGACGGTCCACTCTTGAATGTCTGCCACATTTTGTACGAATGAATGGCCCTTGCAGCCACTTCTCTAATAGAAATGTACATCCCCTGCAGCCCAAATGGCACAATGTGGCAGGATCCACACATTCTGTTGCTCAGTGTTTAACTTTCCACTGTAACATCTCCTTCTCTTCGGTCAAATTTGTGCAAACTATAACTCGGTTTACACTGGCCTCATCTTCCCATTTATTAACTCAAAAGTCCCTAACAATGCTCAAATTCTACCTCAGCACATCAAATTCAGGGTGTTTTCCCTCGGAGCGGCCTGAGACTAGAACTTCCTTCCCATGGCCAAAAATCTGTTCTTGAAATCCTCCTATTTTAATGGGGGCTTCCCCGGTATCCTGGTATCTTTACACCTAACAGACGTCACCACTTGAAGAAAGAAACGCCCACATTATTCGCCAGATTACTTTGTAACAGCTAAAGCCTTTTGTTCCAAATCATTATCCACCTTATAATACCAGAAACAGGTGTCTGGTGCCCTCTGTTTTAGCACTACATCACAATCTTGCACGTGAGCCTGTTTTGTAGCATGTTCGTGTGTTGTCGATCTCATTCTCTCCATTTTGTGCCAGGAGACAGCCCTGGACTTTGGGCATAAAAAGTGCTAGAGAAAACGCATGTTGTCCAGTAAAGTGTGCTCTTTTGCCAAAGCTATCTGGGTTCACTCTAATGGCATCTATTAACCTATCTGGGCAACTGGAGCTCAGCAAAGCGATTTGAAAGGGGTGCTTTACATGAGATTATTCCAAGAGGAGCCCAGCAAATGCCTAAGTGGGCCCAGTCTCCACCAGGCCCAAGGAATCCTCAAAGGTTTGCTGGCAGGGCTCAATGGCTGCTCCAGCAGCAGCAGCACCACGGTTATATTCTCAGCAGAAAACCTGCACACTGACAGCCACCCTCACATGAACGTGACTTCAGGGTCACCTGTGTATCTCTAATATATCACGGACTGTTCAAGTGTTCAAGGCAGAGAGGTCTTCAGGGCCGGCATTTGGACACACGGGTGCTTACATTGTTGATCTCCAGCCTGACATATGTCGGCCCCACTCTTCAAAGCTGTGAGAAGGTTTTATTATAGCATAGGGAACTCTACAAAGAGAAGCGTGTCTTAGCATTATGCAGTAACAGTCATGTAACAAACATAGCCCCATGCACAGGAAGCCTGAGCCGTGCAGCGACTGCACTCTCACACACTGTATTCAAAATATTATCCAGAGATTTTGTTATTCTTTTCTTCTGTACCCATCCCACAGTTGTTAGTCTCACCCTTTGAGAAATGGCCGACCCACCTAATTCCGCTCACCAGGATTGTGCACCTCATTTCCCTGTGCACAGAGTCCACTTTGGGCTTTGCAACGTCTGATAGTCAGCTTGCCCATCCTAGATTTGTTGCTTTGGGGGTCAGTCATGTTACAGTAAAAGCTAATTGACAGACAAGACTCCTTACTTTAAAGGGTAAACTAGAGCACATCTCAAGTCCATCACCCAGCCACTCACTCATTTCAGTACTTCCTGCTAAGTATTAGAACCAGGCCACACAGGAGTGTACTTGGCACTAAGCATTTTTCCCTTTTGTGATTAGTGCTAACATAACAGGAGTATTTTTAGAGCTCACTCGAACCACTGAAACTAGCCTACTATTAAGACTGCTCACAATTGAATTGACAACCCTACTGCTTAAAGGGGAGCTGCCTCCGGTCTTACACATCTCTGCCTTTCCGCAAATGTACCCAAAAGGCAGACCCTGCAACTACTATTGTTTCAGGATCACTATAGGCTATGAAATACAGTCTCCAACGCCTGCACATCCGATGTAGCCACCTGCCACACGGGGTGAGGCTGTTCTGGCAATGTACTGGTGTGCCACAGTTGTACAGTTCTCCCTCTGACTTGCTGCGATCCTGCAAGCCCACCGTGTTTAATCTGGTCCTAGCAAGCGGTGTATAGGTCTAACTCGTAGACCACTATCACTGCTCTGAATCATAGAACCTTGTATTGTTCCGTGGTTAACCGTGACCCAGCAAGTGCGGTATGTTCCTAAAACTGTGATATGCAAATTCAAAGTTGATTCTTGCATCTTACTATCACTGCTTTGTTTCATATAACTTTGTTTTATACTGTGTTTAACCGTGACCCAGCAAGTGCGGTATGTCCCTAAACTGTTATCTGCAATCTCAAATTCGATTGTTGCAGCTTACTATCACTGCTTTTGAAACATATAACTTTGTAATTGTCTCACAACCATGCAACTTGTAACCTGTAACTGCTTGGTAACTGTAACTAGCGCCTAGATGCATCAGGGCTTTGTGCGCTGCTATAAATGCAAAATAAAATTTTAAAAATACTCTGATTTCCCTTCCAGTCTGCGTCCTCTGCGTACCCTTTTTCCTGCAATTCTCTACTGCCTGCCTTAATGGGGCCTCTGTAGTTCTCCAGCATGGGGTCTGGCATGGATTCACATGCTCATGAATATTCCCCGTCGTCAGGCTGGGAATCCTCGGTAAAGAAAAAACCAGTATCAGTTTCGTTTCTGATCTGTCTTTCGTAGTAATAACCAATCACTGGTCTCTGCGTCATACTGACCACAGCCAATGACTGCCCTCTACCTAAGCACCGCCTCTGGCAGCCATCTTCAGATTTTTACTGCACGTTCATGTGTTGGGATCCTCGTGCTATTGCTCTCGAGCGTTAGTGCTATTTTTTCGCGCTTTTTCACAAAAACTTCGATTCTTTCGGTCAAAAGAGCCTCAAGCTCCACCGATCCTACATCCGATCAACGGGGACCCGTGTCGGATTCATCTGTGCCCCTCAAGGGTGAAGATTTCGATGAGCTACACTTCGGAGGACTCCAGAAGCTTCTCAGGCCCGGTCTCGGAGATGGCCCAGGAGAAGGGAAGCTCGACGCCCGGAAAGCTGTTCAGGGCCTGCCCTGGATGCCAGCTGCAGAACGTCTTCAAGGAGGACGAACACTCTTTCTGCCTTTACTGCCTTCATGGGGACAAGACGCACGTGGAGAAGGACTGTGCGTTTTGCGGCAACATGTCGGAACGGACCATGAAGGACCGCCATCAACGTCTCGCCAGCTGGCTGGAGGGTAAGAGCCCGTCTGGCGAGAAGAAGAAGAAATCTGAGCGGTCTTCTAAGACCTTTGAGGGCGCCCCGGCGACGGGGGCCCAACATAAGGCCAAGCACCGCGAGTCCGCTGGCACCGGGAGCGCCGAACGGTCGGGCTCTACGGGCGCCAGGCAGGGCGCACCCTCCCCGGCACCATCAACCACGAGCCAACGCTCTGGGTCGGGTAAGAGGAAGGCCGAGCACCCGGCGAAGCTCCTGGAGAGACCCCGGTCGAGCTCTAAGGCAGAGGAGGAGCGTGGCAGTGCCCCCTCCCTCAAGGATAAGGCGGTGAGCGCACCTAAGGTGGTGAAGGCCTTGATCCATTCGACCAAGCCCTCTATCGAAACGGTCGCGGCGGCCCTGGCCCAGCCTGTGGAGGCTGCACCAGTGGTGGCGGCCTCGGGGCCCAGAATCTCCCTGCCTCCTCGGAGGGAGTCTTCTTTCGTGCCCATCGATAGGACCCCCGTGAAACCCTCCGTGGGGAAGAAGGGGGGGCAGGGCGTCGTCGTAGATTCGGCC
Organism: Ambystoma mexicanum; assembly: GCF_040938575.1. NCBI lineage: Eukaryota > Metazoa > Chordata > Amphibia > Caudata > Ambystomatidae > Ambystoma > Ambystoma mexicanum. Next base: position 443,847,212 of record NC_090931.1, on the reverse strand, counting down.
TCAACCTCAGAAGAGGAACTGATCGAGGTCTTAAGCCACGGCCTAGGCGTGGAACAAGACCAGCCCGTCGGAATGGGCCCCGACGCAGGTGACGACGACGACATCGTCGAGGATACCGACGGGGCCCCTGCTCGCCCGTCGGATTCCCCTCTGCCAGCGCCGCAAGACAACTCAGCGGCCATTTTGTTGGCTATACAGTCCTTATGCTCCGAGATAAGGACGAGACTACCGTTACCGACGGAGGAACCTCTCCCGTCGGGGGATCCAGAACCGGGACCTTCTGGTGTTCCCCCTACCAAGAAAAGAAGGATCCATCCACCGCCTCCTTTTCAACCGTCGCGCCCCGTCCAGCCCTCCTCCCCGTCCACCCGAGGGGATGATACGGGGACTGACACGGCAGCGACGGGTACGGACGACGAGGCTTACGACGAGGATTTTCCGTCGTCGCCTCCCACCAGGGCTTCTCCGCCCGACGAGATTGGATCGTTCCACTCAATGATCGCCAGGGCATCCGAGCTTTTCCAACTCTGCCCTGAGGAGAAGAAAAAGGAAGGCTTCCTTTACCAACGGCGCGAGACCAAGAGGAAGACGGTCCTCGCAGTGCCTCTGTTGGACGACATTTGGGATGAGGGCCTTTCCCTCCTCAAGAACCCTTCCACGACGCCAGCGAAAAGAGACCGGTACGAGAAAAAGTACCGGGTCCCGGACTCGGCCCCCCTATGCCTCCGGGCGCAGCCTACCCCGGACTCCGTCGTCTCCGCGGCAGCCAGGAAGAAAGCGGGGGGGGGTGCGGCCTCCACGTCGACTTCCCCGCCGGACGGCGAGGGAAAGAAATTGGATGCCATGGGACGCAGAGTCATCTCGTCGGCGGCGACGACGATTAAAGCGGCCAACGCCTTGGCTATCGTGGCCCGCTACGACAGGGAACTCTGGTACAAGATAGCTCCCCTGCTGGATTTTCTGCCGGACGACAAGAGGGCGGAGGCCCTTGAGATCCTGCAGGAAGGTGAGGTGGCCTTGGACCACGCCATCACCGTGGCGACGGACATCGCCGACACTGGGTTCCGCCAGATGGGCAACGGCGTTTGCCTTCGACGTCGCGGATGGCTCAAGGCTACGGACTTTCGGCAGGACGTCCAGACCAGGGTCCTGGACATGCCCTTCGACGGGAACAACCTGTTTGGGAAGACAGTGGACGATTCCCTTCAGGCCATCAAGGCGGATACTGAGACGGCCCGGGCCCTTGGAGTACTGCAGCAACGGCGGACGCCCTTTCGGAGCGGCGGAGGCAAGGGCGCCTCCAAAGGTTCCGGCGGCGGTTTCGCTTCCTACCGTCAAGCGGCCCGCTCGTCGTCGCAAGAGGCCTACAGAGGACGAGGCAAGTCTGGCGGACCCCGCCGTCGTCGCCAAGGAGGCCAAGGCGGCAAGGCCGCGTCCAAGCAGGATTGAACCGGCCGTGGGGTCGGGCCCCCACCGAAGCACCCCGGTGGGAGGCCGGCTGGCGGGCTTCGTCAGCGTGTGGGAGTCCATCTCCACCGACCGTTGGGTGCTGGACGCCCTGGCCCGGGAACACGCGCTCGAGTTTCAAAGAAGGTGCCCGCGCGTCCCCCCCGTGGCCAGGAAAGAACTTCACGTCCCTCAACTTCTCCTGGAGGTAAAGGCGATGCTCAGAAAGGGCGCCATCGAACTCGTCCCAAAGAGGCTTCGGGGCTCCGGAGTCTACTCGCGTTACTTCCTCGTGAAGAAGAAGACGGGAGGATGGCGCCCCATCCTGGACCTGCGACGCCTGAACAAGTTCATCAAGGCGCAGAAGTTCCGGATGGTCACCCTCCAGCACGTCCTGGGTCAGCTGGAGGAAGGAGACTTCCTATCGTCGTTGGATTTGGAGGATGCCTACTTCCACATTCCCATCCTAAAGGGGCACCGAAAATTCCTCAGATTCGTGGTCCAAGGGCGTCATTACCAGTTCAAAGCCCTTCCCTTCGGACTGCGGTCGGCACCCAGGGTTTTCATCAAGTGCCTCGCACCGGTGGCGGCGCAGCTGCGCCGCGAGGGGATTCACGTCTACCCCTACCTGGACGACTGGCTCATCCGCGCCAAGACGAGGGAGCTCGCCGTGGTCCACATGGCAAGGACCGTCCAACTCCTCACGGACCTGGGATTCTCCGTGAACTACGCCAAATCCCACCTGGTGCCCGCGCAAGTCGCACTGTTTCTGGGAGCGAGGCTCGACACAGTGTCCCTTCTGGCCTCCCCGTCGGAGGAGAGGACCAGGACCATCTTGGGCAAGGTGCAACGGATGTTGGTGGCCGACGCGGCCAAGGTGAGGTCCATCAAGTCCCTCCTCGGGATGATGTCTTCCTGCATCTACCTCATTCCCATGTGCAGGCTCCGGATGCGCCCGTTGCAAGAGTTCCTGGATGCGCGCTGGATCCAGACGACGGGCAGCTTCGAGGAAAGGATCAAGCTCGACGAGAGTTTCCGACGAGCGATACGGTGGTGGGGCACCCGCGCGCATCTGATGGCGGGCATGGACTTCCAGACCCCAGCCCACCAGGTGACTGTGACCACGGATGCCTCCCTAGAAGGGTGGGGAGCGCACACCGAAAATCTGCACGCAAGGGGACTCTGGCTCCCGACGGAGAAGTCCCTGCATATCAACGTCCTGGAGCTCCGTGCAGTGTTTTGGGCCCTCAGGTCCTTCCTTCCGTCCCTCAAGGGCAAGGTGGTGAGGATCTTCACCGACAACACCACCACCATGTTTTACATCAGGAAACAGGGCGGAACCAGGTCCCCAGCGCTGTCCAAGGAGGCGCAGGACCTGTGGCATTGGGCCGTCGCCCAAGGGATTCTTCTGGTGCCGTTTCATCTGGCAGGGATAAAAAACACCATCGCCGACTCACTCAGCAGGGGGCTGCGCTCGTGCCACGAGTGGGAACTACGGCAGGATCTGGTGGATCGCCTCTTCCGACGGTGGGGCACACCCCAGATCGACCTGTTCGCGACGGCGACGAACACCAAGTGCCGGAGGTTCGCCAGCAGGTTTCCCCAGACGAGGAGCATGGGCGATGCTTTCTCGTTCCCCTGGGAGGGCCTGTTCCTCTACGCGTTCCCTCCCTTGCCTCTGCTAATCCGGCTCGTCAACCAGCTCAAGAGGTCACGGTGCAGGATGATCCTCGTCGCACCTGCGTGGCCGAGGCAGATATGGTTCCCGGACCTTCTGGACTTGTCGGCGTCCCCGCCAATCAAGCTGCCGGCGGACGCGGATCTACTCTCCAGGGAGGGAGGCGCCATCCTCCACCACGACCCGAAGTCGCTGAACTTGCAGGCCTGGCTCCTGCAGCGCTAGAGTTTGGAGGATACGACATACCGGCCGATTGCAGAGAGGTTCTTGCAAAGGCCAGGGCGTCCTCGACTCTTAAATGCTACGGACACAAATGGAAGAGGTTCTCTGTCTGGTGCCACGCACAGAAGATTAACCCTCTACGGATTACGGCTCCCCAAGTGCTGCCGTACCTGCTGACGCTGGCCAAAGCTGGTCTGGCACACGCGTCCATCAAGATTCATCTTGCTGCGATCTCCCGATACACCAGAACCACGGGCCGGACGTCCTTGTGGTCTCATCGTCTGGTGAAAGAGTTCATGAAGGGACTGTTCAGATCGTTCCCGCCGGTGAAGGCTCCGGCCCCGGCGTGGGAGCTCAACGTGGTGCTGACCAAACTCATGGGACCTCCGTTCGAGCCTCTGCACTCGGCCCCGTTGAAGTTTCTATCGTGGAAAACAGCTTTTCTCGTGGCCATCACCTCCGCACGACGAGTGGGAGAGATCCAGGCCCTTTCCTGCAAGGCCCCGTACTTGACTTTCCACGACACGAGGGTAGTGCTCAGGACGCACCCCTCCTTCATGCCCAAGGTACCGTCGGACTTTCATCTCAACGAACCCTTGGTGTTACCTGTGTTCTTCCCGTCGCCTTCGTCGCCGGCTGAGAGGACTTTGCACTCGCTGGATGTAGCTAGAGCGCTGAAGTTCTACGTGGACCGCACGAAAGGTTTTCGGAAGACGTCACAACTCTTTGTGAACTTTGGACCTGTCAATCAGGGGAAGGCTCTCTCGAAGGCTTCCATCTCCAGATGGCTCTCCGGCTGTATCATGTACTGTCACCGGTTGGCAAACCGACCGCTGCCTGGCCGTCCGAGAGCCCATTCCACCAGAGCGATCGCAGCTACCACGGCGTTCCTATCTGGTGTGCCCCTGCTGGACATATGCAGGGCTGCTACGTGGAGGTCGACGCACACCTTCACGAAATTCTACTGCGTCGACCGGGATTCCAGGGAGGAGTCCAGGGTCGGCCAAGCAGTGCTGCGCAACCTGTTCGCCTGAGGTGAGCCTGGTGAGGAGGTAAGATGCTTAATGTTGAGCCTTTGCCACCTCCCGTGGTTGTGCATGTGTGTACTGCTATGTATTCTTTATTCATGAGCATGTGAATCCATGCCAGACCCCATGCTGGAGAAGGAACAAGTTACTTACCTGTAACTGTTGTTCTCCAGCATGGGTCTGGCATGGATTCACATGCGAACCCTCCCGCCTACCCCTCTGCGGCTCTTCACTTGGTCATACTGCCACTTCACGTGCTTCCAAATCTGAAGATGGCTGCCAGAGGCGGTGCTTAGGTAGAGGGCAGTCATTGGCTGTGGTCAGTATGACGCAGAGACCAGTGATTGGTTATTACTACGAAAGACAGATCAGAAACGAAACTGATACTGGTTTTTTCTTTACCGAGGATTCCCAGCCTGACGACGGGGAATATTCATGAGCATGTGAATCCATGCCAGACCCATGCTGGAGAACAACAGTTACAGGTAAGTAACTTGTTCCTTCTCTCTCATTTGCCTTCATTGATGCCCACGCTAATCATCGGCACACCACATGCATCAGTGCTCACACTGTCCTCACACCAAGTCAATTCTGGGTGGTGTTTAGTTCGTGGTCTGCGCAGTCAGCTCTAGCACTTGTTGGTTTTTAGGATCATCCTAGTTGCTGTTGCCTCCTTGCATTACTTGTCATATCTTTCGAGCTATTGTGGACCTACGAGAGCGCACAATAGCCCGGAACACAGGTACGGTGCAGTAAAATGCAATCTTTTACACATTAAGACACCCAACATCCTCCCTAGAGCCCCTGAGATGAAATACAGGGATTGTGGGCAGAAGTGATGTCACTAAAGGAAAGAAACCTCAAACTAAAAGAAGCTCTGGCCACAGCTATGGCAGTTACCTTGAAGGAAAATAGGGAAGCATGTCCTAATTCTATGTCAAGACCGGAGGCGAGCATTATGCTTCAACTTCTTTTAATCTAATATTCAGCAGTTTCAACACTTAACAAAACTGGAAATGAACAAACCTACATTTTTTTTCCTTCAAAAACGACATTTCCCTCTTTTCAGATCTACTTTTGTAGCCCATCTAACTTCCTGTCTCTCTAGCCCTTTAGCTACTTTCTGTCTATGTCTCCTCTTCTTTTGCTGCTCTTCAGCAAGGTAAGTACTTACCTTTTACTGTCGAGCGTGTGGTGACAATATATGTAGAAATAGATCACGTTATATCATAGGGCATGCTTTGTGGAGTTCACGCGAGTGCGTGTTAGTGTAGGCAGCTCAGCGCTTCTTAACTTAAGCTTTGGAGCTTTTCCATAATAGGCAGCAAGCTCTTCACTCAAAGAAGCTGGGCGCAAACATTGCACAACACAGCAAACCCGCTTTTGGCAGAGCTTCACTCGCCGAAGCTTGCAGCGCCACAGGAGCCGGCGGGACCCATGCTTCATTCCTACTGTTCAAGAAAACGAAGTTCCTGTCAATATCAACAAAACGATGTCATAATAGAAAAAAGGGCTTTTGGCAACGGGGCATAATTTGAAGAATGGAAACATCACCTACAAGGCTGGGATTACAGGGTGTGAGGTATACATTCTTTCATTCCTTGAAGTATAGGAATAGCTGTCAAGCACAGTGGACCTTCTTTTTCATGAAATGTGATTTCCATGAAACCTACCTCCTATTAAAAAAAGAAGCTGATGTCTTATCCCATTCTCTGTCTTTAGAAGGACCAGGCTTTTTTCTGTCTCCCTTAACATTATTTTCTGTGCTTCTTCTCTTAGTAGACCAGAATGGAGAGCACACCACACATAATCTTGCCTTGCGAGAATTGCTATGCTACCCAGAAGTCAAGTCCCAGTGGTTTACTGTGGTAGCTGTTAGATACCCGCGCAGCATATTTGCTTAATGGTTCCCTCTGGATATCTTGGCTCCCTAATTGCTAGACTTCGTGGAGTCGATGCCACTCAACAATAAATCCAGCGTCAATTTTGGTGGCCACAATCGTCCATTCAGGTATGGGAGTATGTTCTCTCTTGTACAATTGGTGACCAAGTAATGAGTCAATGGAAAACACCCATAAATCTGCTTCAACCTACACTGATTCTGCCCAATCATTGAACTACGATTTCTATGGATTTCATCTTTGGCATCCTTCCAGGTTTAGGCAAGACATTTATTACGGTAATAATGGATTGTTACAGTAAAAAGGCCACTTTTCTACATCTACCTCCACTTTGTACCGCTCAAGTGATGGCAAGGAAATTCTATCATGAAATCTATCCTTTACATGTTCTACCAGAAAAGATCATGTCTAACCATATCATATCATGGGCCTCCCTATACTTTGCCCTGTTGGGCAGCATTGTGCAATCACATAGGGACCCAATAAGTCATCAGATCAGAATACCACCCCAAAGCAACAGCAGATAGAACATACTAACTAGACTCTTGAACACTACCTACAATGCTACACCAACACCTTACAGACCGACTAGTGAAAATTTCTTAGCACAGCAAAGGTGGCTTAAAATAACAAAATACATATGGAGACTAGTTTTAGTCCGTATTATTGTTCCAACAACAGGCACTCCAAGTTGCAACTCATAGAACCGGTGGTACCCAGCCAAGATTACTCTGCTGGTAACCTAAATCGTGGATTACAGGAGATCCATCATACCACCATAACTGTCCTCACCGATGCTAAGAAGAGTATGAAGGAAGTTACTGGCAGACATAGAACAGTCAAACCTCTCTATAAAGTAGATTGGACGGCACTTTCCTTTAGGAATTAGTCTTTATGCAATCTTCCCAGAAAAAACAATTTCCTGTTTTTTGGATCATTTTTGGATTGTTTAATGCAATGGTTGTCTTCAATGGCCAACCACCTACAGGTCCCAACATCTTTGTGAATCCACCTGGGATTACATAATTTGCTATTGAAACCTTATGGGCCTGGTCCTTTTATATGTGTACTGCCTCGTCCAGTTCCACTCATGGTAGCCAGACAACTGATTATGAAACGTCCAGGTTCGTTGAGGCTGCTTATTCTTTCTGATAAATTGGACATGAGACTATTCTAATGTTTTCTAACCATTGTAGGTGAACATCTATTATTGTGGAAATAATTGTTCCACATTTACAATGTAGTGGAAGTCTTAATTGGAGATTCCTTTGGGCTCTACTATACAGGCTAGTTACTGAACGGTATCCATAGGTGAGTAGTAACCAAGAGGAATTGTATGCCACAACGATGTGTTTACCAGATAAAACAAAAGTTTACCATGCACAATGGGCATGGTATGCAATTATATTGTAAAGAATGCTGGAATGGGGAGTATTTAATAACATTAATAATAATAATAGTAATTAGTAATTAGGAGCCAATGTATTTTAGAATGATTTGTTAACCAGCTAAATCACTGGGATTGTTCTTTATGCGGAGTGAGTGTGTAATGAGATTTAAATGTAAAGATTGCTGTTACCGTGGGACAATTATTTGAATAGTCTTCTACCAAAAGGAAATGAACTATTGTCAAACAAATTGTGAAACAGATGATAAAATAATAATTTGCGGTTACCAAAACAACTATAGTATCTATGATCAGATTGGTGGATAACCGACTCTCAGGCACATCAGCTGATTTAGGATACAAGAGGGCTATAGCTCAAGACGTATTGAGCTGTTTAGAATATTTGAACTTAAGTAGTAAATGTGGTCCATGAGTGGAGGATAGAGAGATTTTACAAAGTGATGACACATATACATGACATAGATTGTTTCAGTGTGTCACATGTAACTGTGTATATACTATTAGGTGGAAACAATGGATGTTTTGATAACAAATTATCAACTAACAATATTAGGTTGACTGTTTTCCTTTTTCTCTCTCTTTTTATTTGTATTTGTATTTGTATTTTTAATCATTTCCATTATAATCATTTTTTGATATGATAGAATGTGTGCAATCCATTCTCTCTGTGTCTGAATCAATGGACAGAAACTCTTTCAATCACATGCTAAGAATTATGCTTCAATAACAATGATAGATAAACGTTGGTTATGTATGGATAAACTATTAAGCAATTTGAACATCATTTAGGTTTGGCCTTGAAAAAGACCAGATTGGTCGAAACACATGTTGGCAATTGTTAAGGATGGTAATTGTTAAGGATTCTCCTCTGTTGTAGATGAAAATGTGTAGAGGACCATTAAGTGCTGAAGGATCAATCATGTAATAAGAGATGCTGAAGAAAATATCTTCCTGGATATTATCTATTGTAAGTATAACAATTATCTTTAATTCTAACAACTACAGTTTATATTGAAGAATTGAAACGAGTGCATTGACCTTTGTAAATATGTTCATAACTTACAGAGAGCAGTCTCCACTGCCACAGTGCGAGCCAGATATCCCCTGACTTCTACAGGGGAGGGTGTTCCGATATACTTCTTGAGAAAAGGAGTTCCGCCCCCTTGTGGAGTTCTCGGTCGACTCTCCAGATGTGGCAGGATATGGTTTGGCAGGTACAAGGCGTCATGCCTTGAAAGGAGAAATGCCATTGTGGCATCCTTTCCTTTACAAATAGACCAAACGTGATGGCTTTAGGGCAGCATTTAGGCATGCCTTGTATCCCTTGGATTCTCAGGCTTTAAAATTGGTAAACTGTACTGACAACTTGACCATGACTAAAAGGAGCCTTCTTTGTCTTACATTTTGCATTAAAGGATTTAGAAATCATGGTTCAGAATGAGGTTTTGCCCAGTGACCTAGAGTCTGTTCTTTGACTGAGCTCTCTGTTGATAAAAGGTGTCTTTTCAGTTAGCTTTTCCCACCCTCCCTGCAGGTGTGGGCATACCCCAACCAGTTGTGAAGGAGAGAGATCAAGGAATAAGAGAACCGGAATCACTGTGAAGGTAATGTTTCATATTTCTTACAGTATTGTATTTTATTTGGAGCTTTTGCAGCCATTCTTTGCGGCACTACTTAGCATGAGAGGTACAACGCCCTGATTGGGTGGGTGGGGGTCAATGTAATCTTGGAAAGAGGTCTGTTTGTGTAGGAGCCATGTGCCCTCAGAAGCCTTATTATGGCCAGAATAGGTGTGACTTCAGAGCTGCGGCATTCGTGCCTAGGGCCTGAGAAGGAGCAGAACAGAGAACCACATGGCAGAGCCTGGAGAGTGTTGGGATTTACCACTTAAACATTTGGACCTAACACTCGCAGATCATCAGCAGGTTTTGGGAGCCCGCCCCGTTAAACATCTTGTTGGCTCATACCTCGTCGATATGGTAGTTAATTGCTCTAACTCCATATTCCATCGTCCAGATTTTTTGTGTGGCCAATGCTACCTTAATCCATCTTCAGTGTGTGCAGGCTTTCTTACATAATAGCTATGCTAGGTCCAGAGAGTCCACAACAGAGCCAGCATAAATATATCAGAATACACCCTCGAAAGTAATAACTTTCCAAAAAGGAAAGATTATTATATATTAAAGATGATGAGATGGGGTCACTCGTCTGAACATTTGATTACCCCTAATTCATAGAACAATAAAGTAAAATTCATTATACATTGAATGGAGACCACAAAGGTCTGGATTTGTGATTTCATCCCATCAATGTGATCCTGTGAAAGAAACACACCTGCCTGTTCACCGCTGCCTGTTTAGTTTAAATTGCCTCGCCAGTCCCATAGTTGCTCCACGACATGTGTGATACCCTTAGACTCCTACTGATCGAGGCATCAAATAAATCTATCATTAGGCCAATGCCACCCTTCTGTTGGACTGGAAAAACTAGGAAATTACTTTAACACCAGGAATGGAATGGATTTCCCACAAAAATGGTGAATAACCAGGATAGCAGACACATTAAATCCCCTTCTCCCACTCTGTTATAGACATTGAGTTGGGCAAGTCAACCCCTTCTCTGCTAATCCTGGAGATCACGGAGGGGGGATGCATTAAGTCAACCCCTTACTCAAACTTCCAGACATTATAGAGGTCATGGCTCAATAATTCAACCAGTTCCTCCCTGTACTAGACATCTAAGCGATGAGGGTGCTTGAAGTTCACCCCATCCTCCTGGACCTAGATAGTTCAGATGGAGGCATGCATGAAGTCAACCCCTTCCTCCCTGTCCAAGACATATCAGAGGAGACGGTGCATGAAGTTAACCCTCTTCCTACCGGTCCCAGATAGTTCATAAGGGGGGGGGGTGGCATTCATGAAGTCAACCCCCCTTCCTTCATGTCCTAGACATATCAGAGGGGGCAGTGTATGATGTAAACCCCGTTTCTCCCTGTCCTAGGAAACATAGAGGTGAAGTACAGGAAGTTGACCCATTTCTCCCTGTCCCAGACATCTCAGAGGGGGGAAGCACCAGAAGTCAACGCCCTTCCTCCCTATCCTAGACATCTCAGATTGGGAAGGGCATAATACCAGTCCAATTTCTCCCTATTCTAGACATCTCAGACGGATGGGAGAAGTAAAACATGTTAAACTCCTTGTCACTGTCCGAAACATATCAGGGGTATGGGGGGGCGTGCATGAAGTCAACCCCCTTCCTCCTTGTCCTAGAAATTTCAGAGGGGTTACAAGATGTTCACACCTTTCCTCGCTGTCCTACAAATCTAAGAGTGGGGGTGTACACTGAGTCAACCCAATTTTCTCCTGTCCTAGACATATCTTGAGTGGGAGAGAAGTGTGAAAAGTCTACATCCTTCCTCACTAACCTAGACATCTCAGAGGTGGAAGTACAAGTCAGTGCATGAGGTCAACCCTAGTCCTTTTTCTGACATTCCAGAAGGGGGAGTGAACGAAATAAGCCATCCTCTGTGGGCTAGACATTCCACATAAGGGAGTGAACAAACTTGGATTTTCTTCTGTCATAGACATTCCAGTGGGACAGTCATCCCCCATCTTGCACACCATTTCCTGTTACACACTTTCCATATATATTATTACCCATGCTAGCCGGTTAATTCTTTTCAGAAGACAATTTATAAAAATAAAATGTTTGGCGTTATAACTGGATACTAGGGAGAGTAAGCATCGCAAAAAGGGAAATCGTATGGTAAAACGCCCATAAGAGTAAAATGAATTGTCTCATGAATAAATGTAATCACGTAAACGCACTGGCTGTTTCGGAGCTCATTTCAGGAGTAGAGAGGTTCCTATGACTTCCAGACGAGCTGGTAAAGGATGAAGTAAGGGTGAGACCCAATGGCATTTGGGAAGCTGACCTTCACCTTAAAGGGTGCAACCATTTCCTAGTATGTTCTACAAGCAACAAACTTTGCTTTAGAAAAGCCTTTTACTGATTGATAAAAATGAAATGAACAGTTTCAAACTCTAAGAGAAAATGTATGTTTTCAAAAAAGAATAGCCACAGTTTCTAGAAATGTAGTGAATGTTCAATGTGTTAACTGGTCTATCGTATTGATAAGATTATTGAATAATACAGGTTGTCACATACCATCCAGTTTGTGACCATCAAGAGCTTTGCACATTGGTGTACAGCAGAAAGGTATGGTAAAATGTCACTTACATCTGGCGGCCATGTTGGTCCTCGCGTGTCAACACCCCCTCCTTCTCCATCAACATCTGGCGAAAGGTGGACACCTTTTGCCGGATGTCCTCTTCAGAGTAACTGCAATAAAGGATAAAGAGTGATCTTAGACACAAACACTGGGCTTCAGATAATTCCGACAAGTCTGGTATTTGTAAGGCGCGAGTGTAGGAAGTGGACCTAGTTCCAGTACGAAAAGGTTGTGTGCTTGCTAAACTGGTCCTCATGATCAACACATTTCATACAATACAAAACTCTAGTGAAAAGGTTAATATGATGCATATTTGACCGTGCCATACCCATACATTTAAGATGCAGTAGTATTCTTCCATTTATCACTGGGTACACGGGAGAAAGTGTCAGTGGACTTTGATACTTTTTGTAAATCTACCTGCCTTAAGAATATTAGTTATCTGCCTGATGGGCATAAGAGTGCTTGGTGTCTCTTGGATGATGCCTCAAGGGCCTAATAGTGCTTGATGTCTCTTGGTTGATCTCATTAACACATAAAATAATAATATAGAATAAATGTCATCATCCCAATCTGGTGCTCAAAGTCAATTAGCGTTTATGTACAATGATAAATTGACCAACATTCTGAACTAATCATATTTGATCTGTTACTATTCTTTTATCTTTAGAAGAGTTTTAATATCTGGAAAAATACATATTGTGGCTTCCACTGTAAAATTTAGCTTCATTATCAGTCTATAAGATAATTCATGATGGGCTTTTATTGATATATTTGATTCTGTTTTTTTCAAAATATAAGATGTACATATACAAATTAACCATTTGAATCAATAACTCCTCAGAAAACAAAAACATAATGGGAATGGTCACACTCCAACACCAAAGCTCCCCAATAAAAAGGCATGCTCTCTATTCCCAAACCAATCAAATAAGCTTATCTTACTTTTGAAGTCTTGTGTCCATCTTGTATCCCACATCTGGATGAAGATTACAACTATGTCTATCTCTCTATGAGTAGTGTAAGATTACTTAAAGCTTTTCCCTCTGCCATGGAGTATTTCAAAATTCCTTCAGAGCCATTTCCTCTCTCATGGAGTAAATCAAGATTCCTTTACAACCCTTTCCCTACCCAAAGAATATGTCAGGCATATTTCACACATTCCTCTATCCTTAAAGGTTTCAAGTCCTCTACCCTCTACCCCCCTCCACCTGCATTGGACACAATGGACTTGAGAATTTACAAACCAATATCAGCTATTGCTTTCTTGACAAAAGAGTTTGCTAAAATGGTGTCAAGTAATTGCTTAACTGTCCATCAGCAACTGTTATCTCTGTATCAATCTGGCTTTGATATGACTGTAGAAAAGACAGAGACCCATTTGGAGATAGGTGGAGCTTTATTCATAATAGTTTGATATAGGAAGGAAGTTGTCTGCAAGTCTCCTAGACTTAAGGGGTCACCCCCATGTTTGGGAGCGTACAGGGCCAGTAATTGTCCGCCAGCCAGCCCGAATCTAAGGTAGCCTCAAGCAAAGGGAGAACCTCAGTGAGGACTCAGGGACGTCAAAGGCCTTGTATTCCCCTGAACAAGAGGATGATCCATATTCACACCCTGTGCCTCCCTTCAGAGTGTAAATAGTTTTGGGGGATTTTTTGCCAGGAGATGGGAGTCAGTTGTATTAAGTGTGCCCAATCTCTCATCAAAAACAAATATGGCTGCCAACATGGGAAATACAAAATGCAGTAAGGCCATCTTCTATTTCTAGGGTACCAAGAACTGCAAGGGTTCAAGTGTAACCTGAAGGAAGCAGGCCCTAGGCCAAGCAAGTAAGTGGGATGAGAAAGGGGTGTGATTGTCAGGGGCGTGGGATGTTATGGGGGCTCCGGGTGGCGAGGGTATAAATGAGAAATGGGCTTGGGACAAAAAATGTCAGTGACCCAGGAGATGTGTTTTGTTTGCCAGAAGAAAGCAAGCTCTCACTGGCAAACTCAGCCTGCATTCCTGGCCATATGATTTGCTGACCACACTTCCCAGTGAGTGAATTTGTGATGTATTACATAATCAACCATGGGTTTGTTTTTGACACCTTGAAAACATGCAAGTGATTGGTTGACAAGATTCTAATCTGGTTCTCCTGATTCCTGACTAACCAATATCAACTGGCAGGAATGGAGCTACAGTGTCAATAATTTTCTGAATATCTGTGGATTTTCACGTTGGTTGATCCTGTCCCATTGCATTCAGGCATTACATGGAGCTGTTGGAAGTTCTAATAGAATGCAGGGGCACCATTTCCATCAGTATGGAAACCTGAGAAATACTGTCGTAAAATGCCCCCTGAAATTCTGAAATGTAATCCTATTGTGCCCCAGTGGTTAACCAGTTGTCCAGTTGTGGATGAGAGTACTTGGATCTCTAGGGATGCTCCTCTTTTGCCCCATGTCTTTTACCCAAGATTCTAATAAACACACTTACACATCTGAACACACACATTAAAGATTCAAATCAATTCATGTTAAATTTCCCTTTCTACAAATAATATAAATACATATAGAGACAATATATACTCTGCTGACATGAAAATACATGTCTAGAGGCACAGCAATTTCTGATTTGATTTTTCTCTGATGCGGGCACCATGATCAGGAATGACCTGCTAGTACATGAATGCCCACTCTTCCATAAGGTATTTTAAAAACATGACTTATATGCTTTCCTGTTAAAACGTATCTACCTTAGTAATTGCTATTTTTATTTAGATCTGTATTAGTTCTGTGGAGCTGGACTTTGTTGATGAATTTTGAAAACTATTACGCAGTGATCCTGGTGCCTTTGAATCACAGATCCTGGTAAAGGAGAAGAGATCATTAACACATACAGTCATATCAGTCTTACATTATCAGGCTGAATTTGCCCCCACATGGCAATAGAAAGAGAAAATGAGACTAGTCTTGCAGTAATAAGAAGAATTGAGACCTGCCCTAAACTACAGGGCAGAGTTATCACCAATTACAACTAATGTCCTACAGTACAGATTTTTTAATTTATTTTATTTTAATTGGTTATTTATAACGCACTTAATACCCAGAGGTTTCTATGCGCGGCCAGGGATCGGACCTGCATTGCTCCGTGTCCTCTTGCTTCCAAGGCGAGCACTTTGTCCCTGAGCTATCCTTCCGAGATAGGAACTGATATCAGTCCTATTGTATACAACGGCATTAAACTAGTCCTACAGTGCAGAGAAGAACTGAGACTAGACCTGGAGAACAGAGTAGAACAGAGACCAATATGTCAATCCTAATAATAATGAACACCAGATCAGAATTAACACCTGTCTGTCAGCAGCGAAAAGAATTGAAACCAGGCCTACAGAAAAGAATGAACAACAGTTGGACAGTAAACAATTGAGAGCGGCAGGCTTGGATTGGCCTTTACCGCATTAAGCCCATGGGCGAACAATAAACACAAACTGCTGGTGAGGGCCCATTTCTTTAGTCAAATTGGCCCACTTTTTGGGCCAATTTGGCCCAGTCTGATGAGTTAATTCACTCTGCGGCTAGTAGTTTTGACCAGTGTTGCTGAATAAATATTATTTTAAATGCACAATTTGCATCACACTATCAAAAAGCTCCCCCTTGGTTACTATTCAAATAATGTCATATATTGAATGAATTGCCATTTGCAACTTTGGGCAAATTTTTAATTGGTGCCCGAGACAATTGGATGGCCCAGCCGGACCCTGGCGACCAGGTTTGCAATACAGAGCATAATGCCACATGTCCGGCAGGAGAATGAAGAATTGAGACCAGGTACAGTACAGAGCAGAATGAACAAATGTGCTGTAGTAAAGAGCAGACTTAAACACCAGTTCTGTAGTACACGGAAGAAAGAAACCAGCCTATAAGTGTAAACTGGAAACCAGTCCTATAGTACTGAGCAGATTTCAGAACAGTCCTACAATTTGGACCACGATTGACACTTGTCTTATAGCAATTAGACAGGCTGTGGCTTGAGGAGCAAGGCCCACACTCTGAAAGTAGTCCTTCAGTACAGGGCGAGTGTGATACCAGACTTACGGCATCACACCAAATCAGTTCAATGTGATTTCTTTTGCTGTGCATGTGCAGGCGGTCTCTATCGGCATGGAATAACATGTGTTTGCTGCATTTTATGCGAATTACATGGGGGCTCCCCTTTATTTTGTATGTCCTATTTGTTTTGTTTTTTTCATTTTCATAAAAAAAACAGCCCATCATATAAAAGGTTATTTTTTTGCTGATACAAAGACATTGCAGGGCCTTAGCAGTGATCAAATTACATATAATCACAGACTGGGTGAGGGGGAGGGGAGAAAAAGATCTGTTAAACGGTGATGTCCAGAATGTAACCAACGTCTGCAGGAGATGCATTGGCACCCATCAAACGCTGCAGGTCTGGATGAAGACCAGCCTTGCGGTTGCCTGAATTGGCGGGCACTCCCGGCTGTATGGCTTTCACAGCCCTACATGACAGTCTATCAAATGAAGACAATATAAAATGGGCCCAGTGCCCACCTTTGGCCATGGCAAAGGTAACCATAAAAATGATGGTACCCGTAATTGATGACATTGGAGCCCCTAAATGACTTTTTCAAAGCCTGCTTTGAAAGAATAATTTGCTGCCTGCATCGCCCCGCCCCCTCCGACTACGTGGAGTGAATTGAATACACGCAACCTTAATGCCGTCAAAAATATTTTTTGCAGACCCCCATAACCCTGCCAATGTCCTGACTGAAGAGCAGCACAATGTTCTCATCACTATTAATGGCTATGCGTCATATTCTCCGTTTTACGTGTGTGGGGGAGCGTGACCAGAGAGGTGCCATGTCTCCAGGCCTGGAAGTACTCATTTGATGAGTACAAATTGCCCCTGCAGGATCTGGGGGGAGAATCAGTGCTGAAATCTATTCACTCTGGGACCCCACCTACTGTGGGGAGCAGAGGTGTGGCCAGATGAAGAGGGAAGGGGCTAACGGTGAAGTAATGGCAGGCAAGTGATAGGTTTGTGAAAAGTGTAAACAACACAGGGATGAAATAACACTACATTTTGTAGAGATGTCATGAAATATACCTAAATCACATCATTGACCAGTTCAACAATGTATGCATTAATATAGTAACATGTTGAACAGAATGGGTATGATTCTAGCTTGATTTTCCCCATCCAGAATGGAAGCCTACAATTACCTATGTGCTCAGTATCAAGAGCCTAAAAAATGCCTCGTGTTTCTAAAGTGGCACTATTAAGACTGAAAGCAACACAGTGAAAGAAAATGCATGATATGATCACCTGCTTCACATAGAACGCAGCTGTAGGCACCCATCCTATTTCTATTCACCTAACGTTCATAAATTCCAGGGTATTGCGGCATGACATGTTGTGACATCAAAAATGCACGTTTTACAGCACAACGTTGCATTTATTACGCCATTTTGTCGGACTACGAGGCACCACAAAAATGCTGCAATAAATGCAATTTTGTGCTGCAAAACTTGTATTTGTTATGCCGCAAAATATTTTATGCTGCAATGGCATCATTTAGAGGACATACCAAGGGACTAAGCCACTCAACATTACACACTCACTTGTGTGTCTGCAGGCATCTGATGTTAATCAAACTTTACAATGCTTAAAGGAAAGTTCCGGGACTTTTTCTTTATTGTTCCTATGGTTCGGCCATGTGTTTTTAAGCATAAATCGGTAGATCGTAGAAAACTTTCCTATGGACCTTACCCGACTTTTCGTCCATTAACGCACTCGAAATCAGCCGCCATTTTCTGATAATCCTATCATTTCCCCCCATCGCCCTGGCTCACCTGCTTTTGCGGCACTAAATCAAATCCCCCGCCCCTGAGCCTGACATCAGCAGACGCGTACCGCCCATTTCCCAACGCCAAAGCACGTTTCGTGTCAACAATCGCTGCGCCTCAGCTAATGAAGTGTCGCCATGGAAATGGCAGGACGCCTCTTTCCTCAATAAGTATAAACACACCGTTTCACAACACACAGCAGCAGATTTTCGATTCCATTACTCTCTCTGTGTTACTTTGAGTATTCTGTGACTCGTTTCTGTGCTCTGGTCAGCTACCTTCGCCGCTTCTAGGCCTTGTGAACACCTGTACCATCTCTGTAAATTATTTTACTTTCTTTACCACACAATGGCTACAATAATGCCGTATATGTACGAGCCCGAGTACACCGAGGAGGAACTACTGGAAAGGCAAGCACGCGAAAACGATGGGGATTCGGACGGCAGTTGGGAGGACCAGTCAACGGATGAAGAGCCTGGACCATGTCGCATGGACGGCGTCTCCACCTGGTGCACGTGCAATCGGTGCGAGCTAATGCCAACTGAGGAGGAGAACTGCTGCTGCCGTGAAAACTCCGGGTGCTTGGCCTACATTTCGGAAGGCGAGCCAAGTCCGCAATGCATCACCGAGCTGCCAGAGTTCAGGGAAGCCTGCCTCTCATGGACCGTGTTGAGGATGATGATGGAGCTTATGCACGAACTTCGCGGCACTGTTCGTCCGCGTAATCCGAGTAACGAGTAAGTATACTCTGGTTGTGATGTCAGTGATGCCACTACTATGTCATGGTCGTCTCCCACATATAAAATTACATCTACATATCATTCGAATGCATGTAAATTGGTTCCATATTGTGCATTTTCTAGATAGAATTTTTTTCAAAGCAGAATGACATTTTTTACCTGAATCGACAGTGATAAGAAAGTTTTGTCATTTTAATACAGTTTGCATCTTTCATTTTCACAGGTGGTACAGGCTGGTGGCCTATCGTTGCTTCACTTGGTGGCTTCACGGGAGGCTCGGACACCGCGTTCGGAGAGTAATACCTGCCTGTGCGGTACTTGCCATTAGACAACATTTCCCCAGCGACAGTGGACAATACCGCAGATTTTCCCTGGATGTGCTGCAACCGGAACTTTATAATGTGTAATGTTTATTATTTATGTTCAATTGAAATTAAGATCTAAAATAAAACCCAACATATATTTTAACAATGGTTGTTTTGATTTTTTAAATGAATCTGGTGTGTCTCCATTGAATAGTCTTCCTGTGCCTTGTCTTGTCACACCACATGTCTCGTTGAACCCATATGCAGCAGACATACATATGTTATTTTGCGGGTTGGCATCAAGCCTCCCGGCCTTGCCTCCTCCCCCAAAAATACTTACCACACCACTTTGTTCAAGCGTTGGCACTAAAAGGAAGGCCGTTGGATTTTATTGACACAAAACATGGTTATAGGTAAATAATCAATGTGGTTGATCATAATAAATCATCCTTTTGGGCACCGGGTACAGAGATGACCCCCTCTGGCCCGTGCCGCCTTGCCACCACAGGCCAGCCTGCTGCTGACTAACTGCCTAGGCATCCAGGGTCTCCAGGGTGAACTGCACCCATATATTCTCCTGGGAGGGTGAGGTATTTATAAACTCACCCCCTGCCTTCCATGTACTAGATCCTGCAGCCTGCCTCTTACATGCAGTTAGATGGCCTCTCCTTGGTGTGGCCCTGCGGCAAACGAGTCTTGTCTGCACGACCACCGCCCCAATCCACACCCCGCCCTATCAAAGGCAGTTTGCACCGGGGTACTTGTGCTGGCAAGTGGAGCTGTCAGGGAGCGATAAAGGCCAAGAGGTGCCAAAGACCATGTACACTTCAAAGTGGTCTATAGAGCATGGGTTGTTGTTCCCATGTCTACCTCCAGACCCCGTGTCTCCTGCCAAGCATCCCCCTCACGCTGGACGCCCCCCTGCAATCCACATAAGTGTGTCTCCATTCACGAGTCTTCCTGTGTCTTGTCTGCACGACCACCGCCCCAATCCACCCCCCGCCCTATCAAAGGCAGTTCGCACCGGGGTACTTGCGCTGGCAAGTGGAGCTGTCAGGGAGCGATAAAGGCCAAGAGGTGCCAAAGACCATGTACACTTCAAAGTGGTCTATAGAGCATGGGTTGTTGTTCCCATGTCTACCTCCAGACCCCGTGTCTCCTGCCAAGCGTCCCCCTCACGCTGGACGCCCCCCTGCAAACCGCATAATGCCACGACATATACACGTCATTCATTCACAAACACACCCCTGTTTCGAATCCTTTATAACCCACTTCATATTTCTAATGAGCACTTCTTTGCGCTTTGCTAGTTAGTCAACCCGTGAAGGTGCTGGTTATCTGCTCTTCGTCTCTGTGAACTTCCGTGACCACTTCGAGGAAACTCCTCAGTTTGCAACCTGTGAACTGCTCCCTGTTCTACGACAAGAAACTACTCTGATCCCTGCATCTAACTGTTTGTTCGTCAAGGTAAGGCCATGTACCATAATCATTTTGCGTTCAATTTCTTTTCGTTCAAGACAGTACATGCAAGGAACTAGTCACATGTTCTGAGTCTAGTCAAATTATCTTTCTATTTTTTTAAAGTTATTCAAATACTTATCCGCATGTGAATAACGTGTATAGTTCAAGAATCAAAACGAACCTTGCATTGAACCTTTTATGTGTCATTTAATTTTTTAACACATTGGTATTCATAGAGAATTGTTGATCTTTACTTTTCAGAACTTTCCACAATGCCTGCCTGTTCCATTGGCGGTTGCCCTTCGAAGACCCATAATAAATCTGAAGGTACTATAATGCATGTTTTCCCTAAGACAATAGATCAGATAAGAGAATGGGTCCGATATTGCGGATATCCACCGTCTGAGCTTGAAAGTAGAGTCCTAGAAGTCTTTGCGGACAAGAGGGGTGATCGATACCGCATCTGCAGCAGGCACTTTAGCTCAGACATGTACTCCACATCATTGCTAATAAAGAAGAACACACCGCGAGCGAGGCGAAAATTGCTCTCAACCGCTATTCCCACTCTATTCGTCCACATCCCTCCACTGGTGAGTCAAGTTTACGTATTTATCTCTCGGCCTTGCGGTAGTGTGTAGCATTAGCTAACAATAATTTCCCCATTTATGTATCCACTCAATATGAAGGCTGAAGATTCTCCATCCGTGTCGTTATTGCAGTCATCAGCCACTTCAAGCGCCTATCGGGTAATCTTACTTGGCTATTCTGCCACTGACGTGTTTTAGGCATGTAAATCAATAGTTTTAATTTATCGTGTAATTATTTTACCTAATGGTACACCCTTGTACTCATCCTCTAGTCTTTGTTTTCAGTTATAATTATTGTTATCCAAAATAATGCAAGTACTGTCTTTCAGGGAGATGCTGAGGAGTCCAACGTATTGACGACTACCGTTGATGTCACTCAGATGCTCGAGGTACGTTTCCGGACAGTTCCATCGATGGAGATCATCAGATCTTGCATTCTTGTAGCGTGATTGTTACACACAATGTTTCTTTTGTTTTTAGCCATTGATATGTCCTTCTGTCGTCGCCCTCCTATGTGTCTTCTTTTTTCAATATTGTGTTCATTACTAATGAAAGTCCTATGTTTCAGGGAGTCGATGGAGCACTAGTCCAAGAAGAAGGGGGAGCATGCAGTTACGGTTCGGCGCAACAGCTTGCAGAAGTGTGCACCGCAGTTACATCGTCCCTTGATGTTCTTATGCATTTCGAGGTATGGATACTGACAGTTCGATCAAGCGAAATCATATGACGTGATTACATCCGCTATACTTCCTTCTTTATTAACGCAATTACTATGTTTCAGGGAGATGACGGACCTTCTACAAGAACATCACCCCTAGTAGTTGATGCAGATCTCTGGGTGGTGACACTTCCAACGATCGAGCAAATCGAATCATATTTACATATCCATTATTTATTTTAGACAACTGATCATTTGTGCAGGTCTATTTAGATGAGCCGTTGAAGCCTGCACAAAGTTTCTGTTCTTTTTATCAAAATAGAAAACCATACTAATGCAATTACTGTGTTTCAGGGAGTCACTGAAGCATCATCTTCAATAATATCATCAATGGAAGTCTATGAGGAGCCCGAGGTATGGATCTTGACAGTTCCATCTAACTAGAACAACTATGCGTGAATAATTGTCGTTAGAATGTTCTACACAAAGCGTTCATTCGTGTTTTGCTATTGAGATGTACGTGGGTATTGGTCCCCAAGTACATTTTGTGTTTTCGATATTATTATACATACTAATGAAAGTTCTATTTTTCAGGGAGTCGATGGAGCGTCAGTGCGTGATGGATGTGCTTATCATGAAAATATAGTCGTTGCAGCGCAAGAGGAAGTGGAGACATGCACACACGAGTCGGAGCAACAGCGTCCTGATGTTGAAGTTCGAGGCAAGAAAGTTTCAAAGAAAAGAAAGCAAAAGAAGGTTAGTGTCCTGGTCACTATATTATGTTGTTTTTCACTGTTAATAGTTCAATACTGTAAGTTGTGTTTAAACTGAACATCCCTTTTCCAATCTGTCCTCTAGTTGCGAGTGGGTGTACGAACTAGATCTACACAGACAGTGAAGCGAACGAGAGATGTTGCTTGTCAAACCTTTTGGCAGGGACTTGAGACTGGAGATGCATCGTGCCAATGGGAAGAATATGAAGTGATTGACAACGGAGCTATACCAGCACCAGCCATTGATAGTGAATGTCCTCCTGGTAGTTCGGATGCAGTCGGAGATCAATTCACAGAATCCACACCCGCAAATACTAAGACCGCGAGAAAGTTGAAGAAATTGTCTTATTCACCCATCGCCGGAGAAGGAACAGATGTTGCAATGGAAGAGAATGAAGTGGACTACAATGAAACACCATCAATATCACTGAACATAGCGGAAGACGATATCGGAGATTCTACCTTTCATGTGAGTGACATGTCCTCAACGTTACAGGCCGAACCAGTTGGGATGCAGAGTGACAGTATAAGGAAAGAGGCCAAATTCATTGTATTCGATAGTTGTTTGATTGATATTATTATTCGGTTGAAATGTGGGCATTCGGTAGGTGGGGAAGTATGTGGGGAGCCATTGATTAATGTGACTCGTGCAATTCGAGGCACTAACCTTAAAATACATGCCACCTATACAAAATATCATCCTTTCTCATGGTCTGCACAACCCATGCTGGGACAACTGCCAGCAGGCAATCTACTTTGTGCAGCGGCTGCACTTTTTAGTGGTTCAAGTTTTAAAAAGTTAGAGTCTTTCTTTCAGTTTGTGGGAATCCATTTCATTGCGAAAACTCAGTTCTACAAATACCAAACCGATTATCTATTTCCAGCCATTAGCGAAGCTTGGAGAATGGAAAAAATGTCTATTGATAGTACATTCGCGGGCAAACGGTTCAGGCTAGCCGGTGATGGACAGTGCGACAGCCCAGGATTTTCAGCTAAGTACTGCACCTACCACTTTCAGGACATGGAAAGTAAGAAAATTGTGAGTTTGGTGGTCGTGCAGGTGTCACAAAGTACATCCTCAGTGGCCATGGAGAAAGTTGGCTTTGTAGCATCATTGCAAGAACTACAATCGCGGGGAATGGTGATCGACCTGATAGCCACGGACAGACACGTTTCAATTGCCAAGACAATGAGAGAAGAGTACAAAAATATAAATCACCAATTTGACGTTTGGCATCTTGCAAAAACAATCAATAAAAAAATGTCGGCTGTAGGTAAAAAAAAAGAAATGCAAGGTATTTCACAGTGGTCCAAGTCAATCAGCAACCATCTTTGGTGGAGCTCAAAAACATGTGGAGGGTCGTTGGAAATTCTACTGGAAAAATGGCGGTCAGTAATGCTACACTGTACAAACGTTCACCGTTGGAACACAAACCATCATTTTCACAATTGTGAACATGGCCATTTGTCCACAGAGGAGGCACGGAAGAAGAAGTGGTTGATTCCTTCATCACCCACTCACAAAGCCATTGAAAAGATTGTATTTGATAAAAGTATAACAAGAGATTTGAGGGGACTCATGGAATTCTGCCACACAGGAGATATGGAGGTGTTCCACAATATGTGCCTAAAGTACAGGCCAAAACGATTGCATTTTGGCATGGAGGGCATGATAAATCGGACTCTTCTAGCGGTCTTGGCACATAACCATAATGTTGGCCGTCAACAAAGTAGGACGACCGGAACTTTAGGGACGCTTCGCTACAATAAGGCCTTCACTAAAAGAAGTAAACAATGGGTGATCAAACCAGTGTTTGAGGATATGCAATATGAGTTTATTGAGAGACTTATTGTTGACGTCCTAGATAGGCACATAAATGGAATTGTGAACAAACCTGTGCAGGGGACAACTGCATTGCCACCCAACATCGCCTCTGTTCCATGTCCACCTAAAGAAGAGCTCATTGAGAAATACACATCACGGTTTAAATGATTGTAATTTGATTGTCTGTTCTCTCGAGTCCCTCATGTCGCTGGCCCATTGAATATGTGTATCTATGTAATGTGTAAATAAAAGTGATTGCTCAGTGTACATGCAATGTGTCTATCCAACCAAACATAATATAAAACATTTTTCAAAAAATATAGAATGTCTCCGTATTTATGGTTCTCTGGGGCTGCAAAGATGGAAATGCAAAGATGGAGTGTAAACTTCAAGTCCTGTGAGATGGCCTTACACTGAATGTAGCTAACTAGGAATGTGTGCTCGTTCAAAGTGAAGGTCAGATGCTTTGATTTTTTGCTCGGGTGCCGGAATGGCCCACGACTCAGTATAAGGTTCTTTTGTTATTTGACCTTGACAGGCCGGGACCATCCTGAAAGACTTCTTTTTGGGGGTGTGGGGCAATAACGTAAGAAACGATAATGAATATAATTTCAGAAACGAAAGCCATTTCATGTTCGTTCATTAGAAGAAATAACGTCGGCATAGAAGGAGTGGTATTTCGGGGCTGCCCTACGCACAGACACAATGGAAAATGCAAATATAATGTAAGTAACTCTTTAGATGAGTTTATACCGCAATTTAATTACTATACAGTACCTTTAAAGACGGGTTAAGTTGTACTTGTTCGTTCTATGTGGCACCTTCCTCTTTGCTTCTGCTTTCTCTCTCCCTCTCCCCTGCTACAACTGGTCCACTGTCTGCGACATCGGTCCTGGGCCCTTCCACTCTCCACCTGCACTGCCTCCCTGTCAACCCCTGCACTGGGGGACTGTCTCAGTATCCTACGGCCCCCCCCTGATGTATAATACCCAGTTTCACTGTCCTAGCTATGAAATAATTTCCCGACCTAATATATAAAATGAATAATTTTAATAAAGATCTGATGGTGAGACTAATTTCATTTTTTATGTTTTTCAAACAGGTACATCATGCATTACTGCATGTGTCACGAGTACCAGACACCGGCGGATGGGTTTTTTAACCGCCAGTTGCTTCTCCGCGTGAACAACGTTACCACCCTGACCATTTTATGGGACGATCGCCAAGTACAAGTATGCCCTTACGCGGTACTAACGGCTAGATGCAACATACATACCGTTGTGGTGGCCTAGTGCCTCGTTGTTGGAACAGCCATGCGATTATCAGTGCGACCGCTGAATATTCAAATCGCTGAATATTATCAAAACATTTGATGTCAAATAAATGTACTTTGCCAAATGTACAATCTTGCCGTTTGCTTTTAAACCACAGTTTCATATTCCGAATTGTGGCGCTGTATTGTGAGATGATCAAAGACCCTGTGTACAGCAAAGGAACATCGTGTGCCTCAAAAACGAACTTTTTGGAACGTGAGCAAATAAAAATGCAAATCGCTGAATATTCTCAAAACATTTGATGTCAAATAAATGTACTTTGCCAAATGTACAATCTTGCCGTTTGCTTTTAAACCACAGTTTCATATTCCGAATTGTGGCGCTGTATTGTGAGATGATCAAAGACCCTGTGTACAGCAAAGGAACATCGTGTGCCTCAAAAACGAACTTTTTGGAACGTGAGCAAATAAAAATGCAAATCGCTGAATATTCTCAAAACATTTGATGTCAAATAAATGTACTTTACCAAATTTACAATCTTGCGGTTTAATTTAAAAGTACAGTTTCATATTCCCAATTGTGGCGCGCTGTGTTGTGTGAGCTCATCTGTGTTGATTTCCTGGTTCTGTGTGGAGTCGCGTAGAAGACGCCTGGGCGCGTTTGCCTACGCAGCTCAGTCACGTCACAGATAGAGGCGGGGAATATGAATGTTTTGATCAAGTCTGTTTCAGGGGCGGGGGATTTGATTTAGTGCCGCAAAAGCAGGTGAGCCAGGGCGATGGGGGGAAATGATAGGATTATCAGAAAATGGCGGCTGATTTCGAGTGCGTTAATGGACGAAAAGTCGGGTAAGGTCCATAGGAAAGTTTTCTACGATCTACCGATTTATGCTTAAAAACACATGGCCGAACCATAGGAACAATAAAAAAAAAGTCCCGGAACTATCCTTTAAATGCAAAACAAACAAAAAAGGCAATCTGTAACAGAGCTCTGTTAACCTTATAAATCAATCCATGAGCCCTTGGAGCAGCTGATCACTTCGTATGGATTGTGTCCTCCCACGTATTGCTCATCTTGATATTGATAATCGTATCCTGCCAGCTTTGCTGTTTTGGAAAGAAAAATTATCTGCAGAGGGTGCTGTGCACAAGGTCGTGGCATTGATGTCCCTCGACGGGCTCCGTACCGTGTCAACGTCACCATCAGTATAAATAGCGTGTGCCGCACCCATCGGCTTCTTCCATCCCTTCTACTCCCAAATCGGGGTTCAAAAAATGGATCGACTGCGGATCAAAGATGCCGATTACAGACCCTCACCCCGTTTGTCTTTGGTGCCTAGGTTCAGACCATAGAACCGGCGACTGTGACTCCTGTCAGTCGGTGACGGAGAAGCCCTTCGTGAGAGGAAAGGTAAACTGGCTGTGGGGCGGGAAGCTTCCAAGGCCTCTTCAAAGGCCTTGTCAAAAAGACATAGGAAATCGAGCCATTCGAAGGAATCGAATCGCCATAAACGTTCTAAGAGGTCTCGATCATGCAGTAGATCGAGACGCTCTCCAACTTCCTCTTCAAAAAAGGTTTAGAGGCGACATAGATCTCCCTCTTTTTCCTCGGATACGTCTACCGAATCGGTACGATGCCCGACTAAGTCGGATGCCCCAAGAAAATGGGATGAATTAAGAAGGAAGATGATAAAGGTCTTTGAGAATGCAGCCTCGACCCTCTCAAAAAAGCCTCAAAAGAGCCAGATCCCGGTCACTCTGTCGGACGACACAGGGAAGTCAGGAACTACTGTGGAAAGATCCAGTAGTAAAGGTGAACCTCGAAAGACTCGAAGCGATGTCAAATCGTCGAAGATTCCTCGAGAATCGAGTGTTTCCCCAACACCGTCTAAAAAACATAAGACGTTGAAGCCCTCGAAGACTTTGTCGACGCAACCGGCGCCGATGGCTTCGACATCGAGGCCAAAAGTGTTTTCAGCGCCTTTGTCGAAGATGTCATCAGTGCCTTCGAAGACTCCTTCGATACCATCAAAGGTTCCTTCGATTCCTTTGACCCAAACTCATGTACAAGAAAGGAGATTTACTCCTTTAACTAAGTCAAACTTCTTTAAGTCTATGGGCCTCATTCAGAGGTTGGAGGTAGCCATGGTACTATGAGCACCATGGCTTCACCCTTACCGCATACCGGGTCCGTGTTCCCTGAATGGGGAATTACCGGGCCATTCCACCTTGGAGGACCCGGTATTTCCCCATTCAGGGAACCCATCCCCATTCCCATTCGAGCCCCCATAGGGCTCAATGGGAATGGCGACCATGCTAACAACGGGCCTGTTAATAACAGGCCCGTTGTTAGCATCCTAGTCCTTTAGCGGCTCCCACCAAGGGCACCTGGTAAAACCAGCCGCCCTTAGCGGGACCCGCTAAAGGACCTCGTAATGCAGCGGTAAGGGGTTAACGGCACCGGCACCCTTACAGGCGCCGTTAACCCCTTACCGCCCACCTCGGAATGAGGCCCTATGTCTTCTACATTTGAAGAAAGTGTCTTTGAAGAAGTTTCTCATTTTGGGGTACAATATGGTTCTACAGAAGTCCCAGAAGAATTAATTGATCCAGAATCGAAAATGAGAGACCTGTGTGATACCCTTAACTCTGCTAGTGGCATTGATACATCACCTGAGCTAGAGTTTACAAAACCTGACCCTGAAGAACATGCAGATTCAGGGTACAGGAGTCTAATGAATAGGGTGGTTGAATACATGGGTTGGGGTAGAGCCATACCCACTTTTGGTCAGGATGATATGAAGGATATTCTTGATCACCCCCAGAAGGATCCAGTTCTCCCCTTCCATAGGGCACTTCAAAGAACGGTAGAAAAAAACTGGGAAGTTCCTGATACAATTGCTGTAGTCAACAATAATTTTCCAAAGAAGTATAGAACTTCTACTTCTGATCCTGATTATTTAAGTAGGCATCCCACTCCAGAAAGTCTGGTTATTCAGGCTGCAACTTCCTCAAGACAAACAGCATATCCATCTATCCCCCCGGATCGAGAGCATAAGAAGGTGAATGCTTGGACCCGTAAGGTCTTTACCTCGGGTAGCATGGCTCTCAAGTCAACTAATGTTACCTGTACCCCGGCCAGGTTCACCCAAACCCTGTGTGACTGCATTTCGGCGGCGGCTGAACATATTCCGGAAGGCGAGGAAAGGGAAAGCTTCCTGAATATTGTCAAAGACAGAAAGGAGGCAATGGAGGAATGTCTCCAGTCTGGACTGGATACTGCTGATAGTATCAGCAGATCCATGGCTGCAAGCACACTGCTACGCAGATTTGCGTGGTTGAGGAAGTCGGGGTTTACAGCAGATGTGCAGGCCAGACTACTCAGCATGCCTTTTGATGGCTTGAGACTGTTTGGTAGTAAAGCTGATGAAAGCTTAGAAAAACTACAGATCTCAAAAGCGGCGGCTAAATCTCTTAGCGCCTCCATGCGACAGCCTCAGAAACCTTATTCGGGCTCATCTTCCTGGAGAGGTCGTCCTTTTCAGTACTACTCCATCTTTTGGTAGAGGAAGAGGACAGGCCATTCAAAAAGGCAAAAGAAATGTCACTCGTGGTGAACGAGGAAAAAGTGCAAAACAAGCCTCAGGAACGGCATCTTTGCCCTCAGCCGCTCCTGCAGTCACCTCCAAATCACTCTAAGGCCTTATCACACAAAGCCCTGGTGGGAGGCAGAATCTCTCAGCATCTGAAAGAATGGCAGGGCATTACTTCAGATGTTTGGGCACTGGACACAGTAGCTCAAGATTACTGCCTTCCCTTTCTAAAAAAGGCCTCAGGAGCATCCACCCGGAACCAACTCTGTCAAAATTCCAGATCTGCTCCTGTTGCAGGAAATGTTAACCCTGCTAGAGAAAGGTGCAATAGAACATGTACCTGTAGCGGAGAGGAACAAGGGTTGGTACTCCCCTTACTTTTTCATTCCAAAGAAGGATGGAGGATTGAGACCCATCTTGGACTTAAGAAACTTGAACAAGTTCCTCAGAAAGGACAAGTTCAAGATGATAACCCTTTCTCAGATCCTTCAGGCTCTCCAACTCCAAGACTGGTTGGTATCATTGGACCTTCAGGATGCTTATTTTCATGTGCCAATCCATTCCAAGCACAGAAAATACCTGAGGTTCGCGGTTGGCAGTGTCACTTTCAGTTTCGAGTTCTGCCATTCGGGCTGACCTCTGCCCCGAGGGTTTTCACCGAACTGATGGCAGTTTTGGCAGTGAGTCTCAGGAGAGGGGGGATCATGTCTACCCCTACCTGGACGATTGGTTGATCAGAGCACGTTCTCCTCAACAAGCATAGGAACATCTGCCGATCACCTGTCACTTCCTTCACAAACTGGGCTTCTCCCTCAATTTCAAGAAGTCTCACATGATACCATCCTAAGAGCTCCAGTTTATCAGAGCAGTCTTGTATACTTCCTCGGGCAAAGCCTTGCCTCCTGAGGTGAGAGCTCTCCACATTCTGCAGAGGGTAACAAAGTTCCAGAATGCCCCGCATCTGCCGGCCTTCGATTTCTGAGGTTGCTCAGCCTCATGGCATTCTGCATTTTTCTGGTGCCACAGGCTCGACTGAGGATGAGATCTCTCCAATGGGCCCTCAGAACTCAGTGGTCCCAATTCACGGGGAGTATGTCGGATCTTCTGCAAGTCCCGAGCGTAGTTGCTCAGGATCTACTATGGTGGGCTTGCAACAACAACATCCTCAACGGAGAATTTTTTTGGCAACCATGGCCGGGGATAACAGTAGTAACGGACGCCTCACTCACGGGGTGGGGAGCCCACACCAACGATCTGACAATCCGCTGTCATTGGTCTCCATCAGAGTCCAAACTACACATCAACCTATTGGAGCTAAGGGCAATCAGACTAGCGCTAAAGGCCTTCCTGCCTTCTGTACATGGAAAGAATGTCCTGATAATGACGGACAACACGGTGGCCATGTACTACCACAACAAGAGAGGAGGCATAGGATCACTACCACTGTCCAGAGAGGCAATGCAGCTCTGGTTCTGGGCAGTACGAGAGGGAATCTCTCTATCGGCAGTTTATCTAGCTGGAGAGCAGAACACGGTGGCAGATGCTCTGAGCAGGCATTGCACAGCCTCCCACGAGTGGGAGCTAGCTCAGGAAGTCCTTCTGGAGATATTTGCCCTTTGGGGAACCCCTCAAGAGGATCTGTTCGCGACCGCGGTCAACCGGAAGTGCAAACAGTTCTGTTCAAGGGATTTTCCCCCAAGAGGAGCTCTAGGAGACGCGTTTGTGGTGGATTAGAAGTTCCCGCTTCTGTACGCTTTTCCTCCAGTCCCTGTGATTCCTCAAGTAATCAGGAGGTTAAGAAAGTGAAACCCATGATCCTAATTGCCCTGGATTGGGCCAGGAGGACGTGGTACCCAGACCTTCTGGGCATGTCCATCTGCCCTCCAATATGTCTTCCGCAAAGAGAGGATCTTCCCTCGCAAGAGGAAGGTCGGGTTCTCCATCCAGAGGTCAAAACACTCAACCTTCACGCATGGTTTCTGGGAGGTTGAGATACAAGAATTGGGATCTTCCGGATGACGTAATGGAGGTTTTGCTTTCGGTCAGAAGGCCAGCAACAAAATCTTTGTACTGGTGTTGGTGGAACAAGTTCAGTAACTGGTGCAAAGATAATGATGTGGACCCTTTTCAATGTGGCACCCAATAGTGCTCTCTTTCCTATTGCATCTAGTCAATCTGGGGCTCCAGATTGGGACAATTAAAGGATATCTAGCTGCGCTGTCCATTTTCAAGCACTCCTCTGAAGAGGTTTCTTACTTTAAAATTCCTTTAATAATTCAATTCCTGAAAGGGCTTACTAATGTGTACCCTCCAGTTCCCTTTCATGTCCCAACTTGGGATTTAAATCTAGTACTTAAGTTTCTAACTTGTAT
Source organism: Ambystoma mexicanum (assembly GCF_040938575.1). Lineage (NCBI taxonomy): Eukaryota > Metazoa > Chordata > Amphibia > Caudata > Ambystomatidae > Ambystoma > Ambystoma mexicanum. Next base: position 443,815,859 of record NC_090931.1, on the reverse strand, counting down.
ACCTTTTGACCCTCTTCACTACTGTCCATTGAGGCTTCTAACATTGAAGACTGTCCTTCTTGTGGCCTTAACATCAGCCCACAGGGTAAGTGAACTACAGGCTCTCTCATGTAAATCTCCATATACGGTATCAGGTAATAAAATTGCGGCAAAAATGTTGCAGCTAAAATAAATCACACTGGTTTGACCCAGTAAAGGTGTAGCCCATTATACCATTTAAGGGAAGCAGGGGTTACAGGGGCTTCCCCCGCTTCCCTTAAATGGTATAATGGGTCCCGGGGTCGCGGGGTGTCCCCTGCATCCTTTACATGATTGTGGTGGCAAAACCACAGCATTTTTGCCACAATATTTTGTATTCACAGCCATTTCTGTCACTATTTTAAGACATGGAACCCCATATACTACTTTTTACAAGGACAAAGTGGTTCTTAAGGTTAAACCCTCTTTCTTACTAAAAAGTAGTTTCTGACTTCCACTTGTCACAAAAAATCATATTACCAACATTCTATCCTCCTCCGCATTTGGGCAAAGAAGAGGAGAGACTGCATAGACTGGACCCTAAAAGGGCTCTCAGTTTTTACATTTCTAGAATGTCAAAATTGCATCAAGATGACCAACTTTTTGTAGGTTATACAGGCCATAAATTGGGATTAGCTGTGACAAAACAAACCATTTCTCGCTGGATAAGGGAAAGGACCTGCCAGATGGGCTTCGAGTCCATTCCACTAGGTGTATGGCTACTTCTGCGGCTCTGAAGAGGAGAGTCCCTACAGCAGATATTTGTTCAACTGCAACATGGGCATCAATGCATACCTTCATCAAGCATTATTGCTTTGATTACTCTTCTTCCAATGAAGGTTTATTTGCCAAGGCGGTTCTTCATTTAGTCCATGAGAAGAATAATTAGTACTCCCACCTCCAAAATGACCACTGTAATGGAGGTCTATCATAAAATGAGGAATACCTGGGAGGACACAATCCATTCGAAGAACAAGTTACTTACCAACTGTAACGTTCTTTCGACTGGATGTTCCTCCCACGTATTCATCATCAGACACACAGGGAACTGGCTGAACCCCTGGACCCTTTAAGCAAGGTAGCGCTATCTGAGATGAATAGGGATGCAGATTTTATTCTGACACCAATAATCAGACCGACTCAGGAAGTTAGAAAATCTTTAGCTGTTTTATTAACAAGTATCTAAAACAGGGAGTGCAACGGGCAACAACGGACGCCGCACAAGCATTCTCAATGTTTCACATGAAAAAACACATATTTTTAACAGAAATTCTTCATACGTGACATCATACTACCTGGCAATATAAGAATAACTGCTAGGCTTATGGGGAACATCTAAGTATACTTTCTATGGGGGATAGGACTGCGATTGGATCTCTAATGTCAGGTGGACAGCTATGCCCACCCCTAGTGCAAGTCATCTGCAGTGTCATAGAACACATAACGTTTCATTGGCTTTCAAACTATAGGGATGTTCACTATGTGGCCCTGTAGGATTGGTTGGCACGCTTGTACCCTTCTGGAATATTCCACTCACTAGCAGCACGCAAGCTGCTACCCCAGGTACTGGAGGGTTGGACTTGACCATGCCTCCCCACCCAATTAGCCCAACATCCATCATGACACCTACTGTCTGCCATTCAAATTAGTCTTTGAACTCGGCCTTGCAAGTATCAATCCGCCTGAGAATAGAAGGGAGTGTGAGCATGGGCTTATCTTCTGGTCTCAGTGCAGCTCGCCCCAAAGTCTATTTTCATGTTGCCTATGTGCAAGGAGACCGTGTTTTGAGCTCCTTCTTTGCATTTAACACTATTAAATGAAGAAAACCTCGCACTTCTAGTGATTTTCCATTACCTCAACAGGAGCTTGTCTCGCTTCTCACGTTCATTGTATCTTCTCGAATAAATAACCAGTTTCTTGGCTGCCCCAACCCTTGACACTGGGCCAGAAAACCTTTCTCGAATCTTCCTTCTCCATCAGCTTTTTCCTTAAACTGCGCCACACTTTCAGCCCTTCTGTTCATGGGGTCCTACTTTGCTAAATTGCGTTGTGGAACATCCAGATTCTTTACACACTTATATATATATATATATATATATATATTGGTGGTGTCATCTGCAGTCTACTCACTACATATAGCCAGCCTCATGATTACTTAGTCTACTTGCGTTTCAGCATCTGTAAAATTATAAAATGGTTAGCATTTTCTTCAGTGCTCTCTGCACGTGCAATCTTCATTTTGCTCATGAAATATTGCTCAATTCCTTACTTCGCCATCAGATTCTATAAGGTCTATACAATCTCTTAATTGGCATCTCTTATCGGTGCGACATTTCTGCTTCATGTGACATCACCAGTCTTCTCTTTCATTCATCCTCACACTTCTTCCGGAACTCCTTTAAAGACTGCCATTTCTCTGTGGGTACATCATATAGGGTTTTCTCAATGGATACCTTGTTTCAAGGACTCTTTGCGGTATAGGGACCATTATTGGTGTTGTGCATATTGCAATTTCTGGTTTCCAAAACATAGGCAAAATGGGGACGGGACTTCCGATAGAGGCACTTGGCTCATTCTCTACATGGCGATAGAAGGACGTCCGTTGTCTCACTGGGGCCCGCCCCTACGGTGAGCTCCAGGGATATGCTGATGCTGGAAATGTTTTTTTCCCTGGGTTACAGAGAGAGAGTGAGACGGGAGAGTGCTACCACCAGCACCAAACTCTCAGAAGTGAAGCACTCTGGGGAAGACGGACTCCCTTCTTGAATACTATGAGCCTGATTCATGGAATTCGTGCAAAGATACTGCAAAGCCCTCCACCTGCAGAAATCAGCTTTACGCAGACGAGCCCACAAAGTTTTCTCTGCGCGCTCCATGTATTTATGGAATTTGAGTGGCAAACAAACCCAATCCGCAATGAAAATCAAGTTGTCCGTGGAATGCCCCCGACCCGCTCCCATGCAAAGCCAATTCAGGCAGAAATGCCTACCTGTGCACACCAGATGGCCCGGTAATTCCTCACTCGAGGACACGGACGCGGTTCATCCCCATTCCCATTTCAGCCCCCATAGGGCTGAATGGAAGAGGGAGTAAACAACGTGCCATTACGAGATGGCCCGTTGTTTGCTCCCTCTTCCCCTCGCGGGACCCGGCATGCACGCCTTGTTTTCCCAGGCGTGCTTAACGTGTCCCGCGATGGGACCTCGTAATGTGGCGGAACGGGTTGAACGGCGCTGCAGCCTTTCACGGCGCCGTTTAACCCGTTCCGCCAGGGTCGTAATGAGGCCCCATGAATCGTTGAAAGGGGTTTTGCACGCTGAATGGTGCACAAAGTCACAATTCAGAGTGCAGAACATTTAAACAATCAGGCCCTATATCGGATATAGCGGGCCTGCCTCTTCTGCTCTTGTGTCTTGTCATCTACAGAGTACTTTCTCTCAGAGGCGTAGACAGGGTAGGGGCTGAGCGGGCAAGGCCCACCCAAAATCTCTAAATGTCTATTCAGTAGGCCGTTTGGGCATTTACAGATATTAATGTCACTACGAGCAGCCCAACTACATTACCTTCAGGCCCCACTAGAAAATCCTGACTATGCCTCTGCTTTGTCTACATGGTCTTCTCGGGGTTAACCAGAGACTGGGGCTTGTTTGAAGCACAAAAAAGGGGTGCATGCCCCTTCCTCATGCAACACAGTGATCCTGGCCGCAGTGATTGACTGGCCCACCAAAGTCTGCATCCCGCTCTTGACCTCCTCGTCAGTGTGGGAATTAGTTGACACCACCCCCTCTTCCACAAGCCCTTGAGTGAAGGATCCATCAAACAGAGGCAGGTTTGTCAGGGTTGCATTTATGAAAAGATGACAGCAGCATGAATTTGATCCTAGCAGCAATTAGGAGCCAGTGGAGAGACATTAATGCTGAAGAGAAGCAGTCTCTGGGCTTGAGGCCGAGAATTAGTCTTGCAGTCCTATTCTGGATTAGTTGAAGGGGGCGAAGGGAGGATGAACGAAGATTGTGGAAGAGGCTGTTACAATAGTCAAGCCTAGAGAGGACCAGAGCTCTGGAGACAATAAGTTTCTAGAGGAAAGGGAGAAAAAAGAGGTGCAGATGGTAGTGGACCTTCTTGACAAGGTCCTTGATATGATATGATATGATATGATATGATATTTGTAACGCGCCTATACACAAGTGTTTCAAGGCGCGACGAGGCAGGGAGGGAGGGAAACAAGGGGAAGACAGACAAACGATCCTACTAGGCCAGGTGTCATTCAGATCGCGCAAGTGCAGAGGTAAGGGGAAAAGGAGAAAGTGCAGGGGGAGGAGGTGGGGGGGAAGTGCGGTACAAGGTAAGTAGCGTAAAAATAAATAAATAATAAATAATAAATAAAAGGGCCAGCTGGTGGCAAGTGCGAGGTAAGTGCAGAGCAAGTGCTGGGAAGGGGGCTGTAGGGATGCAGTGACAGTCCCACAGTGCAGGGGGAGCCAGGGAGGCAGTGCAAGTGGAGAGTGGCTGGGACCTGGACCGAGGTCGCTGAGAGTGGCTCAGACGCAGGTTTAGTGCAGAATTCAGTGGGGAGTTAAGCAGGTTTAGCAGGGGAGAGGGAGAGAGAAGGCAGAAGCGAAGAGGAAGGTTTTGAGGTGCTTCCGGAACCGGAGATGGTTCTCCTCAAGTTTCAGGGAGGCAGGAAGGCTGTTCCAGAGGGAGGCCCCTGCTGCGGAGAGAGATCTACCCCCAGCTCGTTGCTTCGAGAAGCGGCTGACCATGAGGGAGTTGGAGAAGGATGAGCGAAGGGCTCGTGAAGGAAGATATTTAGGAAGAGAGAGTTGAAGGTATTTAGGCCCCAGGCCCCAGAAGGCCTTGTGGACAATGCAGAGGGTTTTGAACTTAATCCTCGCAGCCACATATGAGGGGAGAAGGAGCGAGAGAGATGAATCAAGGATGATATCAAGGTTTTTTGCCTCACAGGAGGATGAAGGGGGGGGGCTATAGAGGACGGCCAGGGGGAACAAGGTAAGGGGGCAGCTGGGGTCCAAATGGAAAGGATCTCAGTCTTACTGGCATTAAGGCAGAGATCATTGGCAGCAAGCACACCATGACTGAATGGCAGTCAAACAGTCAGGGATGAGAGAAAAGGAAGTGGAGGAAGGCGAGGGAAGCTCACAGGAGAGCTGACTGTGATGTGCATAACACTGGAAGTGAGGAAGAAAGATGAGATAAAGAGGGCTAAGGGGGCAATGTACATATTGAAAAACCACAGTGAGCAGAGAGAGCCTTGTGATGCCAGTGGTGTCACAGAGCAGATTTATCAGGCTGGTGTGGTTGACTGTATCAGAGGCAGAGGAAAGATCAAGGAGGATAAGAATAGAAGGAGAGTTAGAGTCAAGGTTAGAAAGCAAGTTGCCACAGGTGTTCAATAGAGCAGTTTCCATGCCTCTGGCAGCTCTGAAGCCTGCCTGGTGGTGATGGAGACAGCTGACAGAATCCAAATGTTGGGTCAGCTCGGCGATGGCAAGCTTCTCAAGGAGTTTGCCCAGAAAAGGGGTAGTGGAGAATGGGCGATAATTAGCGGGGCAGGAGGGGTCACAGCAGGGCTTTTTAAGGAGGGGAAGCACAAGGGAGTGCTTAAGAGGTAGGGGGAAGGAGCCAGTGGCAAAGGAGTGGTTACAGGAATCAGCCAGGGATGCAAGGGAGTCAAAGTTGCCCTTGATAGTTCTCGAGGAGCAGGGGAGCACCTGTTAAGAGAAGGATTAGAGAGAACTGGTCTAGAGACCTCATTCAGTTGGATGGGAGAGGAGGAAAGAGGTAGGGGAGGGGAGAGGGGAGTCAAGAGACGGATGACAGCTGGAGAGGGAGGAGGGAAGGGGGTAGAGGAGAGTGAGGACACAATGTCCTGGGTTTTGGAGAGGAAGTGGGAGGCCAGAGAGGTACAAAGGGTCAGGGATGGAAGTGGAGATGGGGAGACTGCAGAAGGATTGGTGAGTTTCTTGCAGATTTTGAATAGTTTACCAAAGTTATTAGTGGCCCCAGAGATGCAGATGGGATGTGAGCCCTCTTCTACAATCACATAGAGAGTCTGTATTTCCTTTGGAGCTGGCGACAGGCCAGTTTGTCAGAGGATGCATCTGAAACCCGCCACCTCCACTCAGCCACTCTACATTTGTGTTCCAGAGAGGCTAAGTCAGAATCGTATGAGGGGTTGTGCTTGGAGGCAGACTTCATTCAAATCCACATTACAGGGGCAAGGGTATCAAGGGTGTTGGTGATAGAATGGTCAAGATTAGCAAGGGCAGAGTCAATGTGGGCATCTGTGGCAGTCATGGGAGGGGGAATGAAGGTGGTAGCAAAGGCAGCAACTGACACTCACTTCATTGGTCGGATGGAGGAGAAGGAGTCTGGCAGAGTTGGCAGAGACTTAGTAGGGGGACCTGTCATGGGCATCAGGCAGGTAGTTGGGGCAAGCTGGGTGGAGGCTTGGCAGGCCTGGCATAGGCACACAAAGAACCCATAGCAGATCTCTCCTTTAATTCCTTCCTAGTGTTTGTAGTAACTTCCTGGTTACCACTTCCTGTTGCCAAACAGGAAGTGCATGACAATTCATGAGCTCTCTAGTGTTTGGGTGTGTCTGTCTATATAAGCCACACCCAAAATTTTTCCAGTGCTTCATGTTGCTTACTGTGAGCTGTATCAGCAACACACTTGCCGTGCTCTGGCTCAGCCAGATCTGCTTACCTGCTCTGGATCATCTACTTCTGGTTACCTGCTCAGGATTATCCTGCTGGATCATCCTGCTTCTGCTTACCTGCTCCGGATCATCCTACTTCTGCTTACCTGCTCTGGATCATTCTGCTTACCCGCTCTGGATCATTCTGCTTCTGCTTACCTGCTCCGGAGGAACCTCCGTTCTTACTCCACGCCGCAGCAATCTCCAGTCAAGAGGGGACTACTACACCGGCACCTGTAAGAACAAAGAAGAACTGGGTTAACACACGCACATCAGTAACGCTGTGCATACTCACCGAATCTTCTCGCGAAGCTGGAATCCAGGTCAGTTGTACGAGCGCACAAACCCCTGCAAAAGAAAGGAGAGACATTATTAATTGCGCTCGACCCAATAACGCGGACACTTATTTTGCTACTCTCTCTCTCAACGCGGTGCATACTTACCAAAGCCTCCGTGCATACTTACCAAACCACCAAGTCTCCAGTAGCGCTGAATCTGGACTTGATGCGCTACTACCACATAATTTCTCCTGCAAGGGAAAAAGAGAGACATTACCAGGAGCGCTCGAATTGAAGGCGCTGCGCATACCTACCAGCAACTAGCTTCTACACGCAGCGCTACTCACCCATAAAAACACCAGCAAACAAAGACATTACGGACAACTTTGGACACTCAACATTCTCTGCGCAACGTTCACTTGTGGGAAGGACTTTCTGGCCAGTGAAGAAACTGGCGCATTGAACACTCTGCCTCGCTGTGAAGGCATAAAACAGCATGTGGCATCTGAACTCAGCCTACAGACATTGGCATCAATCACATGAGTGAAACGCGGCACTGCGAATGCAGGATGGAGTGCACACCCTACTAAAGATGAAGGTAAGCCATTAGGGGAGATCACAGCACGCAGTTAAAAGAAGGGAAGGGCCCATGGGAATCAGGTGAATTCAGGTCTAAGTGTACACCTTTTATTTGACAGGTATCCCTCCGGGTGAAACAGGGGAAGTGAGAACTCTGGGTCAAGGGAGGCTCATCCATCGCTCCTGCAGATACACAGGTGAGTGTGACAGGACCTAAGAGATCCAGATGGGAAGTAGGAGGAAGTGATCAGACCAGGAGAGATGAGTAGTGAGAAGGTTAGAGATAGGAATGTTAGAGGAGAGGAGAGCATCCAAGTTATATCCAGCAGAGTGGGTCAGACCAGAGAGATGAATGGTGAGGGAAAGAACATTGTAGAGGCTGCGGAAGAGTCTAGAGGCCTCAGAAGAGTCAAGGTGAATACTGAAGTCACCAAGGAGAAGTTTGGAAGAGGAGGCAAGAAGGGAAGAGGTTAGGTCAGACCACTCACAGAGGAAGAGGGCAACCAGACCACGGGCCTGTAGATGGTGGCAGGAGTCAACAAAAGGGTTGGAGAGATGCCAAGCCTGCAGATGAGCCATTCAAATGAGTAGGATTGAGTGGGAATGAGAGTGGCAGGGATCCAGTCTGGGAAGATCAAAGCCAATCTGCCTCCAGACCGGTTGGGCCTGGGCTTGGAGAGGATCTGGTAACCCTCAGGCAGGACTGTGTCCAAAGCAGTGACAGAGCTGGCAATGAAACACGTCTTAGTGAGGGTGAGAAAATCGAGGTCAAAGCCTTCAAGGAGGAGACAGATATCAGAAGGGTGTTTGACGGCAGAGCGAGAGTTGAGGGTTGCAAGGTGGACCTGCTTACTACCTATGAAGGTTTTACTAGGGGAGTACAGGAATGTGGTATGCCCATCAGGGGAGGAGAAGGAGTGGGGGGCCACCGGAGGAGTGGCGGGAGAAGGGAGGAATTTGAAGAGAGACGGAAAATGCCTGTACAGAAGGAGAAGATTGGGCTGAGAGCCCTGGGCTATGACAGTGCCATTGTGATAGACATTCATGATGCAGCTAGAAGATGAGAAACCTGCCAAGAGTACTTCCCATCTGGTGGCTCCATTAATGGGAAAAAGGAGAGAGTGGATAGAGACCAGATGTGGGTCCATAGATTGGGGAGGGGTGCGACAAAGAGGATGTAGGTGGCAGTCTTCCTGGAAGAAGTGTTGACATATATTTCCGCAATGGGCAGGCCTGGGTTGGAGACCAGGAGATTCTTTTTGAACTTTTTCTTTCCAGGCATCGAAAGGGAGGTAGGATAGGTTATAGGGTAGCAGTTAGAGTAGATAGGTCAGATGGAGAGTTCCATGGATGGAGGGAGAAGGCAGAGTGATGAAAGGAAATAGGGGGGGGGGGCAGAGAGTTGCACAAGCACAAAGAACTCACCAGGCGCCCAAGTAGCTGATAGATGATGGAGGAAAGAAGCAGAAGAGTACATTAAAAAAACATGGTTGTAGTAGTGACCAATTAAAACAAGGAAGAGGGGAGTATGCCAGGAAAAGCAAAACAGATCCCATAGCGGCTCCAGTGAAGTTGCAGTAAAAGGAAAAGCCCAACACACAAGGGTACGTGTAGGGCCAATATGGGCCAGTTGAGACTCCTTCCTTTAATGCATACTAGTACTGGTGCTGTAGTCGGTTGGGAAAGAATCACCACCACGTTGCAAAAGAAGGCTGCACAAAGGAAAGCCCAGCACACACAGGTGCCAGCAAGGGCGTGGAAGGGCCCAACATAAGACTGAGGAAAGACACTCCTTACTGTAATATGCAAAATATGGTGCAGCGAGCTATGAAGGAATGCTGCCACCATGGAGCAAGATGGATACTAAAAGAGGAAAGGCCCAGCACTCGCAGGTGCAGGCAAGGGTAGCACTCCTAAAAAGATGTAAGAGTTTGAGAAATGCCACCTGCCCGCATCCACATTGCGGGCAATGAAGAAAGCTGACAAGGAGAGGCCCACAGCACCCAGGTGCAGGCATGGGCATGCGAAGGCCCAGCATACTGTCAGCTGAAGCCCTGCTTAATTGATACACAAATCTGTTGCGGCTGACAGTGAGGAGTTGCCACCTTCATGGATCCCCATTGTGAACAAAGATGAATGCTAAAAAAGGAAAGGTGCAACAATCACAGGTGCAGGCTATGGTATGAAATGACCCAACAAAGGCAGCACACCTTACTTGATGCAGCACTCAGCACGAGATGCAAGAACTGGTAGGCAGACGATAGGGAGATGCCTCCTGCAGGCATCCATGTTGCAGGCAATGAAGAATGCAGACAAAGAGAGGCCCAGCGCATGCTGGTGCAGGCCGGGCATGAGAGGGCCCAACAAAGGCAACACACTTAACTTAATGCTGGAACTGGAGCAGCAGACAGCAGAGAAATGCTGTGTTGATAGTGGGCCAAATGCTGAGCATAGGAGAAAGGAACACACTCACATGGGCACCGCTGCTGCAGGACAGAAGGAGGTTTCTGAAAAGAGGGTCCCTGGAATGCCCCTCTTGACCCCTATAAGCATGACAGCCGGAAGAGCCAAAAATGCAAGATGCCATTCACTGTTTGGCCAGCCCCATGGATGGCAAGTGACATCTACATATGCAAACTATTCAAACCTTATCCAGCTGAGGTCTTCCTGGGTACAGGTGCCTCAACACTGATCATGGATACAGGTGCCTCACTGGACCTGATTGACTAATGATAAACACCCAACTGTGCTGATGTTATTACAGACACCACAACATAGTAACATTAGTCAGGAAGCAAACTTGCATCATGCAAAAAGTTACATGAACACACACATGCACACACGAATAACATGCTTACACAGTTCTGTAGATAGAGGACAGATACATATACATACTGTTCAAAAGCCTTTCTTATTTTCTCTCATTAGCCAAAAGCAGAAATGCAGAAACGCAACAAAGCAAGAGATGCAGAGCAAGCTTGCAGACACTTATTGCAACTAACCATATGGAATAACAGGATTGTATAAGGAACCTTGCAGAGCCAAGTACCACTAACCCATAGGAAAATAATACAATATAGACATATAGAAATCATAGCATAACTATAGTAGAGTTACATGAAGCCACAGGCCTCATACTAAGAGATGAAGAAAAACAGATTTTACAGCACGCTGCTCAGAACTGGTGCTCGCAGCCAAGGTCAGAGTGGAACAGAACATTCCTAGCTCCAGGGACAGGGACCTACCTGCACAATAACAGAATAAATCCTCACTAATTGTAGACCAAAAAGCTCTGTTTTGCGGTCCTAACCCACATGGTGCAGCCAAGCTGTCTGTTTACCGGGGGAGTGTTTGTTGGGCCCTGGGTACTCTGAACAGTGATTGTGTAGCACGAACCCCGGTCCTCTTGTATACCTATATACTTCAGCTGAGCGTGCATTCAAAAGAACGGTCCAGATACAATGAACAATTATATTAAGGCCTTGCTTGAGAGAAGGCAAGAGAACCAGCATCCACACCGGAGCACGATACCTTCCGACAACCATCAGTAACGCAGGAGGCTGAAGTCCAAAGGCAGACGATATAGGTCTGAGCTTCACCTCCAGTCCTCCAGGGATGGAAATGGAAGAAAGCTTTTACTCTTGCTCCGCATCTGCTCGTTGCTTCAGATACTTGCTGCTATGTTTACCGGTCAGGACCGACTACTATCCTTCTGGGCGCTCGCCTCTTTCTTGCTCTGTGTTCGGTAGCCCAAGATTCAGCTTTCGCTTGCTGCAGCAAGGCTTCCTCTGTTTCCCTAGTTCTGTTCCCATCGGTGGCTGCGGCAGTTAGCTTTTGCGCCCTCACCAACCACTCTCTTCCATTCAATTCAAGTGATGGGGACAATGGAAAAAAGAGCAAAATATGAGCACAGTTCAGACTTTTTATGAAAAAGTTAATACATCTCGATAAAGCTCCCCTGAGCCCATTCAAATAAACGATTGTCTTCCCCTGTCCAGCCATCTCACTCCAAGCCCCTCTACCAGTCACCTTCTAGCGCCCTCCCTGTTTCTCTACCAGCCCCCGTGTGTCTACCGCACCCCTCCAGCACTATCAGTCCCCCTCCTGCTCTACGTGTCACTAGTCGCATACCTGCAATGCCCTGGAAAGGTGTACCAGGCAGCACTGGAAACGGGGCACAAGGTGGCCGAAATTCCTAATGACATGTGCATTTCTTTATTTATTTTGCATAAAAATATTGCTATATCGAACTATGTGAGCTTCACTAACAGAAGTGAAGCCTGGGGCAGCAGAGGCACACTCCCCCTTCTCATAGCAGTCACGCAGTGGCACATGCACCACTGCCACCAAGGGGGGCAACACCAATGGCCTGATTGGGCTACCGTCCTCTAGTGCCCCCCCGCACCCCACAACCCCACGAACCCCGCTTCTGATGGGACCTGCTCATCTTGAGCAGGACAAAATGAGCATGCAATTGGTGAACGGCTTCTTGGTCTGCGCAATTACTTTCCTATTGTTATCGGCATGCCATTCTTAAGCGTGAATCTTTAGGCAGTTGGCATTACATTGGGGGCATTTCCAACGGAAAGACTCCTATACAGCCCCAACTATCTAGCAAATCTATGTCTGCTTTCAAGAAATGAAAGTGTGTAGCAGAATTAAGCTCTCTTTTATAGATTAGCTATACCCATATCAGCTACCGTGACATGCCAAAACGGCCTTGCTTTTTTAATGTGGCTATTATATGTTCTCTTTACCGTCATTCATAACAGCCAGCTGGATGTGTGTGTGACAACCAATCACTACACAAGGGGAACTTTTTACGCAATTTCTTTTAGAGTAACGATTCATGTTTATTGTGTCGTAGCATAAAAAGCATGCGTGTAACGCTTATGCCTATTTTTCACACTGCATCATATATGTATTTACTAGTATTGTGGAAGAGGGTACGGAAAGAAATTGTCGTTTCCAACACCCGCATCCTCTGTCATGCAAAGGCACAAGCATTTACGCCAGCATGCCATTTTTATGCTGTTTTAAGTGCTCTGGATTCTTATGGAATCTGCCTGATTTTGACACCATCTAAAGACAGGTGCATTTCAAAGGAAACCATTGCAAACGCTGCCTGTCATGCAGCAATCCCATGTGACATTTACTCAATATGCACTACAAAGTGAAAAAACAAAGGCGTTCGTGTGACTAATTATGCCTTCATTTACAGCTTTGTTTTGCACTTTTTGGTAATGATACACCTAAGAGCAAATGTAAGAGGTTTACATTTTGTAAGTCAACGAACAATTTGCATTTCTTAAAATGCTGAAAGCACAGTGCTGTACAATAGGGCAATTTTCAGGCTATCACTATTTGGGATTCTGGAACTTGAAACTTTTAATTCAGGATGTGTAAAAATAAAGATGCAATGCTATCGCTTTGGTTTAATATGTTTCTATATGCATTTGCATATTGTTTGTTTGCTTTACTATAAGATTGGTGCATTGCTCAAATAAACACTATAACACAGTATTATGATAGTCCTTGAAAACCAAAACCGAAAAATTTGTACCATTAGGAGCTTAGACGTTATTTGGACCAGTGCCTACATTTCATAGTGGGTTAAAATCCCTGTTCATTGCTTAACCAACGTGTGTGATAATGGGCAAATTATTTAAACTTGTTGTGACTCGCATGCAAAAAGGCAAATCCTTAGAAGTGATTAAGGTCACACTATTTGAAAAACGTGTCTTACAATATTCAATGGACAAAATGGTGTCTCGTTGTGATCCTATTTAGTGGCCGCTGAGACTGTCACCTACAATTGTGTTATTAATGCAGTTACCCTCCCTCCATACCCTATCGTTTACATTGATAGACAGATATGAAGATTCACCAGCCAGTTACCGCACCACAGATTATTGCATTTATTTATTTATTTTGCATTTTTAAAGCGCTCACACAGCCCGCGGGCATCGAGGCGCTGTTACAGGAATTGTTCGTTTTTTTGTTGTTGCGTAATAGCTTTTTGTTGTTGTCAGCTTTTTGTCCTTCCGAGGTCGATAAATTAGCACAATACACCGTGGGCAATAATAAGGAGCACTCAGATGCCTCAGGGTTACTGTCTCATATGGCAAACCCACACAAAAATACAGAGCCAGGCTTTTAGCACAACAAGCAGAGCGGCCCTTTTAACATCGGCCCAGAGCCTGCCGCCGCAGTTTTCAAACCGCGGCAGGACCAGACTTAGCCTTTTTTACCTCTCTGAGGGTGACAAATCAGCGCCGCACACAGGGGTAATAAGAATACAGAACTCACAGATACAAGGGACACAAGTTAAAGTTTAGCATTGACCAAGACCCAACAGTTGCCCAAGGTACTCGTACCAACAGCACACATGCCAAAGTGAGAGCCGACAAACGAGAAGTGTTCTAGACCGTTGGGATTTCCTGCAACAAACAGGTAATACACAAGTCGAGGACCAGTTTTTCCAGTAGTTAGAGATAGCAACAACAGCAAAGGCAGAACAGTTTGGAGCCACCCAAAGAAGACACGGAAGCACGTTTTTCCGGGGAACTGATAAAAACAGAGTCACAGATACGATCCCATCCAACCGAGACGGGGAAGGAAGCAACAGCAACACAAGAAAGCAGGGCAAACGAGCACAGACTGGGGCCTGAATAAAAACCCAGGCTTGCCACAAAGGCCAGCCAAGGTAACAGAAAGGGGATATATTTGTAAACATAGTCACCACCCTCCCAAACTGTACAAAACAGAGAAGAGGGGGAAAACAAAAAGGGTATCGGAGCATATAAGAGAATAATGTGTACGTCTTTAAGCAGATAGAGAGGCTACAGCACATGTGAAAAATCACAAGTGAGGCAGATAGTACATCAGGTGCTAGAGAATAGGGTGACACAGCCTACAATGCAGCAGTAATACTCGGAAGAATATATGAGCAGGAAATAAAGCAAACAAAAGGCCAACAACCGAGAGCTGGGGCCAGAAAGCTGCAAGTAGCACTGAACATGAAACCGGTTTCGACAAAAATAATAAGCAGTGGGGAACAAACACCACACAGCACAATAGAACATGCCAATGCTGGAGGGCCGGGCCCAGAGAGCTACCATTAGCACTGAACCTGAAAACGGTTTTGACAAAAATAATATGCAGTGGGGAACAAACACCACACAGCACAATGGAACAGGCCAACGCATGAGGGCCGGGGACAGAGAGCTACAAGTAGCGCGGAACATGAAAACGAGTTCAACAAATTAATAAGCAGTGGGGAAAAGCACCACGCAGCACAATATAACGGGCCAACGCCCGAGGGCTGGGACCAGGGAGCTACAATTTAGCACTGAACCCGAATTCGGGTACCAAATGTTTTAACAAACATTCGAAAAACAGGGGTGGACCATCCCATAGGAAACCCCAGAGATATCACAACAGGTTACCACACTTTGGGTTGCAGGGGGAGGCAACTCATTTGTATAGAAAAAGGTTTGTTTTGCTGGAAATATGTACCATGGCCCATTTTGAACAATTATTGCCAGGACAGCCCTCCCCCCTGTAATTTGTCGCGGTCCACCCTTCGTGGTAAACACCAGGCAGCGGAAGACAAATAGGCCAACGCCACAAGGGGCCAGGGCCACAAAACAGCTTAATTGATAACCAAAAACGGGTTGAAATATGAATAAATGGGAACACAAGGGTAGCATGAAAGGACTCACCAGGAACAGCCCAAAACACCAGCATGAGGCAGGAAGCAAATTAATAAAGACAAACCAACCCAGCAGCAAATCAGTGGATGGGCAAAAAGGACCCCTCCCCGCCTGATAAGGGCCATAGGTAAGGACTGCAGCAAGTGGATGCAGTAGAAGGGGGACCAGAATCGGTAAGATCTCGAGCATCAGAGCAGGACCCCCCTTAACCTTCACTCAAGGGGTAGGAACGGTTTAAATTCTTTTACAAACAGGTTGATTGATTATTGAAAGAAAGAAACAAGCTCAGCCAACTGTACAAAGGGAAATAGGGGGCCAACACATGAGGTTGGCCCACACATAACTACTGTTACGCTCACCTGGTATCTACAGGGATGCCACACGATACTGGATGGAGGTCTAAGCGCTATCCCGGACCCCTCTCTGCTTGGTTATGTGCCAGACATTGGGTAGCACCTATAACAGGAGAATGGAGGCTTAAGATGCTGGTTCTGTGATTGGTGGGCTCCCACCTCCCTCTGGTCCAAATCCCCTCTCTTTGGGTTATTGCTCACCTTAGGTTTTTGTGCGTTGAACTCTCCATCCTGAGTCTCTGTGCAGGGGCACGTGGTTGGTGCGGGCATTCCGTCGACCTAGTTGCTTCACTGATCCGTGTGCCCTTATGTCAGGTCCAGACCGGCAGTGACTCCGGCTCTGCTTGCTGTCTTCCAGGTGAGTTATAATGTCTTTTCTGTCTTATTCTGTCTCTTTCTTTCCCTCTGTTTGCTCTGTCTTCTCAGCATCTTGCTCCACTACGCTGTTCCCTAACAATGTATCTTTTTGTTTTCATATGGATGGTTGCGATCTCTGAGTTTCTGCACCGATGGCGAAGACCATGGTGAGTTATTGATGCGCGGAGCGCTGCGCTACTGCTAACCTGTGTTCTCTTCTGTTCTTTGTACAGGTTGCAGTGATGTTCTGGAGTGATGAGCGATCGACGGGCTGCTTGCCCAGGTAAGTGCTTTGTTAATGCTGACCTTGTTCCTTCTCCCTTGCAGGTTGCATCGAAACCCAGAGAAGGGCGAGGTAAGAGAAGCGCAGGGTGCTGCCAGGACTCGCTGCTTGCCCAGGTAAGAATTGTTATTAATGCTGTCCTTGTTTCTTTACATTTGCAGGTTGCTGCGAACTCCGGAGATAGGTGAAGTAAGCGAGGCGCAGGATGGATTCAAGACTGGTTACTTCACAGGTAAGAAGCGAAGCGTGTTCTGCTCTTTGGGTGTGGTTTAAATAGCCCAGGTAAAGTAGTTCCAGGCCAAGTAGTTCCAGGCCCAGCCACACCCAAAACACTAGACCGCATGGCTTGGTTCCAAAGAACTCAGCTGTGTAATAGGCCTCCATGTTGGATTAAGGTCCAAAACTGGCATTGCTTTATTCCTGATAATGAGCCTGGTGCCAAAGGCGCCAGGACTGACTCCATGTATGTTTCTGATGGAGTTTTAAGGCCCTTGGGGCCAGTGTGAAGGGCTTTAGCCCCACTGCTGCCAGGGGGCTGTTATACCTGATGGGGTCAGGGGCATGGATCGTGACATCACTCCCCTCTAAAGCCCCTCTCAAGGTATTTCCTCTGTCTGGCCCTAGTTTGGTCAGATGGTTCCGATGAAATCATCTTACCAGGCGTGACGCATGGGCGTGCTCATTAAGCTCCCATGCCCTGTCCTGAGGGCTGTATCCCTTACAGTCCAATAAGTAATATAACTTGGACCTGGTGAGTTTAGAATATAGGATGTCCTTGACTTCAAATCGGGTTCTCTGTTAACCAGTACTGGATTTGGTGGTGTTTTGACCCAAGTTCCAGACTGCACAGGTTTTAAGAGTGACACGTGGAATACAGGATGGATCTGCATATTTGGTGGTAAAGCTAGTTTTACGGCCATGGGATTTATAATAGCCTTGATGGTATAGGGCCCTAGATATCTGGGACAAAATGTTCGAGTTCCTCTTAGGGGCACATGCCGAGATGCCAACCAAAATTAATCTCCGACTTGGTAGTCTGGGGGTTTTCTTCAGTGTTGATCAGAGAATCTTTTCTGTCTTTCTTTGGCTTGGATCAAGTGTTCTGCTGCCTTTTTGAAGGCTTGAGTGATGGTCGTATGTAAAGTCTTCACCGCAGGCATTTCCAAGGCCATGGGGGTCTTATTCCGAAGTAGGTGGGTGCCTTCCATATACGGTATAGAATGGACTCTGTCCGGTACTGGTGTGTAGCGAGTTGTTGTAGGCATATTCTGCTATCCGCAGCATATCCTTCCAGCTTTCTTACACTTGATGTTACATGCACCATAGATATTGCTCTAGTGTCTGATTCGTCTGCTCCATTTGGCCATCAGTTTGGGGATGGTGACTAGTGGACAGATAAATATCGATTTGGGCAATTGCACGACTCTTCCTCCAGAAGTTAGACACAAACTGACTCCCTCGGTCAGAAATCAGGACGGAGGGGAAACCATGTAATCGTACCATTTTCTCTAAAAACACCTTTGCTATACTGGATGTATTTGGTAGACCCTTAAACGGAATGAAATGGGCCATTTTAGAGAATAGGTCAACAACCCCTATGATAGTGTTAAACCCTTGACAGGGAGGCAGATCTGTGATGAAATCGAGGGAGAGTGTGTGCCAAGGTGCAGGTGGAATTTCAAGGGGTTGAAGAAGGCCTGCAGGTCTTTGTTTCTGGAATTTATTCTGTGCACAAATGCCACATGACAGAATAAACTGCTTAATGTCCTTTCACCAGGTCGGCCACCAATAATTTCTTTTCACCTTGGCAATTCCTGGATGTCCTTGTATCAAGGGGTCGTGATAACCAGATATGACTTATTCTTGTAGTGCATTATTCGATAGATATAAACGTTGTTGTAAGTCCTAGTAGTTTGTCACCTGGAATAATGACCACCGGGTCTGGGGTTGAATATGCATTCTCATCAATACCCATGCGGGATAGAGCATCAGCTTTTCCGTTCTGGATTCCAGGTCGGTACGTAATTATGTAATCATATTCTGTGAAGAATAAAGCCCATCAGAGTTGACGGAATGATTGAGCCTTTGCCGTCTTGAGGTATTGTAGGTTGCGATGGTCGGTGATTACTGTGATGGTATGTCTGGCGCCTAGGAAGTAATGCCGCCAAGCCTTAAAGGCTGCCTTGATCGCTATGAGTTCCTTGTCTGTTATTGTGTAGTTAAGTTCAGGTGTAGTACATTTTCGTGACCAAAAGGCCACAGGATGTAACTGGCCTGTTTCGGGATCTCTTTGGGAAAGAAGATCCCCCATTGCCATGCTGGAGGCATCTGTTTCCACTACATATCAGAGATCTGGGCGGGGGTGTTGTAGCACCGGGGCTGAGGTAAATCTTTTCTTGAGTTCCTGGAAGGCCTTTTCCACCTCTTCTGTCCATTGGAACAGTTTGTTATTTTTTGTAATAAAGAAGTGATCAAGTGCACAATCTGGGAGAAACTCGAGATGTATCGGCGATAAAAGTTTGCAAAGCCAAGCATACTTTGAACACCTTTGACTGAAGACGGTGATGGCCAGCTAAGGATGGTGTCTACTTTGTGCATATCCATCTGGACACCTCTGGGAGTGAGGACAAAACCAAGGAACTCGACTTCGGTGACATGGAAGGAGCATTTTTCAAGTTTGGCGTATAGCTGGTGCTGTCGGAGTTTTGAAAGGACAGAGCGAACGTGCCTGACATGGTCCTGTTTAAAAGAGAAGTACACCAAGATGTCGTCGATGTAAACTAGGGCACATATGTCGGTCAATTCCCGTAGTACATCGTTCATGAAGTACTGGAACGCGACGGGAGCGTTGCAAAGCCCAAAGGGCATCACCTGATATTCGTTCAGCCCATACTTAGTACGAAAGGCGGTCTTCCATTCGTCTCCTTTCTTTACACGCACGAGATGGTATGCCCCCCTGAGGTCCAATTTGGTGTAAATTTGGGCATCCTTGGCTTGGTCCAGCAGTTCTGGGATAAGAGCTAGAGGATACCGGTTTTTAACTGATACCTGGTTTGTGTGCGGTAGTAGATGCGCATTCCCAAGTCCCCCTCCTTCTGGGGTATGAAGAATAGGGGCAAGGCTGCCGGGAAATTGGACGGGCGGATAAAACCGTTTCCCAGGTAT
Source organism: Ambystoma mexicanum (assembly GCF_040938575.1). Classification (NCBI taxonomy): domain Eukaryota; kingdom Metazoa; phylum Chordata; class Amphibia; order Caudata; family Ambystomatidae; genus Ambystoma; species Ambystoma mexicanum. Next base: position 443,796,390 of record NC_090931.1, on the reverse strand, counting down.
TGGTCCAGATATGATTTCAAGTGGAGATTTTCAGGTTCGGTGAGTGCATAAATTCGACTACACAGGATTTGTGCACCAGGTACGAGGTTGATCTGACAGTCATATGGCCTGTGAGGGGGTAAGGTATTAGCCTGTTCTTTTTCGAAAACGTCTTGGAAATCGTGGTATTCGCTTGGTAGTGTACTTATTACACCTAGTACTAGCGTCTCTTTATCTTGGACAGGTGTCTCTGGGTCAGACGATGTCATTTCCACTTGGTAGCACGCATGAGCACACTCATTGGAGAAGGCACATTTTTTTGGCTCCCCAGTCGATGTTAGGATTGTGAGCCACCAACCACGGCATCCCTAGAATCACCCGGAACTGAGGGGCCTTGATAAAGTCAAAGGCAATGGCTTCCCGATGTCCGTCTTGGCACAGAAGGGTCAATTCTGCTGTGCGTTGAGTTACAGGACCAGAAGCTATCTCTGTGCCGTTGACAGTGGTGACCTTCTCAGTTGTCGTTTTCTGACAGAGGGGAAGCCCCATCCTTGTTGCCAGGTCTTGGTCTATGTAGTTACCAACGGCTCTGCATTCTATGTATGCATCCACAGCATGCATCCGAGACAGTTGTTGGTGACTGATCAAAATCACAGGCAGGGCAAGGCGTGAGGTCTGTGGCTCTTTTCCTTTGCTCGAAAAACGGACCTCTACGCTTGCCTGGCCTGGAAGTTTTCCGACTCTTGTTCTCCTCCTTCTTTCTTTGTAGCTCCAACTGTTCTCCTCGGGAGTTTTACGGGACATTCTCTGAGGAAGTGACCTGATTTCCCGCAGTACAGGCATAATTGCTGTTGTCTCCTTTTGTTTCTTTCGGCATTGGTTAATGGGCTCTGTACCCTCCCCCAATTTGCATGGGTTCCAAAGTGTTTTCTGATGAACGCGGACTGTTCTCCTTTGAGCGTACATACACAGTCTGATTCTCCGTTCTGGCTTGATCTGACCTTCGATCTTGCAGCCTGTGATCTAGCTGCACCACTAGGTTGATGAACTCTGCACAGTCTTTTGGCGGGTTTACCACCTGAGTTAGGACGTCTTTCAATTCCCCCCTGTAATCCTCGGTGGAATAACATTGTTTGTTTCTCCTCAGGCCACCCAGTTTCAACGACAAGTCTTTTAAAAGTGGCGATATATGTTAACAAATCTTAAAAATTAGGAAAATCTGGGGGTCATCATAAATAGACAGTGCGCTAGTTAGTACCACAAGTGTAGAAAAGTAATACGGCCTGCTGCAAAGGCACCCTTCTACTGTCGCCCCCTAGTGAACACCAGTACGGGTAAATATGAAATTGAACAAGGAGGGTAAGCTCAATGCGCAAATCCCAAAGTTCTCATTAAAAGTCCATAAAACAGCATATTAATATGGCTTCAAATTGCAATTTATTGGTCACAGGACAGCCGACATGTGTTTCGACCTTTGAGGTCATAATCAAGGCTGCACATAAATCAAAAATAATCATATATTCATATTTTGAAAAACATAAGTCAAAAAATAAATAGAGTATCCCAAACATGGTAGAGAACATAAAAACAAAAGAATAACATACCAGTGTTCAATGTATGGTTGAAGCCAGTGAGAAAGAACAATATTGGTCCAAAATGAAACAAAAGGAAAATCAAAATTAGTATGAGCTACTTGAGCATCATTGTTATCAAAAGGAGAGGAAAAAAATGTATGGTTTACATCTTTGATGATAATGCGCATGTGGGAAGTTACAACATACCATTGTTCCAAAGTCGTGAAGAGCAGATTGGTACGTGAAGCAAGAGGTTTTGTTTCCTAAAGCAATGATTGAAAATTACCCTTAATAGTATATCCAAACGGGTAGTTACTTGATTAAAGTAAAGAAAAATTATTGAAAAGGGTGATTGTGGTAGATTCAAAGTAAATGTGCAATACAATAGTAACATTAGAAATTAAATTGACTTACCCTCCAATGGGTATGTATCTTTAATGTAAGTGGGAATATCTAAAAAGTAAAATTATCAGGAATAATGTAAATGCTGCTCAAATTGTATCATCTGAATCTATTGATGTTCAGAAATCCAAAGAATGGACTGTACCTGATGCAGGTAGCTCTTGAGTGTAGTGGGGTCAAATCCCCATGTCTAAGTAGCAGTAACAAATTTGCATGGGAGCCGTGCGGCCAACCCAATGTAAATGCCGCTGAAAATGCGCAATGCGACTGCGTGTGTGACATCACGCGCATGTTATGCGGGTGACGTCACGTGCACACGCTCCACAACTGACGTCACCGCGCGTCATCAAAATCGCGGCCTGCAAGCGTTATGGATCCTCAAAAAAATTATCCTAGACAAACATTAACGTATTGATGTGGTAAGTATAATGAAAAATTCAAAATCGTTCCAGTACATATTACTAAAGCAACATGCATAATATAGTTAATCTGAACTAAGGTACAGGACGTGATTGGCATGCTGCACGTGTGTCATATTGTGGTCACAAATCATTAAATTCAGTGTAAACAATGGGACAAAAGACGATAGAGACTACAAGGTGGTTGTGCATATTCCCACAGCAGATTATGGTGTTTGAGAATTATCTCAGGACCACGATTGTTTTAGATAACAGAGATTGGCACGGAATAGCAGGGGAAGCTGGGACAAATCATTATATCTGTAAGTGAACTCTCATTAATGACATTTGATTTGTGTTAAGTATTAATGCCAAATCATATATACAAATCTTTAACAAACACAAAGCTGACATTTCACATTTTCCAACTGACAAAAAAAAAGAAAATTGATTCTAAGAAAACTCTCATGACAAAAATAGTAGATTAATGTAAATTCCACAAATGCTAATGAACAATACATGTAGTATCAGCTGGCAAGGCAAACACATATCATTAATGAGAGTTCCCTTCTCCCTTGCAGCTTGTGGTGAAACCCGGAGATGGGTGAGGTAAGAGAAGCGCAGGGTGCTGCCAGGACTCGCTGCTTGCCCAGGTAAGAATTGTTATTAATGCTGTCCTTGTTTCTTTACCTTTGCAGGTTGCGGCGAACTCCGGAGATGGCCGAGGTAAGCGAAGCGCAGGATGGATACAAAACCCCTCTCCGGGTCCAGTACTAGGCACGTTCAAAGGGCAACCCCAACTATTAGGAGCAGGCAATACAACTAGGGGGAAGCAACAAACAACAACTTTTGGGGGAACATGGACAACCAGCAACCCATCTAGGTCCTGGCGGCCCAGGCCAGAGGGGGTAACCTCGGGACCTGATGCCCAAAAGTACAGCATATTATGGTTACTGTAATTATGATTATGTTTTTGTTATGACCATAATTGTGCGATAAAATCCCACTGCCTTTTATTGCCTCGTGTACCTGGGGGGGGGAAAGGGTTTTGATCACCACCCCAGGCTATCAGTCGGCCTGCATATGGGTCCACTGGTTATTTCTATGGACAGCGGTCCTTGTCCTATGAGGATAGCTCGACATCCCCGGTGGTGCTTTGTGTGCCTCCCCACCTGCCAGCCGAAACATTGCTATGCCCAACACAGTGTTCAGCTAAATGTAAACAGAAATAAATCTGCTGTGACATCTCCTTGCATCTCCATAGAACTGTGCTGCTTATAGTGATCTGGTGTTTAATTGCTGTGGGCTGTGTTTGTATTTCCTATGCGAAAACACCAGGGTCAAGCAGATGAGCCCAAGACTCAAAGTGAGATCATCCAAATGAGTATATATAGCTCGTGGTTTGCAGAATTCTATTGTTAGAATGAGTGGTGAAACATATGAAATGAGATCAAACCCCAGTATGCTTTGCATTATGGGCCTGCATGCTTGAGTCACAATTACAGACATATTTGTCAAATATAAAAAACGGTCATGCTTATGTTCCCAAAATACTCTTTGATTTTATGCAAAGCAGCCATGGTCCCACATTGGTCTTATTTGTACCCCACCCCTTTTTCATAGATGACTTATTTAATAAATGAGGGTCATCTACTAATTGAATGCATTTTTTTATATACTGAGTGAGGGAGTGATTTCTTTCCAGACAGCACCTTCTTTGCAAACCGATCCAGAGAGATTGAAGACAGGGGGGGCAAATCCAACCCTCATGCCCGCCACATGACTCTCAACACAAAGGCAGAGAATCGACAGATGTACCTCACTCTTAGGCCCATCACCGTGATCCTCAATGTATCGCAGGTGAGAGAAACGTTTTACGCTCAGGCAGCCATTCAGACCATACCCAATAAATGAGTTGGACGACATGGAAATGACATTGATCGAGCAAGTCGACTAACTGCAAAACCAGAGATCAAAGGCATCATCACTGACATCATGACGTAGCCGCACTTATACATGAAGCGCATATTTATCCATTCATGAAATGACACAAACATGCACTAGTGTATTGCATATAGGCATGAAGCACATGCTTATGACCCATGTAGTAGAGGATGGACACACATACCTATTTCTTTACATCCATATGCTTCACCAAAGCTGAAACTGCAAGATGCAAAGAGTTCATATATTTAGCTTGCACATGCTTGACTACCATTAGCATAGAGAAGCTATAGGGAATGATATGGATGCTACAGTTCTCTGAAATGAGTGATAGAGGAGAGACAGGCTTCGTGTACATGGAAAGGCTGACATGATCGCCACAGCCAGAGGAGAGCAGAGACAAGGCACTCAGCCAAGGACAAGTGGAGACGGGAAAGTTCCAGTTACCAAGACAATGAGCCACCTGCAGAAAAAAAGGCTAAAATCCTCATAATTGCAAGCAGGACATCTCCATTTCGTGGTCTCACCACATGTGACCCTGCCGAACAGGACAAGGCCCATTCAACCAAGGTAGACAAAGAGGACTGTTCCCATCGAACCAGAGGGGAAAAGCTACAAGTGTTGCCCACGAACTGCCAACTGAATGCACTCTCCCAGGCTTAGGTGATCATAGATATTGTGAAACACTTGTGTACGAGTGCGATAGAAATAAAATATCAATATCAATATCAATAGATGGCAACATTGAGGAACACTTCGCACCTCCATGTTCATTCCCATTGGCTTGAAAGGGTACACTCAGTCTGGTAACTGTCCACAGTCCCAGGGGTGGGAGGACACATCCTGCCCAATCCAGATTCACCTATCACATGGGGGTATCATTTATTGCAAGGGCCAATGGTCTCTCTGCGACCCTGAAACATTGTAGATTGATACTAGCAAAGGTGGTCCTAGGAGGAGCCGCTAGGCTATTCAATAATAGAACTAACCCGTATAGGTCCCATATGTATCCTACCCAAACTGACCAATGTAAATGCGTGATAGGTTTCTGGGCTGGAACCTGGATTTGTGATGTCATACCGGGATAAAACCAGGTGACACATGCTTAGAACATGAAAGTTCCGGAGGATACTTGTTTTTCTGGTGTTATCCTTGTCATTTCTGTTTTCTGATAAAAGACAGTAACTTTGCCAGATGGCTGAATCTTCCATTCTTGTAGAGGGGAGTCTTTGACGGGACCAAGTGTTCTCTGCTGATAACTGAGGTGACTGCTAGAGCACTCCGGCCACGCCTATACAAGATATATATACAATATGCAAGCTGGATGCAAACAGGAGTACCCAAGACCATGCTGAGGGACCAAAATATATATTTGCAAAGTCTTATGATATATTGTTTGGGGCAGGTTGCACCTTCTTTTGGCCTTGCCGAACACTCTTTAGACTACACCCAACACTTAAACCACGCCCCGTGTATAAGCTCTCCCTCTGTTTCTTATCCCACTTAAGGTCTGGATCATGGGTGAGTCAGGGTCAGAATCGATGACATGTCAGGCTGACTGGTCCCAGCCCTCCAATCTCAAGCTTGTCGGAGAATATTGTAGGGGAGGATTGGTCCAAAAGACCCTCCTCGCCTGCATCCCCTCCCCTGGTGAGGGCCATGGCTCGTCAGGGGTCCCCTCCTTACCACCAGGGCCCAGGTGGTGGACGGCTCACCTGCCGAAGACATTGACCAAACCTGCTGAATTTAGCTAGGCCTCGGAAACCATTTTGTCTAACGAAGATGGTGTGAGCCCCGCGCACCACAGCGCGGCCCCCACCTTTGGAGAGTTTCAATTATCCCTGTGGCCGCAGCTCCCTGGCAGATCCGCTGTGAGCCCGTTCCTTCGAACAAGACGGACATGAGCTAGTGTAAGATGCCAACACTGTAACATTTCACCTTCCGCATTGTATCACTGCTCCCAGCATGACCCGGCCAGCAGAGCCTGGGTGGAAAAAGAACTGTAAAATGGTCCTTTAATAAAAGCAAAAGTTCCCAAACACTAATGACAAAACTACCTGCAATGGAAGCATTCTCTCCACAACCTCTTTGACTAAAAAACCTGTAAAATGTATAGATATGGCAGAATGCGTGCTCATATGGCATTAGGGATGAAGCACCCACATCACTGCAGTTATGTACAAATAGTAAAAGCGTCCCGGGGGGTTATTTGTTATGCGTATCATTGAAAAGATTACACCCCACGGTCCCGCGCCATAACCGAACTAATGCTGCTAGAGTGCAAAGAAAGACAAATGCAACCATATTGAGGGCTCGTGTAAAGGGTGCATGAAAATGCACCCTTCATGTGTGTATGTCCAAGCCCCTTGTGTGCCACTGCCGTCAGTTGTAGTGGCGAGTCATTTCTATGCGCTCCACCAACCTCACTACTACCTCACTTACTACGAATGTATAAGCATATAACAAAATGTTGTAGTTGTTAAAGACATAGTGTACAAGTAATGTGCTCGGATTGACTATATGAGAGGCATTAGCAATGTTAAAACATGAGCTTTGGAATGACCCAATTAGTATTGAATATTATTTGAATGTTTATGCTACTTCCACCTAAAATCGGCAAAACACACGAGGAAGATACCTTTGTGAGCATATGCAAGGCCATTCCCCCTCCCTCCCAGCGAAGCCTGCCAGACGAGAAAGCAGAGGCCCGTGGCCCGCGGCTCCACCTCCCCCAACTCGGCTGGAGCCGCTTCAAAGATTTGTAGTTCCCTCTGCAGCACCCAAGGCCACGGCCCGCCACCTGTATTATTTACAACGCAGCAGTAAACCTCAGCCTGAAAACACAAATCCAGAGGCGCCCTTTCTTAAGCCCCACGACCCGCCGGATCACCTTAGGTTAATTGCCCCTGTAAAATTAGGACACCCAATATTATGGCAACATTACAGCAACACATCCATAATGACTTCTAACAAGACATGATGACATGTACCGCCGGTCTCATGCCCTGAGACCCAACCCCACGACCTATGGTACCCGGTCAACAGGACACTGGTAACCATGTACTGATGAATCACCATCAAACCCCGCTCTAGGTGCATTCCTCTTGTGTTGCATTAACCTGTAGAATAACCTATTGGAAGATTTACTAAAGAAGATAATATTGCAAATGACTGAATGACTGCGGTGTGCATGGCCTAGGGCAAAGAAGTCAGGAAACGACATTCATCTCTGACACTGGCCACAGTGGCACAACGACACCGCCCGGTTGAACCCAGCTGACCCGCTAGGCCCAGCCCAACCCACAAGGCTGACCAGTGACGTCCTCCAGCCGCAGCCAACCACATCACAGCAGCACCTATAGCTAGTCGTCGCCACCCAATCCCACTGAACTTGTGCCCCCTATAGTATGTAGGTTCTGATGACGTTTTTTGTAAATATAATCCTGTCTTTGCTATTGTCAGACAGAGCTCTCTGGGAGTTTGCAGAGTACTTTGCATGCCCTATTCTGATTGATAAACTCCCATTTACGCTCACCCGCACTTTGTCTTGGCCTTATTCCCATCCTGGGAGAGTCCATCATTGTCTCTCATTGCGGGGAGGATCGTGCTGGTTGGGGGCACTTGCCTTCAATATCCAGATTTCACTTTGGTCTTAGACAGCAGGTGGAGACTAGGTACAAAGGACAATAACAGGCGGGGGGGAATGACAGAAAAAAATGAATATTCCAACAAAGATGAGTGTGGTGAGAGGAAAGGGTGTGTGATAACTGGTGGGTGGAAGGTGTGCCAGTGCCAGGAGAAAGGTATGCATAGTTGGGACCTGAAACCCTGCAAGACATTATGTAGGAACGAACACCTGTTCATTTTGGTTTGCAAAAGACGGTGGCAGTGCCTTCAAAGGCTCACGTGCACTCTCTTTCGACAGTATGAAGTTAATATCTTCGATTCAGTATATATTTCTGGCTAGATAAGCAACATTCCTCATGCTGGCAATTAAATGAGTTATCCATCAACGTTTTAGGGGGAAATGTGTATGTATAGCTAACCACTGACTCGCAATTATTGCATGGGAGGTGAGTTATGAATGGGCAGCGTATGTACTCTGTTCGAATCTAGCATGTATGTTCCAATGAAGTAAAATAGCCAGTACCCCTTAGCCTCCTGCAACTGAAGATAAACTTTAGAATACATTTCATTCGTTCGCGAGGTCAATGGGTGAGCTAGTTCTGCCTCCAGGCACCAAACTCCACAATAGCAGGACTATTTAGCTCTCTGGGACAGTGTCTCAGAGACAATCCTGCTGTTCTGTCGAGTTGTGAGGCTGCCCAAATGCCACACGAGTGAGAGGATTATGAAGCCACTAGACAAGAGCCTCTGCTGAGCAGTGCCAAGAGAGACAGGTAGCGGCATGTCAGTCTATCTATCACTCGTCCCTCTGAGCAAAGCTCGTACAAATCCCGGGGCACTTTTTAGTTCTACAAGAGGCGAAGTGCCACTCTGTAGTGAAGTGTGCGCTGGCCCTGGCTGGCCTCTTTTAGTCCCCAATCTGAATTGAAGGCTATTGGTACCACATTGCAAAGTAATATGGCCTTAAAAACATCTTTGAGTTTTGCAAATACACGTTTAAGTTTAAAAGGCACACAACCAAGGAAACCGTGTAATAACATAACCCGCTTGTCATCATCGTCTGATGGAGACATACTGCGTATTATGGCATATGATGTAAACAAAAGAAGTTCCTAAAAATGCAAACTCTTTGTGTATGTCACACAAGAAGACATTATAAATGAACTGGACAATTAAAAAAAGGGAGTGGTGGTATTTTGTGATCCAGTTTTTGTTTTGAGGTCATCCACAGACTCACTTAGCTATGTGGGGGCTTTCAAATGCACATGCATCTATCAGTACCTATCACCCCAACATGAACACTTGTTGGAGGTTTGCGATAGGCAACGGTCATTCCACAGTCGCTCTTGTGTCTGCTCCCATTCACCACTAATCGCTTAACATGTCAATGTACGGCTAGCACACAGATGTGTTAAAGGGATATATCAAAGACCTCAATGTTAGGCAATGGGAGTGCAGTGTCTGGGACGTATTTATTTGTATATATTTGGATACGTCTGAGAAAGATGCGATTTTGCCATTTATTGCCTGTCTCAGACCCTGTAGATAAAACCTAAAATGGGTGATTTTATTTTTGTCTGTGGGAATGCGACAAATGTAAAAAAAAAAAAAAATAGAAAACATTGAAAAACGTGTTTTTTCATAAGGGATGAAGAGTTGGGATTCACAGTTAAGGGGATTTAAGCTATCAAGCAAAATCAAGTCTTGACCTTGGTATCCCCGATGTACCCCTCTGTTTCTCTTCCCTCGTGTTCCTCACATAAAATAGGTTGAGGAAAGCACATTGTAGTAACACCTGCATGTGGGACATAAACTGGGGAACCACGGTTTGTGCTGTGATCAATTTACCTGAACTAAGGTCCGGCACTGGCTACGAGGATCCAGTATGTTGCATGGCATGCCCAGTGGCAAGGTCCACAAATGCCTTCTGCAGCGCACGCTGCAAGGTGCGTCAGACCACCCTGACTCAGCCTCATCAGATCTAGGGTGTCATATTCCATTAGTGGAAGATATTTTGCTACGGGGATCACCTCGCAATTGCTTGATCGCCTGGCCTAATGGAAGGGCTCCACAATCGCAAGTTCTATACTTAACCTTACCAGGGTGCTTACTCTTCTAATGACCTTACACTCGAACAGCAGTTCCACAGACCGCAGTTGGCATCCCCAGCTCACCTCATCCAGTGATCTAACTCTGCAAATCGAGATCGCTTTCATAAGGACCCAGGACGGTCGAAACACGTGTCGCCTACAGAATAAAAACTGTTTTCTTTGAATCACCAGATGTTGCTTGCTATAATGAATTCAGGCATTGATGCCTTACATAATTACTTACCCGGCACATGTGATAAGGGCTCTTAACGTGCCCTTTTGTGACGGGCCTAGTCTACTCATGCTACCAATGTTTGTACATTTGATCTACAGTGGCAAGTAAAGTTCCATGGCACTCTTCGTTACTATTACCCTGTAAGCTCTGCATGCATGGAAAGAATCCCCGGGCACACTGTTGCCTGCCCTTACTGGAACTGAGGGATATGGCTACACAGTACTGAAATGGTATCTCCCCTTGCTGTGCTAACTGGGGGTACTGGAATATACTTTTACTGTACCAACTGTGCATACTGAACTATGCCTTTATGGTTTACACTGGAATCTTCCCTTACTATGCGAAATGAACCAATGCAGTCTGCCCTTACAGTGCCTGCTTGGCAGATTGCACATACTGTGCTAACTTACCAAATTGGAGTTTGCCTTTACTTTACTAACTTGCGTCTGGCCTTAGTGTGCTCACTGGGCATCCCAGAATGTGGACTTACGTTTCCAGTCAAGTCACCTTTCAGGAATCAGTTAGTATTCAGGTCTTATTGTGCTATCTGCACTTAACAGAACTTGACTTTCCCCTGATAACGGGGCAAAAGTGAAGTTTACTTATTGTGGAAAATTGACATAGCATCAGGCCTGCCAAGGTATAACACAATCTCAGATTTTTCTGCTAGCTGGATTGAATGGACATTTCTTTGCTAACTAGGAGTATCAGAATTGGCTTCACTGTGCTAAAAGGTTACAATGCTATCTGGCCTATGGGTAAAAACTGAGCCTATTAGATTAGAGACTTACACTGCTAACTGGGAATATGCTAACAATGATATAAATGGGAATAATGGAATTTGCTGTGTTAGCTAGGAAAAATAGTCTGAAGAGATACTATATAGGAGGGGGTCGTCCTGCCCTCAGAAACATTTAGAGCTGCAATAATTTCTTGCGCTATTTATTTGCACCTTCAAAAGCATCCAGCGACACATTAGACAAATTAGTGACACTGGAAAAGGAATGATCCAACCTCTGGGGTTTGGCTACTGTTGCCTTTTTTAATTTGGATAAACATGTAGATTTCAGAAGAAAAGAAAGAAAGCAATTACATTCAGATCGTACAGTTAACAAAGTTCCGATGTACTGTGTGAAAACAAATCAACACATACGGACAGTTGCAAAGTTTGTTCACACATGGGCACAGTTTGGCTAAATATTATTTCATATTAGTCCATAAATTGTGCAATCATTACACATACACTGGGTACAGTGAACATAACACGTGCACCTGATTTTTTCACATCAGCTATAATAGGGACATCTACATAGATTAGTCCTACAACTCATGAGATTTGTCTCTACATAGTGAAAGACCTTATCTGACCAGTTTTGTGGTCATCCCTTCATTGTCAGGCTATAACGGACCCTATTTTCTAGGTCTTAACCCCACACCAAAATGGATAGTTCCATTAGGTTCATGCATATAGATCTGTCACCCTGCCACCATACTAGCAAACCCCCTTTAGGAGAAACTCAGTCGGTCAAATTTGTGGCATGGTGGTGACACTCTTAAATATCAGGGATCCTATGTGAAAAAAATCAGGTGCACTTGGTATGTTCACTGCACCCAGTGTATGTGTAATGTTTGCACAATTTATGGACTAATATGAAGTAATATTTAGCCAAACTGTGCCCATGTGTGAACAAACTTTGCAACTGTCCGTATGTGTTGATTTGTTTTCACACAGTACATCAGAACTTTGTTAACTGTACGATCTGAATGTAATTGCTTTCTTTCTTTTGTTCTGAAATCTACATGTTTATCCAAATTAAAAAAGGCAACAGTAGCCAAATCCCAGAGGTTGGATCATTCCTTTCCCAGTGTCACTAATTTGTCTAATGTTTCGCTGAATGCTTTTGAAGGTGCAAATAAATAGTGCAAGAAATGATTGCAGCTCTAATTGTTTCTGAGGGCAGGACGACCCCCTCTTATATAGTATCTCTTTAGCCATGTATGCCCTGCCCAACCACAGGCTGTCCCTTACGTTACAAGGAAAAATAGTCTGGACATACTTTGCTACCTGGGCATAATGGCCTCTAGCACTGATGTTTTAAATGACCATCACAGAAGCTGGCTGTACGGTAGTAACAGGGCTTAGTGGTTTTTAAACTTACTATGGGTATTAATAATTGAATGAGTAGTGGCTGTTCTAATTGGGCACAAAGGCATATGGAACTGTTATGCTGAATATAAATGTCACAATGGGAACTGGCACGGCAATGCTTACCACCCTTATCCTTAACAATGATGTGTATAAGATGACAGTGGCGCAAGAGCCTGGGATTTTGATAGCAATTTATAACCAGAAAACGTGATGGGTGGAAGCTTATGTATAAGACGTAACAAGTGGCATTGCTCTGGGCAACCTTCCACAGCAAGTTTCTGCACCATTGCAGAAAGGGGCCCAGCCATATGCAAATCAGTCCTTGCACTGCCACCAATGAGAGCAGACCTGCCTGAACTGTTAGCCCAAGACCCATCTGCACAGAAACACTAGCAATCAAAGACATGTTTCGGACTCTCTGGGCCTCATCAGTGAGGAAAAGCTTAGTCCCTTTGGGAGTAGCTAGTAAGGGACTCGTGTCTGGGCATATCCTCTCCCAGTTAGGGAGACAATCTATAACTAAAAACTGTGACTTGTGGGTGGTTATGAATTCATCTTAACCGCTGTTATTGCTCTGGGCAACCTTCCACACTTTTTTTAGCTCATCTGCTCTATTACAGAAGGATACCAGCCGTATGCAAATCTGTTTTGGTGCTGCCCCCAGTGGTAGCAGTCCAGACCGAACAGTCAAGCCAACCCCCAATAGGAGCAGTTCTCTCCGAACTACCAGGCCATATACCATATGTAGGGAAACACAAGCCACACCGACAGGTTTTCAGCCTTGTTTGGAGTCATCAGTGAGGAGAATCTTTGTTCGCTATGGCACAGCAATCAAAGTGCCCATGTCTGGGCATATCCTCTCACTTACGGAGGCAAACTATAGCCAAAAACAATGGTCAGGCGGGCTTCCGAGAGAAAAGTCAGTAATTATGATTAATTCAAACCCTTCCAGACATCAACCTTCAGTTTTGCTAATGTTACTCATAGTAGGACAGGTATACACAGATGTGATTCCCGAGCCTGCTCGGCCTAGAGACCCAAAGTAACCATCATTATGACACCCAATGAGACCTAACCACATCTGTGGTTGCTTGCAGTCGCGTGCAAAGAGACATGACTTAGCAGGTCTGGATGGACTGCCCCTTTTGGGGTGGTACGAAGCCTGATTTGCATATGGTCTTTCTGCTGCAATGGCCTGGCAGGTTGAAAAATGATGGTCTAGAGGGCTATACAGAGCAACACCGGTGAATAGGATAACTTCAAAACCATCCTGCCATCATCAACATTCAGTTTTGATTTTGAAAGCAATATCTGCCAATTACATACAGGGTTTGATACCAACACCTGCAAATCTGGCAACGCTTTGGCTTTTAGTGCCTGGGATTTTTACTGAATCATTTATTTATTTGTTGGGTTTTTATAATGCGCCTATACACAAGGGTTTTAAGGTGCAACACAACAAGGGGGGGCAGGGATGACAAAACAAAAATGGTCCTACTAGTCTTTGTCACATTCGGATCGTGCAAGTGCAGTGAAAAGAAGGGCAGAGAAGAGGGGAGAGGGGAAGTCCCGGAGGGTTAAGCGAGTGCCGGGAGAGGCCAGTTGGACAGAACCCAGGGAGAAGAGAGTACAGGGGCAGAAGTGTTAAGTGCAAGGAACAGGGCGGGAAGGGCTCAGGGGGTGCAGGTCCAGCCAGACTAGTGAAGTGGGAGGGTGCCCAGAAGGGCAAGTGCAGGAAAGGGGGGGATCAGAGGAGGTCAAGTGCAGGGGGAGACTGGTCGGGGTGGGCCTGCTGCCCTGTAAGAATTTGAAGGCACCAGGCCGCCAGTCAATGGGCAGAGGGGGAACATTAGCAGAGGAGGGGGAGAGCGAAGGAGAAAGAGAAACTGAGGAACCTGAGAAGCTTTTGGAACATAAGGAGATCCTGCTCAGGTCTGAGAGGGACAGGGAGGCCATTTGAGAGGGAGGCACCTGTGGAGGAAAAAGATTTACCCCCAGACCCCCTCTCTGCTTGGAGAAGCGTCTGACATGCAGAGAGTTGGAGCTAGAAGACCGAAGGGCTCTAGCAGGGAGGTATTTAGGGTGAGAGAGTTAAGTGGCGATACCTGGAATAGAACAGCAATAACTTCCCTGTGATGAGCTTACTAGAGCATATCAGGCAAATGCACATGATGGTTCCAATAGCCTGCAAATAGTGTGAGCACCTGATTTGTATAAAGAATCTACTTGACAAATCCATTTGAAATGCCCACACGGGAGACACAACTATTAGCTTTGTCAGTGCGTGTTTCTCCATGAAACCTCCTTGTCCTACTTGCTCCCCCATTTTCCCCACATCTTCTTTCTCTGCCTGTTCTCACCTTTCTTCGACCTACGATTCCCTTCTCTCCAGTCCCCTCATTCTCCCCCTTTTCCTCTCTTCACTCAACGCCCCCCTCTAATCTCTGTTCCCCTCCCTTTTCTTCGAGGCAGCCTCTCCCCACCTCCCCTGCCTACGTGTTGTGTTGAGCCGCTCACCCCCTTTCATGTGTCAGGCCCTGCTCAGTATCCTGAAGCATGGGAGGTTATTTCTGACAGGCCCGTTTCTTCAAAACGAGCTTGAAGGCCTGCTCTTTCTCGTTCCCGGCCATATTTATTCCAGCCCATGCCTGGACCGAGGCTACTTTAAAGCAATCGTCCCTCTCCCATCAGCCGCACCCTAGGGTCACATATTACCTCACATTGCCTTGACAGATGCCAAAGCAGAGGGGAGTCTTTCAAGCGCTGATGCCCTCAAGGAATCTGCATATGCTTCCCACTGTTATTGCTGCTGAATAATGGTGGATTGTGAGCCCTCTCATCTGAAATCCTCCAATTAGCCAAGAACACAGGCACAGCACAAACTGAGCAGGTTTCCCTCACACACTGATCAAGTAGAACACAAGCTCCTCACGCACAGGAAGCAACAGCAGGGCAAGCGTCTCTCACACTAGGAGAGTAGCAGCAGTGCATGCTTTTCTCACTCAAAGATAATGCCGCGCAGAGGCAGCAGTATCACAACCTACCCGGTTCTCCTGTGCAGAACTGATACAATATAGGCAGCAATGGGTGCAAGCTTCCGTCCTAGACAGAGCAAGTACATCCCAGGCAGCGGCAGGATAGGCTGTGCAGAACAGGCACAGCAGACGCAACAGCAGTGCAAGCTTCTCTCACACTGGGAGGAGCCGCAGCAGTGCAAGCTTCACTCACACTGGGAGGAGTAGCAGCAGTGCAAGCTTCACTCGCACTGGGAGGAACAGAAGCAGTGCAAGCTTCACTCACACTGGGAGCAGTGCATGCTTCTCTCACTCAAAGATAATGCCGCGCAGAGGCAGCAGTACCGTAACCTACCCGGTTCTTCTGTACAGAACTGATACAGTATAGGCAGCAATGGGTGCAAGCTTCCGTCCTAGACAGAGCAAGTACATCCCAGGCAGCGGCAGGACAGGCTTTGCAGAACAGGCACAGCAGAAGCAACAGCAGTGCAAGCTTCTCTCACACTGGGAGGAGCAGTGCACGCTTCTCTTACACTGGGAGGAGTAGCAGCAGTACAAGCTTCTCTCACTCAAAGATCAGCAGCACAACAACCTATCCAAACTCAAGTACAGAACTGATACAGCATAGTGAGCAATGCTGCAAGCTTCCGTCCTAGACAGAGCAAGTACATCCCAGGCAGTGGCAGGACAGGCTTTGCAGAGCAGGCACAGCAGGAGCAGTAGCAGTGACAGCTACACACTGCTCCAGGACAGAATAGGTACAGCATGGGCAGCAATAGTGCAAGCTTCAATCATTAACCTGGCGTGTACATCTCGGGTATAGACAGGGCAAGTTTCATCTCCAGACACAACACCAGACAGAGCACACACATCACCAGAGCAAGCTTTCAAAAAGCGTACAGAACAAGTACAACAAGCACAACAGTGGGGATGCCTTTGCTACACTTACAATAGGTACCGCAGAGAGGGGGGCACTGCACAAGTCCTTCACACATACTCGAACATACCAGGTACATCATGACATGCAGCAGTGCCAAGTTCCCCTGCATGCATAGAACAGGTACAGCATGTCCCTAACACACAGGGAGCAAGAGCAGCAGTGACACTAGCATTTCTCACACAGAACAGACACAGCAGGGGCAGCAGCGCAAGATTCTCAACACACAAAGAATATATCTGCTAGGTCTGCAAAAGACCCGGGGCTACGCTGATGTCAGAACTGTCGGGTCTGGGGGCTAGCTAGCCTTTTGGTTGTAGCTCCTGAGCTTCTATCCAGGGCTACAACCAAAAGATCAGGTGCTATGGCCCCCTTAGCCCCGCCCCTATCAACGCCTCTGGCTGCAGTGCAGTCTTCCTTCACACTCACAGAACGAGTAAAGCATGGCTATCAGCAGGGCATAATATCTTCACACATGCTGAAGAAATAAGGCATGAGCACAGTGAAAACAAGCTAGATAGTGCTCTACTTGAAGGTAATTGCTGTTAACTTTATTGATGAAAAGTAACATAGTACAAGCCGGCTGAAAAATGCTCCTTCCGCTTCAGCCTCTCTCTCTCACTGGCCAATCATGCCACACTCTAGAGCTTTCACACTGCCTTCAAGCAGCAACATTCCGGGCTGTCAGTGGAACAGTGTAATGGCCTACATGCTAAGCTATTTAACACACAGCTCTGCAAAGTCCATGAATCAGGGCTAGACACTATAGTCTGGCTGATTGCTCTAGCTGTGATTTGTTTATGCCCTTTCAACACCTCCACCTGATCATAATCTGTCCCCTCATGCTCCACTTCATCCATTCTCCCCACTGTACTAACCACATTGCATTTTGTTATTGTTGTATTGTTTTTATTATTACCTCATTCAATATGTAATGCAATATGTAATCCCGCAAATTTATACTCTGACTAAGGGTATGATACCGCTCTGTCGGCACAAAAAAACCCTAATTTCTTGCATAAGATAGTCAGAGAGAAAACAATTTAAAAAGATGGTAATCAGAAATAAAGTGAAGAAAGTAAAAGTATAATAAAGCAGTTCAATTATGGAAGTTTGCTTTTGATGAACTCTAAAGGCCAGAAATGCCTGAAAAAGAGACTCTTTGACGAACGGAGGTATAGTATAACTATAAGGTTGTCACAAATGTGGGAGCCCCTCTGCTGAGTATGAACTCAACCAAATAACATTTTGTACATGATGGTCCCACTCTGGGGGTCCACAGTTACATTTTAGCCCAGTGTGCTTTACCAGAGGAGAAATATCCATGTGCATATTAGTCTGGTATCACCGTCAAGGATGGTCGAGCGCCGAAACGCTAGGCAATTCTCCTCTGAACAAGGATCTCAACAGCAACCCCAGACTCGTGTTTCAGCCTTGCTGAGGGTCACCAGTCAGGTGTGGCTGTGGTGCTGTTTCTCTAAACACAGCGAGCAAGGTGCCCATGTTTGGAATGGATTAGACTTCTAATTTACGATGAAACCCCAAGCATGTGACAATTTGCCAAAAATGCGAGAGCCCCTCTAAGGAGAACTTACTGTCATGCGATCTCCTTTCCAAAGATGCACCTGCAATCTAGAGTCTTGAGAATCACTTTGAACTTGAACTCACTGGCTGGACCTTGCATCCAATCTTTGGTGGCCATGGTCGCCTATAGCAACTGAACATGCAGAGGAGCCATTGAAAAAAGGCCCTACCCAAGAGATAAATTGGGTTAGGGGAACTGCTAATTCGCTGCAGAGGTTTTAAAAGCAGCTGAACGAAGGCACATTCAAAGCAATAATGCTATCGATAAAGACATGTATCACCTGTAGTGCTGGTTTTATCTGATTGGCATAGTAACTCTTTACAGTCACAAGCATCTCATATGCATTGGGATGCTCATACTGTAATCTTGAGCAATAGGCCACTCGTTTGGAGGCGTGTATTTGGCTCTGTATTATACAGGCTAAAAGAATTGAATTGGGTCTAACTTCCCCTAGTACGGTCATTAGCTTGATTAGAGGTAATCTATTTATAAAAAGAATGTGCCATGATTCAACTTCAGTGTTGAGTTTGCTTGGGGCTGAAATAATGAAGGGTAAATGTGGTCGCTTATGGAGTTCAACACTAGGAATGAGGAGTTTTTCTCTGGGGTGTCATGGAGTCCAGATTGGTCAATTGGCTTGGGTGCACTGCTAGTCGCATTCAAAAAGAAAGTTCTTGAGTGAGATTGGGCCTACTGTCATGATTACATAGGAACATTATACTCATTATCAACCTAATCCAAACTATTTTTCTCATGTCTAAAGGCCCAAAAGTATACATATGTTGATAATGCCACCTTTACTATGCTAATATAATCACATATGCCACTTGACGAGCTGTAGCAACGTAGCAAAGTGCTCCATGCACACCTCTGTACTAAGTCTGCACATCTATTACGAGCGTCCTGACTTTAATCAACTGAGCCGACTGCATATTTGAGCCCCTAGTCGCTACCTATTCACGGTTGCTTACCACCAAGTGATCGCACCATTTCAGTGCCTTATTTTCTTGCATTGCCTTATGTCTGTTCTCATTGCCGCCCAGCCCATACCTTCCCATTGCATGACCACGGCACCGCTTTCATTTGCGGCTTTGTTCGTCTTGAAATTACTATGCTGCCAACCCCATGCTCGCTTTTGAAATGATTGAGCTCTTGCTCAGAACCGCAACGTGGACCCACTTGTTAGCTCCATGATATATGCTACTCTGCCTGCCTGATATGCTCATTGTGTGTTCCCTAATTTGCTGCGCCACACCTTGATCTATGCCTGCATATGTTGCACCGCTCGGCATTAGACATGTCCACATGATCTAAGCTAACTCCAGGGTACCTGCCTTACTCTGCCGTGCCTTTCAACTTGACATTTACCTGATCTGCCAATACTTGCTGCCAACACTAGAATGTCTTTTCTGCTTGAATTGTTGCACCATTACAATTAGATCACGCTTCTTGCATTCTGCATTGTTCCCTGCCTAACATGCTAATGTATATGCAAGCTTTGGTATTTGCTTTTTTCTGTGTACCCTGATCTGATGCACCCCCATTGCTTGACTCTGAATAAGTAGACTTAACCTGTTTTAAACTCATTAGCCTGCATTGCTCGCACAGAGCACGCACTGCCTAGCCAAATAGTGCCTGTAACGCTTACCTATAACTGTCTTACAGAACCGGTGGCCCTTTCCTCTCTAATCTCGGTAACATGCTACCACGTTGGTCCTCCCTAAGGTCACTGCTCTCCTCATTACAAGTACTACTCTCAGTGTGGTCAATTACCAGGTCGTCACACCTACCACCTCCCAACATAGATGCACCTAGCTCCTTGCACACCTCATCCATGGCCACCTCTCACAGATCTCCTGATACCTACCAAAGTACTGCACCTCAATACCACAACATCTACCTCAACGATCCGGCCCTATGGCTCGACCATTTCGCCAAAAAACCCTCACCCAACCAACCATGTCCTATCACACTTAGAAACCTAAGATTAGGATCTAGACTTATGGGTAAGAAGGGACACCCCATGTACCTGAGCCTATACCTCAAAACTCATACGCACAGCCTGCCTCCAGAAACGGCCACCTCACCCACACCCCATCACCCTCAAACCATCACAGCTTCATCAAGCAACATTGGTTTAATTAAAGCTGCCCTGATTAACGCAAGATCCCTAGCTGCGCATGCTCTGGACATTGCTGATCTTATCAAAACTCAGGAACTCGACTTCATCGCCATCTCCGAGACCTGGCTGCACGCGGCTTCCGGCCCGGCACTCTCATTGGCCATCCCCACTGATTACTCCATCATCAGATGTGATCGCACCTCGAGAGGTGGAGGAATTGCTTTCATCGCTAGAAACTCATTAGGACTTAGAACCATCCCAAGCACTAAGGTGGAAACTGCAGAGTTACTCTCTGTCAAGATCAGACTCTCATCTAACCAAACGGCTACCATCCACCTAATATACAGACCCCCTTGTCCACCCACATCCTTTGTGGATAATATCTCTATGTTAGTACTCAACAATGCTAAATCCAACTCCCAAACCATCATTCTTGGCGACCTCAATCTAGGACACCAAGACCCTAATGATCCTGCGGCCCTCGACCTAGCTAATACCTTAACAGATTTAGGTTTCACTCACCACATACAGGAACCCACCCACATTAAAGGGCGGTCCGTTGACTGGCTTAGTGACACTAATTGCAACATTAGCGTAATCTCCAACGCCCCTTGCTTGTGGTCTGACCACCATGTCATCACTTTCAGCATCGAAGCAGCCCCACCACCCAGGCCTTTGGTCGCCCCAGCCACCCTCACTAGAAATAAAAAGAACATTACGACAGAAAAACTACTCCCCTTATCCTTCCCACACTAAATAACGCTCCTGACACTTGCTCAGACCCCACCAACCTAGCTGACATGTATAACCAGTCACTGCTTGCAGCCATCAACTCTATCCCCCCTCTCAAACTGAGGAAACCCAAACAACGAGCACACCTTAACTCGTGGTTTACTCCCCAGCTTAGAGTGTTACGCAAAGAGAAACGCACAGCAGAGTCACGCTGGAGAAGTCACCACTTCGATGCCCACAAGGACAGTCTTCTGATAGCCACCCTTAACTATAAAGAAGCTGTACTCCAGGCACAAAAAAGATTCTTATAATAACCGCATTATGTCAGCCCAGTCCAATACTAAGGAACTCTTTAATATCCTTAAGGAACTTGAGACACCTGCAGCCCCCCCTGACTCTTGCTCCAAAGACAACACTTGGTGCACCAATATTCAGTCAGTACTCCTGGGTAAAATTGCTACCCTCCAATCTAAAATCAGGGACAAACAGAAATCCCTACAGCTTGACCAACCACGGACCACACCTACACTTAATACACATTTAACCCATCCGCATAAACCTTTCTCCTTCTCCCCACTCACTACTCTCGAAGTAGAAAACATCATAAACAATTTAAAACCTTCCAATTGCCAAGGCGACCCCTGCCCAGCACCTGTTATCAAGGAAGCATCTCATGAGCTAGCCCCGTTCATTACAGCATTCATAAATGCTTCTTTCAAGACGGGTATTGTCCCCGACAACCTAAAGGATGCATGGGTTATCCCACTCCTCAAAAAACCCTCCCTTGACCCTAATATCCCAACTACCTTCAGACCTATCACTACAGTCCCATTCCTGCTCAAGATCCTGGATAGTGCAGCCTACCTGCAGATTCAGGATTACCTCGAACTAAACAATCTCCTGGGCTTAAGACAATCAGGGTTCCGCCCTAAACATGGCACGGAGTCAGCTCTGATCGACTTGAAAACTCAGATGGAGTCACTAAAGGACAATGGGAAGCTAGCACTTCTCCTTCTCCTCGATCTCTCAGCGGCTTTTGATCTGGTCAACCACCAAATACTCTGCCAGCATCTCAAATCCGCAGCCCACTTCTCCGACTCTGCCAATGCCTGGATCCACTCATTCCTGAGCAATAGATCCATGAGGGTCTTCTCACCACTGGCATCAGCGGTTCCCTCCCCTATTCACTGTGGCATTCCTCAAGGCTTATGTGTATCCCCTATGTTGTATAACGTATTCACCAAGCCCCTCTTTGATGTGCTTGACTATCTGGGTGTCTCCTACACTAACTACGCGGACGACACCCAGATACTCAGCTCTATCACAGGAGACTACACAGCTGACACCAAAGCCCTTAACGATGTTTACTCGGTCATCCAGGCCTGGATGGCACAGCACGAACTTTGCCTTAACGATGATAAGACTGAGCTCTTACTTTTAGGATCAAATCATCGGCTCAACAAACTAGACCAAACCTACAAGTCCTTCATTATTGACGGCAACGACATTAAAGTCTCCAAAGATACTAAGACGCTAGGGGTCTATCTTGACTCCTCGCTTTCTCTGAACAGACAAATAAATGCAGTTAGGTCAGCTTCGGCCTATACCTGCAAACTTATCACTGCCTGTAGACCCTTCCTAAACTCCACCAACTCTATCACACTCGCCAGAACTCTTGTTATGGCCAAAATCGACTACTGTAGTGCTCTCTACCTAGGGACCAGTCAGTCTAACCTTAATAAATTGCAAACTGTACTAAATAATGCCTTAAGGGCAGCCTTAAACATCCCGAGACGCTCTCATATCTCCTCCGTCAGATCAGACTTACGCTGGCTCCTGGTAAAACAAAGAATTGCCCTGAAAACCCTAGCTTTGACTCACAAATGTCTGTGCAACAACGCCCCACCTTACCTGTCCGCTCGCTTCTCACGCCACACCTCCACTCGACCTACCAGAGCAGCCCAAACTCACAGCCTCATCGTGCCTAGATGCAAACTCCAAAAAGCTGGTGGGGTGAGCTTCCCCATCCTGGCCTCCAAACTCTGGAACACCTTGCCCACACCTATCAGAATTGAACCATCATTCCACTCCTTCAAGAACAATGCTAAAACATGGCTGCTCTCCCAAGACTCATGAGACCTTGACACAGTCCAGACTCCATGTGGGGTACAGGACTGTATATACATTTTCTCTCTGCTCTGTCCCTGTATTATACGCTGTTAATGGTACCCTTCGGTACATGTATATATGCTGTATATTTTTGTAACTCACTGTAACTACTGCTTTTTGTAACATGTTTAAGAGTATGTGCATGTATGTATGCTGGATATTTTCGTAACTTACTGTAACTACTGCTTTTTGTAACATGTTTAAGAGTATGCGCCCGATAGCCCCTGGGCCTGGTTTTTTGCGCTTTATAAATAAAATCAAACAAACAATATCGCTATCCAAGCCCGGTAGCGAGGGGTCCGTTTATGATGATGAGGTTAAACTATCAACCAGTAATAGGGATGAAAGGGGCATGGCTACAGCTTCCAAGTTGCTGGCTGCGCATGGGTTCCATTGAGTCACTTCATCATGTCCTTACATCCTGTAGATGTGTAATTCAGGATTATGCTAAATAGGTCATGCCCTTTGCAGATAGTCTGCAGAAGGTAGAGGGAGAAGTGTCCTGGTTGAACTCCCTGTCTGGATGTAGCTTAACTAGGTCACTCGCCCCTATTAAGGGTTGGCAGTCGCTCGAGCATGAGCTTTTGGGGATGGAGGCTAAGAGCTCTTGATTTGTGAAATATGTATGTTGTCTGGGAAATGGTTTACTATTGAATATGTGGAAATCGTTAGGTATAATATAGTAACCTGCCGTGAGAGAAGGTATGTGACTTTTTCATGTGAGGTGCTTATGAATTGGTTATTTAGTTTATGGAATATTTGTATCATTTTAAAATGAAATTTTTAATTGTATTTATATGTAATTGAATTGTAATTAAAATTACAATTTTGTTTGCGAAAAGTTCATAATGTATTTGTATTTGTATTTATTGATTTATAAAGCGCCTTTCACCAAAGCGCTGTACAATGGAATAACATAGTACATAAACAAACAGTATAACGGTTGAAGCAAATACATTATGAATCAGTCAACAAAACAGCGAAAAGAGCAATTAACTGAAGGGGATAGGTAGAGAAGGGGAGTGAGAGTGGAAAGGGGCGGAGTGGTGGAAAAGGGTAGGAGGAGGGAAGGGGAAGGGTGAGAGGGGGAAGGCAGGAGAGGGGGGGAGATACTAGGGAGAAAGAGTAAGGAGGGGGGCAGAAAGGGGAAGGAGTTTCAGGGAGGAGAATGGAGGAGGAGAGATTTAAGGGAAGTGCGGAATGAGGTGAAGGTGGGGGTAGAACAGATAGCAAGAGGAAGGGAGTTCCAGTGTAGAGGTGCAAGGAATTGGAAGGAGTGGAAACGGGATGAGGCACAAGGGGACGGAGGTACAGTGAGAAGGAAATGGTCAGCGGACCCAAGGGAGTGGGAGGGAGAGTAGAAGGAGAGAAGTGAGGAGAAATAAGGGGGAGCAAGACCATGGCGAGATTTGAAGACAAGGCAGAGAAATTGAAACTTAAGTTGGGAGTGAAAATGAAGCCAGCCAAGCTAAGAGAGAGAGAAAGAGATGGAGTCACGGGAGGTAAGGAGACAGAGGGTACGAACAGCAGAGTGGTAGATGGATTTAAGAGGGGCAAGATGAAAAGCAGGAAGTCTAAAGAGTATGGAAGAGCAGTAGAAGAGGCAGGAGAAGATGAGAGAGGAGATTAAGAGCTTGGTAGCGTGGAAAGTGAAAGAAGGATGGATTTTGCGAATATTGAAGAGGTGGTAGCGACAGGTGCGGGAAGTGACGGAAATATGTTGGGAGAAGGAAAGATAGGAGTCAAAGAGAACGCCTAAATTACGAGCTTGAAGAGAGATAGGGAGAATAATGAACTAAAACACAATAAAAAATAAATTAAAAAAGCAGCTGAATGAAGGCACATTCTACGCAGAATAATGGGCTTATCCGGAGGCAAGATGAGAGCCACAATGAGAGCCATATTCAGCAGGCCATGGTGGCAGCCACATTCTGCACAGAAATAATGCCCATGTTCTTCGAGACAATGTCGAGTGTTTGGCAGCGCAATTATGGGCATGTGCACAACAATGTGTACAAGGATGCGCACATTCTGCCATACGCTGTATCTCCATTATAAGCATTGTTCTGCAGGACACAGATAACCAGCTCCCAATGCACATTGATAATTCTGCATACTTTCCAGCACAATGCTGGGCATATCCTACAGCAAACCGAGGACCATATTGCACAATGAGGAGAATATTTGTCAACACAGTGAACATATTTTTTTAAGGGTTGTATGCCCCTTTTACTTTATTTACTTTCTTACTTGTATCTGTGAATCCCCAATACCCCTCAATTTCCAATATCATATGACCACATTGGTTCCCTTGACATGTCATATTTTGACTCTGTTTACATCCGTACTCATGGATCATCTAGTCTGCTACCTTTGAATATGTAGTTTGTTCTTTTTCTATTTTTGAAACTTTAAAAAACTGTTTTTTTAAACTCTAGATTTTTTCAAAACAAGATTTGGAGCTTTTTGGTTTGGTTAGTTTTGAGGTTTGTAACTGAGTCGCGGATTATCACGCAAAGACTGATCCATGAATCGGGAGAAGGAGTTTTGCATGCCGGAAAGTGCACAAAGTCACTTTTTGACGCTCTATGAACTGGGCCCTTAATATTGGGATGGGGCTCCATAACGGACCAAAATAATGGGCATTTTCTGTAGCAATATGGCAGCCATATTTCATGGCACATAAATGGGAAAATTCTCTGGAAACATATTTGGCCTATTCTGTAAAGCAAAGGGAAGCACTTCTGGGAGCTTCCTCTGGCAGTTACTGATGAAGGATAGCTAGTGAGGCAAACACTGTGCCATTGTCAGTGGAGACCCATACTGTTGCCCCTTTCCCATGAAAATGCTGGTGATTTGATACACTACATGCACTATTCACATTTAAATTCTGTTGATTTCACAACCTACACTGGAATATTACAAAGGGCATACCCTGAATTTAACACACACGTATTCAGTGGCCATATCATAATACTTTGGATGCAGCTCAGTCTGTATTTTTTTTAAAAAAGTTCTGAATTTAGCAAACTATAGGGCTGCATTCCTTTAGAATGGTTGTAGATTAGACGCGCTGCCATGTAGTATTCCTATGGTAATGGTCTGGATTTTACACACTGCATGCAGTGTTTCTATGGTAATGCTCTGGATTTGACACAATGCAGTGCAGTGTTTCTATGGTAATGCTCTGGATTTGACACAATGCAGTGCAATATTCTTATGGTAAGGCTCTGGATTTTATTGCTGCGGTGCAGTTTTCCGATGCTAATGGTCTGGATTTGTCAGGCTGCAGTGCAGTGTTCCAATGGCAGTACCCTTGATTGGACACACTGCTCTGCAGTGATAATATAGTAATGCTCTGAATTTGACCAGCTGTGGTGCAGTATTCATATGATAGTACTCTGAATTTGACACAATGCAGTGCATTATTCTTATGGTAAGGCTCTGGATTGGATTATTGTGGTGCAGTAGTCCTATGGTAATGCTCTCAATTTGACAATCTACAGCAATATTCCTATGGTGTGCTCTGGGTTTGTCACACAACTGTGCAGTAATTGTGTAATGATTCAGTGTAATGTGCATACATGGAACAGTATGCCTATGGCAACGCTCTGGATTTGACACACTTCAGTAGATTGTTCCCATGGTAATGTTCTTGTTTTGACATACTGCAGTGTAGTATGCCTCTAACAATGATCTGGTTTTGATAAATTGCAGTGCAGTAATCCTATGGTAATGCTCTGGATTGGCACACTGCATTGCAGTTTTTCTATGGTAATGCTCTGGATTTTAAACGCTGTAGTGTACTATGCCTATGGCAATGCTCTGGATTTGACACACTTCAGTAAATTATTCACATGGTAATGTTCTGGATTCGACACATTGCAGTGTAGTTTTCCTATGGCAATGATCTGGATTTGACACACTTCAGTAAATTATTCACATGGTAATGTTCTGGATTCGACACATTGCAGTGTAGTTTTCCTATGGCAATGCTCTGGATTTGG
This sequence comes from Ambystoma mexicanum, assembly GCF_040938575.1. NCBI lineage: Eukaryota > Metazoa > Chordata > Amphibia > Caudata > Ambystomatidae > Ambystoma > Ambystoma mexicanum. The sequence goes on along the minus strand of NC_090931.1, from coordinate 443,769,426 downwards.
AACGGTGCATTGCAGTATTCCTTTAGCAATGTCCATCATTTGAGACAATGCATTATAATGCTTCTATGACAATGCTCGGAGTCTGACACACTGCACTGTGTTTTGCACACTGCAGTGCAGTATGCATATGGAAATAATCTGGTTTTTATAAATTGTAGTGCAGTAAACCTATGGTAATGCTCTGGATTGGCACACTGCACTGCAATATTCCCATGGCAATTATCTGGATTTGACAAACTGTGGTGCAGTATGCCTATGACAATGATCAGGTTTTGATAAGCTGCAGTCCAGTAACCCTATGGTAATGCTCTAAATATAAGACACTGCATTACAGTGTTCCTATGGCAATTATTTATTGATTTTATTTATTGTTCGTTTGTTAGGGGCTTATACAGGAAGTAAATACTGTTTCAAAGCACCCACAGGGCAACAGGGAGGGGACACGCGGATGAGAAACAGTTAAAATACATAAGAAAAATAAATATTAAATACAGTTAGGTGTACAAACCTACTATGCCTTGTGAGTGTTCAGAACGTGCAAGTGCAGAAGGGAGGGGAATGGGATAAGTGCTGGGGTGCACATGGCAGAGCAACAGGTGAAGTGCAATTTAAGTTAAGTGCTAGCCTCCAGGGCGTAGGGTGAGCCGTGGCAAGTGCTGAGGATAGACTGAAGCTGGGAGCTATTCGATGTGGGAGGTCAGGGCCCGGAGGATGCATAGGGCCATCAACACCAAATAAGCAGCTGTGCGATTAGCAGAGGAGAGAAGGAGGGAAGCATGCGGTCAAGAGAAAAGTCTTGAGGAGCTTCTGGAATTTAAGAAAGTCCTGCTCAAGATGAAGTGGGAGGGGAAGGCTGTGCCAAAGAAGGGAGCCAGCTAAGGAAAGCTGAGGAAAGCGATCAACTGCCTGTCCTCTGTTTAGCGAAGCTCTTTACACACAAAGAGTTGGTGCCAGAGGAGCGCAGAGGTCTAGAAGGGGAATGTTTAGTAAGTTGCAGATAGTGTGGTCCCTGGCCTCAGACAGCCCTCTGGATGATACAGAGGGATTTGAATTTAATCTGTGAAGCAACAGGGAGCCAGTGAAGACTTTTTAGGGCAGGAGAGATGCGGTCAAGGATAAGTCTTGCTGACCTATTCTGGATTAGTTGGAGGGGTCGCAGAGTAGAAGAAGGTAGATTAAGGAGGAGGCTGTTGCAATAGTCAAGCGTAGAGAGAACCAGGGCTCGGGTAACATTGAGCTGCTGGGGGATGAGAAGGAAGAGCTGAAAGTGGGACTTCTTGGCAATGTCCTGAGAGATGAAGGAGAGAGAGAAGACGAAGATGACTCTCAGGTTTCTGGCTTAATGATAGGGAGCCTGTGGAGAGCCCATGGAAGAAGGCCAGAGTGAGGGTAAGACGTTGGGAGCAGGGGTCCCAATGGGAAGGATCTCCGTTTTTCCGGCATTGAGGCAGAGATCATTGGAAGTTTACTAGGCCTGGATGGCAGAAAGGCAGTCATGGAGGATGGAAAGTGCAAGAGGGTCAGCAGGAAGTTTGAAGAAGAGGTGTGTGTCCCCAGCATAACACTGGTAATTGGCAGAGAAGGAGATAATGAGGAGTGCCAGCCGAGTAAGGTAGATGTTAAAGAGCCAAGACGAGAGGATATAGCACTGGGCGACACCACACATGGAGAAGGAAGTCGGAGAGGAGAAGGAGCACAGGATGACTTGGGAGGAGCGGTCAGTTGGGATTGATATCAGCCAGTCCAGTGCCCGGTTTGAGATACTAAGGGTGTTATTGAGCCTTTGTATGAGGTTGGAATGGTTGACCATGTCAAATGCACAGGAGAGATCAAGAAGGGTGAGGACAGCAGGGGAATTGGAATACAGGGATGCGAGCAGTTCTTCACGTGATCAGAAGAGCAGTTCCCATGCCTCTGGATGCTCGGAATCCAGATTGATGGACGTGGAGACCACCAACAAGTTCAGTGTGAGAGTTGAGTTGGCACAGGGCCAATTTCTCCAGCAGTTTTCCCAGGAAGGGGTGATGAAGATAGTTCAGTAGTTGGCTGAACAGGTAGGGTCTTTTAAGGAGGGAGCACACAAGGGAGTGCTTGAGGGAAGAGGGGAAAGAACCAGTAGCAAAAGAGTTGTTATAGAGATCAGCGAGTTCAGGGGCAAGAGAGCCAATGTTGTCCTTTATGGTTCTGGATGAGCAAGGGGAATCCTGTTTGGAAGAGATCTGCATGGAGCGGACAAATCTGGTGACTTCCTCTGGTGAGACAAGGGCGAAGGAGGCAACGGAGGAAGGAGGAGGGTGAGCAGCCAAGGGAGGCAAGGGGGTGAGGGCTGGCTTGGCAGATTGAGTGACAAGGCTGTCCATAATGTCCTGAGTTTTTTGTGGTGAAGTGAGTGGTGTGAGAAACTTGATGGTTTTCTCCCAGGTAGACCTTGGGAATCCCCAGGTTTCCAGGGAAGAGCTGGTGCTCTCAGATCCCAACCCTGGGGGTGGATGAGCGAGGCAGGATAGGGGAGCCTGGGGTTAGGCTTGGAGGAATGCCCCAGGAGAGACGCAGTATTCTACCAGGGACGAGGTCCCTGAAGCCTTTTTTGGTTATTTCACATCTACCTTCCTTCCACCCAAAGAAGCTCCCTTAGTAAAATCCACCCACCCCTACATCTCTGGTAAACCAATTAGGAACCCAAACCACTTGAAACCATAACTCCTAGAATCCTTTTGTTCCTGGTTTCCACCCAAAAACTCTCCCTCTTTCTTCCCCGCATCGCTCTGATTATTCTTTCCTGAACTCCCAGTCTACTTTGACAAAACACAAATCCTAACAATTTCACCTTTTTAGTTTTCCAACCCCCGTCCTTATCCGACACGAAAATGTACGCACACCACGAAAGAAGATGGACAAACACCAGAGCCATTTACCTCACATGTCCCACCAAAAGGGTCAGGAAAAGTAAGGCAATTGACCAGAATCACACACACCTGACAGCGCTTTCCCTTCCCCACAGGGATAAAAGGTAGAGCACAAGACCACAATACGAGCAAGGCAGACCGCATGACGAGAGAGCTAACTCAGCACGGCAGTTCAAGAGGAGGAGAAAGACGGCATGAATCAAGAGGGTGACAAGGAGAAAAGCAACAATGCCCTCTCCAAGCCAGGCCCATGAACCCTCCATGGATGGAATCATAAGACTGCGAACAATAGCCAGCGTGTGTTGCAGCAGATGTCAATGGTACATGGGGCCCTTGTCCGCTGATAACCAAGCCGGGGAGAGACACTTGCCACTGTGGTAGTGGCCTTGACCCCAGTGACAAGAAAGGCCAAGTCGTTCATCACAGCCGGTGAGTCGAGGGGAGAGCCGATAAAAACCGAACTGTGTTGAAGGAAAATAGCAAGTGTCTAATTGAAGAAAGTACAAAGAACTGTTGATACGAAAGGGGAAAACAAGCTACAGTGGAGTCAGGCACAATGTGGGTGGCCACTCGGGAAACTCTGCGTGATTACCCTGTTGTAGAAACTTCCATTACCAGAAGGCCTCGGGAAAGGTACGAAAGCAGTCAAAGTAGTCATACAGGGGTCTTGTAAAATCCTCTTTACAGTCGAAAGTCTTTGACCGACAGATGATTGTGAAGCCAAGGGAAGAGAATCCTGCATCGTAAGAACTGTTCAGGAAACTGTGTAATTGGCAATGTTGGCGAGTGTGAACCTGGCATGCTTCTAAAGAGGTGCAAAGCCAAAGGTTGCAATGAATAGTGTGTTGACAAGAGTGAACCCGGCAGAGGGATGTCCACAGTGAACTGTTTAAAAGACATTAAGACTTGTGAATCTCACAGATGAGATTGTGTTGAAAGCCGTGGTGAACCCGACAGAGGGAAGGCAAACGGTCAAGTGGGGTCTGAGACTGGAAGAGGGGGATCTAGGGGTGAGAAGCCATCACCCCACCGACACGTAAATGTAACAGAGAAATCTTTTGAATACAAGCCAGGGTGAACCCAGCGGAGGGAGGCTGATATTCTAGAGGGGTCTGACCCCGGAAGAGGGGGACCAGGGGTGAAGAGATATCAACTCAAGTACAAACAGTAAGGAACTTTTAGTTTATTATTTTATCCCACCAAACCCTCAGAAGCAAGAAACTTAACTACCAACGGTCCTGATATTGTAAAGAACATTTGGTGGATCTGAGCCCAGAAGAAGGGGATCCAAGGGTTAAAAGGCATCACCGAATGTACAAGTAGAAAGGAACTTTTGTTTATTATTCTGGAATACATCAAGTTCTCATAGGCAAGAGACTATTTGTAGAAAAGAGGCTTAACCACCAAAGGCTCTGATAGCTGAGACCGGATGTGTTGGCTCGTGCTGGGAAAGCTCGAGTGTGTGCTGTGCTCCGGAATCCCACATTTTCCCGAGCCCGAGCTCAAAACGTGGGTAGGAATAGCCTCGGCTAACACATCCTGACTTATCATTTGTGAACAATTCTTTCTTCCTTATGAACCTCAAGCCACACCCTTTGTTGGTATTTAGCGTAGGGATTGGCAATAGGTTTTTCTTAGTATAGGCCTTTTATTTTGATAAAATGTCACTAGGACTGTCTTATTATTATTTGAAGGTTGTAGCTTGCTCCCATTTTAGATTTAGGTTTAGATTAGGAGTTTTTCCAACCTGCGTATACAGCTTAATAAACACCCTTGAACTGTGATCCCATGTGCCTGTCTTACTGTTGCCACCATGAGTTCCTTACAGTGGTGAGTGTGTTGCAGAGAGCATGAGACGGAATAGGGGAGGAGGATACTGCCAAAGGATTGGCTAGTTCCCTGCATGTTCTGGACTTTGCAGACAGTAGGGCAGTAAATGTTTGGTGATATTGTAGAATGTGCAATATATTTTGTACTTTTTCCTCGTATGTCAGAATTGCCTATTTTCGTGACTCCCTGAAAAGTGAATATTTTCAATGTTTTCTTTCCTGAATTATTCAGTTTTTCGATTGCTGGGTCCGCTTCTTATGAACCTTTTGAATCAACCACGTCACCTCTATTCTTCCTTTGCCCCCCACCCCCTATTTTTTACAGAAAATAGGGATATCATTCAAATCTAAGCCCCATTTTCCTATTTTAATGCTGTGGATTTTGATGAACAAATTGCAATGCAATGATGCAGACTGGAATCTCTGCAGTGCAGCAGTGCTAAGGTAATGTGATGCAGTAGTCCTGTGACAGTGCCCCAGATTACACACCCAATAATGCAGTGCATATGGGGTGTGTCTGTAGATTTCAACAATCATCATTTCCAAAATGAAGCTCGCTGGCTTTAGACCAACAGCCTCAGACCCCCGTAAAACCTACTACCTGTCCTCTCTGCATGCTCCATCGCACAATATGGCCCACCAGAAATTAGCATATCAAGGTGCCCTCTGAAAAAAGTGGGTGAACTTCTGAAAAAAGTAGGGGGACTCCGTCCACCCACGTGTACCCTTCACTTGAGCCCTTCCCACCTTCATTTCTGTGGAGCCCTGCATATACCACATCCTTGGGAAGCCCCACTACAAACTCAGAATTACGCCATGTGTGTTCTAAGTTTTCAATTGCATGCACACCATTTGCCTGCATGTTTCCTTGCGTCTATGAAGCAATTTAATAGCCCACATTATCTGTATCTCTGACCTTGAAGTCATTTATTTGGGACAAATGCATGGCTTCTTGAGGGAAGCTACACGGCTCCTATTTCAGCAAATGTGTGGTTATCTGGGTATGATCATTACAACTGAGTGGGGAGGTATTGCAATGGTATAGGGAGGAAGAATAGCTCAGGTGCAACGTGTTAGTCTTGGAAGCAAGACCACGCAGGGAAACACAGGTTCGAATCCCGATCCCATGCTCAGAAACCACTCCCTGCTATTAAGTGCTTTATAAATGAACAATTATAATTATAGGTCACGTGTGGTAATTTTATTGCACATTTGGGGTAAAATAATGATTCACCTGGAGCAATTTAAAGTCTCAAATGGGGTAAACTAATGAATATTTTGGGAGCAGAGTATTGACTTTTGTGGGCCAATCCAAATATGAATAGGGAATTTCATGGGTCACACAGTTGCTAGTTTGTGGTTCACAAGGGTAACTATCATACTTGTGTGGGGCACTTAGAGAGGAATTAAGAGATCGTGTAGGGGTTCTTCGAACAACAGTTATAGGTGCCTGTGTGTGAAGCATTGAAGGGCAGAGACAGGACCTTGTGAGTGGGCCCTCCTGTAACTATAAGAACCTGAGTGTGGATCTCACAAGCCCAGAGATAGCAACCTCACCATGAAACCTCGAATAGAATACTAGGTTGTGTTTGTGTCCTTGGTGCACAGGCACAGCCTTTCAGAGGTGGATGCAGGCGACGTGTTGTGCTTTCAACCATCTGCAGATACAGTTGTGTTTGAGAGTTATCATGCGAAATGCCCTGGCTATGGAGCAGCTCTTGAAGGCATGTAAGAGCTGCCTGTGTTTGGAACCCGCAGGGACAGGGTTGGGAACTTGTCTTTGGGAAGGGCAACCGGAAGAGAGAGTTTGAGGGAACCTTCGAGGCAGTGATAGAACTTGTGTGGTGGGCGCTCAGGTGCAGAGTTAGGAACATGCCTGTGGGGTCCTAGATAACCTCTGAGACCCTCATAGGCATGGGTTTGGCAGGCATGGTTTGTGTGGCATTCTCTAGGTGGATGGGCCTGGAGCTCACAGAGGGGCAGGGATGGGCGATGGGTTGCTAATAACTGAGGGACTAAAATACGACCCAGTGAGGGAGGCATTCAGTGGCACAAACAGCACACTGGGCCTCATTATGAGTTCAATGGTGCGGTACATTTATGGCAGTGATTCTGGTACTGCACTTTTTAGATGGTAAAGGAATTACTGCCGCTTTTACAACAACGTCGAATTTTGACTTTGGAAATGAAGTAGAGGATTTAACTCCAGCTTATTGTTTGAGGAAACACCTCCAATTTACCTCTAAATATTGGAGGATTTGAGACCGTTGTGGCTCACATGCCACTGCATTGTGTACATGTTCACCAAGGTCTCCATCGCTGGTATGGAATGAGTACAGAATTGTCCCTATGCACCAAGGTAGCGAGTTGTCAGTGTGGAATACTTATGTTATGATGCCAATGTGCCCAGCCGCACGTGTTGGTTCATTATGACTTGATATCTAAGTGCCTAAATGTCATTGAATAATCTAGATGGTGCCAGATTCCCAGGTGCGTGTGTGTAGAACATGTGTAGTATGGTGCAGCATCGTCCACAGACCATAGATCTGTCAGTGTGTCCAGATGTGTAAATGTGCATGTATGGTGCCCAGCACTCAGCATGTGATGCCTCTAGCATTGTGCTAACCTGAGCTCCGCCCTAGTTGTGTTCTCGCGATTCTTTTTCTATGGTTTACTATGTGCCTGGTTTGTCCCTGCAGCGATTTACAGGTTTCTCTTGCTCTGAGAATGGATCTACAATTAGCTGGTGGTGACGATTAGCAAAGGTGTTTCAATGATTCTGAATATAATTGTTATTGCCAAATAAGGTCACGGCATTTGACTGAAGTGACCTTGTATTAAAATAGCCAATGCGTTTGTGATTACTTGGGTATAGGCACCATTTGTTTTGCATGTGAAGTGTGAACAACAGCTTCCATTGGGCTAGTTTAACACAGCCATGGGCCAAAGAACAGCAGTATTGATTGAGAAATTAACCCATGAACCCCAGAGAAAATGCACACTTGCCACTGCTCATTTCTTTTTCCAGCACATGTCATTGCATTGTAGACTCCTATTGCAAACGCTTCTAAAATTCCATGTCTGAATGAGAGGCAAATGAAAGGCCCTAACAATGGGAAAAGTGCATAATGAGGGAAGAGGATGTCTGTCTTTTGTGACCTGCCACGTTGCCCTATATTTGGGGTTGACTCTCTATTTGACTATAACAGGATTCTGTTGGCTGCCCATTCATAGACCAGTCCAATCTCATGTATATATGTATGCCCAGCTTGCCCACCTTGCCCACAAGAGCTCTCTGTTCACTACATCTTTGCACCTGCTCTGAAGAAGACTTGCCTAATGGCAGTGCGGCCCTCAAAGGGCCCTCAAAGTGTTGTCTTGTGGGTGACCCTTCAAGAGTTGTTGGTCTGTGAACCTTTCACCTATGCAAGGGTCTAACAAGCAAAGCATCCATCCGTACATGTTGTTTAGGATTAGGTGTCTCTGTGGCGGGAGCTTCGCTATCCACAGCGGTACCTAGATCTTGACATTGAAAGACCCACCACTTGGGAGCTCTCCCTGTGTTGACAAATCTATGCTACTTGGGCACTGCCCAGCTGGTGAATATTTGGACGCACATGGGGCTTGGTGCTGTCCCACACTACCAAGAAAAATACTTTGATGTATCACAACCTAGCCATGACTAGGAACTGTAATGCACCCCATTGACTTGAACTGAGAGGTTCCACAGTTTGAGAACTGTCCATGTCCTCAGGTGACTTTCGAAGCATCTGGACAGCCCCTGCACTGTTACTCACTCGTGTTACCTTTTTCCATTGACTAAGGTCCAGCAGTATTCATGGAAAGTTGTGCAAAAGTTCAGAGTCTGAGTAACTGTGTCTGGCTTTTTCATTGCCTTTCATCCAGTGTCGACCCTTGACATCTGACCAGGAAGCGGCTGCATATTTTGGGGCATCCACGACCATACAGAGGACCCCCTGTCTGATAATTTCCCGAGGCTTACAGGCCAAGCTCTAGGTCGCACATATAACATCTCTGCACATATCTCTTACTTTGTACTGCACAGTGATATATTGCCTTTAGTCCAAGTGTGGCCGGCATCCCTTACCCTTTCTCCTCCATCATCTCCTGCAGCTCCACGCACTTCAGTTCCACCCGCCGCTTGCGTTCATGGTCAAGGATCTCCCGATGTGCTTTCTTCACCAGGATGGGCTCTGGTTTCCGTGGCTCTTCGTCTGGGGGTTTATGCCAGGAGACGGAAGCCCCTGGTTGGGAGAAGCCATTTGGGGGCTCCTGCGGTGTGGGCATGAGGGCCCCGTTGTTGCATGCAGCCATCCCTGCGTCTTCTCCAGATCACACTACCTCTGTGCCTCACACTGCAGACCCTGCAAAACAGTAGCACAAAGGATGGGGGATTATATTCAGTTTCTACCTTTTTATACAATTAGTAACTGTTCGGCTCCCTAGATGTCATGGTGCAGTACGTGTGTAGTTGCAGCCCTTTTCTTCCCAATTGACAGATTGGGCCTCATTACGAGTCCGGCGGTAACCTGCCGGTTTTTCCAGCTCGGTTACTGCCGGACTCGTATTACCATTCCGCCTCAGTGATTCCCGGAATTACCGGGGCATTACAACCCCGGTGGCCCGGGAATTCTGGAGGCGGAATTGGGGACCATGAAAACACCGGCACCATCTCGTGATGGTGCCGGTGTTTCCACATCCGCCTGCAGGCAGGCGGTGTTAAATCCGCCAAGTCAGACCTGGCAGGAATAACACCTCCGCCTTCAGGACTCGAGATCACACGATATGGAAACAACGGTGGCGGCAGGTTTACCGCCACCGTTATTTCCATACCGGGTGACTCGTAATGAGGCCCATTGTTTCTGCCCCAAACTATTGTTCCCAAAGCATTGTATCACGATTGATCCTCAAAGACGTCGTGTCCTAGAAACTTGACAGCGTTAAAGAGAATATTTAATTTCGCTTTATTTCGACAAATTTGTCATAAAAGCAATTAATCGTACACATAGGGCCTCATTACAACTCATCCGGTATGGAAACAACGGTGACGGTAAACCCGCCGCCACCGTTGTTTCCATACCGGGTGATCACGACTACTGCAGGCGGAGGCGTCAATCCCGCCAGGTCTGACCTGGCAAGGAAACACCATCACGAGATGGTGCCGGTGTTTCCATGATCCCCATTCCCATTGAGTCCTATAAGGTTTTACCGCCTTGGTTCCCGCCAGACTCGTAATGAGGCCCCTTGTCTAACATTCATGTACCAAGTCAAATGCAATACTCTTCAAAATAAAGCCAAGAAAGCGTACAGTACAGCAAATATAACCTAGTCATGGGATGTACTTGTAAATAATAGTTTATCTGTCCTCAAGTTCCTAATGGCATGACAGTTTAAGCAAGGCTTTAGATTCTGAGGTCTAAATTTGGCACATAAGGGGCATATGATCAAAATGTGCTGAAAAGATTCTTTTGTATAGTGACAGAAGCGGCACAACACAGATGCGCACCCCTTCCAGATTCCAGTTACAGGTGCTAATGGTAGAAGGCCTATTCTTTATTTGAGTACAATGACCGTGAATATAGCGTAGTGATGCAATCTGAGTATTTTTCAGCATGACCTATTTCCTTAATGGATAAACAGAATGGTAAAAGGGTACTCCTTTGTGAGTTACTGGACATGAACAACAAGATGTGCTGTTCATAAAGTTTCCTTACGAGATTGTTTTGATCACTTGTTAATTGAGTGCCAGGAGCTCCAAAAGAAGTCCCTGCCTACCGAGCTCATGGTCTTATTGGGCTACCCAAGGCAACAGCTCTCCATTAGACAGTTTGATCACTTGCACTAAGGCAGCTTTGTATCTCACAAGCTCAGGTCGTGACCAAAGTCGTGACGCACAAAAGAGCGGCTTCAGTTTTAATAACTTGTCAATGCCTCCCCAATTGAGTTCTAAGTGCACTGTTATGTGAGGAGCTGATATGCGTAGTCGTAGCACTCATTTTAGAAAGTGATTTTCACCAGTGTCGAGAGACAGGAGTAACCCCAAAAGTCAGCACTATAAGCAGGGAAGTTGTTTGGGGGTCACCAGGGGTCACAGCCGCAACCCCTGTGGTCTCCCTTGCTACCCCTGCAGTATTAATTGCTACCCCTGTATTAAAAACAAAAAAATTAAGATGTTATTTTTTTAATGGAAGCTCCAAGCTCCTGGGCACTGGAGTAGCGGGGGCCCTGCCACACCAGGTCTGGGGGTGGCCCAGCCCAGTGCTCACCCATCAAGGTGAAGGCTGGGGCGGGGCTTGTAACGCGCAGAGGAAGTACTCTGTAGAGGTTGGAGTGGATCGTGACCTGTGTCACGTCACATGCCATGTTCAGCTCCAACCCCTTCTCCTCCGGCTTCCTTGGAGCTCATATACAGGAACCAGGAAGCTCTCCCAGCTTCCTTGTTCCTGTTTGTGAGCAGCATGGAGGATCCGAGGGTGGCCTGGAGTGACAGACCGAAGCTGTAAAACAGGTATGAAGGCTTTTAAAAAAAATGCGATGTGTATTTTGCCAGTGTGAAGTGCATGTCAGATGTATGTATGTGTTATTGGCCAGTGAGTGGTGGGTGAATGAGAAGAAATGTGATAGTGAGTGGTGGGTGAAGGAGTAGGAGTGTGAGAATGTGTGTTTGAAAGTTCTGGGTGGGTGCATTCATGTGTGGCGAATGCAGTGCAAGTGGACGTGTGAGGTTTATGGGTGAATGAATGGTGGGTGAGTTAGTAGGAATGTGAGTGTGTGTGTGTACATGTTCTGGGTTGGTGGGTGCCAGTGTGAGTGTGTGATAGAAGGTATATGGGGGTGAGAGGGGGAGGTGAGAGGGGGAGGGTGTGTGTGTGTGTGTGTGTGTGTGTGTGTGTGTGTGTGTGTGTGTGTGTGTGTGTGTGTGTGTGTGTGTGTGTGTGTGTGTGTGTGTGTGTGTGTGTGTGTGTGTGTGTGTGTGTGTGTGTGTGTGTGTGTGTGTGTGTGTGTGTGTGTGTGTGTGTGTGTGTGTGTGTGTGTGTGTGTGTGTGTGTGTGTGTGTGTGTGTGTGTGTGTGTGTGTGTGTGTGTGTGTGTGTGTGTGTGTGTGTGTGTGTGTGTGTGTGTGTGTGTGTGTGTGTGTGTGTGTGTTTGTTTCACTAGGGGCCTTCAGAGAAGGACCAGGGGGACAGAACCACAATGTACCTGGTGCTTGAGATGTTCTTGATGCTTGACAGGGTCAGGTCGGTTCCGGGTTGTTTTTGGTTCCTGCGACCGAGTTCAAGACGGGAGACAGCTACGGGTACCAGGCGGCAGGCAGTTTGGCAATCAAGGCTGGACGGATAGCTGCAGGCTGGCCTACATGGGTGCTTGGAGTAAAGAATCGTTGTCTCTGTGCTGGTTGGCGGATCTGGAATGCTGGTCGAGGTGTCTCGGACGGCTTTAGTGACTGCAGCATGACAACAGTCAGTGGTGCAGCTGGTCGCGGTTCGAGGGCTCGACTGCCTCGCAAATGTCCTTAAAAGATGGACGCTGGTTAATGCTTGTGAAGGCACTCCTCCTAGCTTCTTCACTGGGCTTGTGTCATCCTTTAAGGCGGATGGCCCAAAACTGAGGGGAGTGTTTGCAGGCAATGGCAATGTTCTTTGTTCAGAGACTCTCTGGCACTTCCCACCTAGGAAGCTTGCTGGCAGAACCTAGCAGGGCACACTGTGTGCTGGCTGGGTACTGGTTCTGGAGCTGCGGGATGGGTCCTCTGAGTTCGGTATCTCCCTCTGTTCCTTGGGAGCTGTTTAGGGCAGGGGTCCTGCTTCCCTCTTGGAAATCCTGTCCTTCCTTCACTGGCAGAAGTTATAAAGCAGACTGTACCTTCATCCAGGGTTCAAATGAGTCCTTCTTCTTACTCCTTTCGAGGTCATCAGATTAACTGCTAAGAGAGGGGCTCTGCCCTCTTTTAAAGCCAAATGGGCCCCAGTGATTGGTGCAGGCTAAGCCTACCTTGGTGAAATAATCCTGGGTCCCACCAACAATCTTCTGTTATGTGTGAGGTCATAACCAGAGTGCTTTGCAACAGGAAAGGTAAAGGAGTGACAACATGTACTACTAAGTCCCACCCATCTTCCTTTCTGTTGTGGATAAAAGTGTCTCTCCGGTTAATTGAAAACTCTGTGGTTCCTGATTAAAAGTGGCAGGTCTCCCTTGAAGCGAAGGTTAGACCAGACTTATGGTCGCCACCAAACCATATACTCGAATCTTCTTGAATGGGGTCCCCCTGTGGGGATAACCACTGCAAACAGTTGTCCCCGACATGACATTTCACTGCCCTTGAAACTAAGAGGCAGGAGCTGACTTCAGTTTGACACAGATGAATATCAAAAGGGTGTTAGGTATTCTTTCCTTTGTCAGTCCTGAGACCAGGCCTGTTTCATTTAACTTCTCATGAGTATGCATCACCACCAGCAGGGTGGACAAAGGATAGGACGGATCCATGGAGCCTTTGTAAGTTAATGAGGCTGGCCATGGCAGGAGGATGGTTTTGCCTTCCCCCTTTTTTGAGATGCTTTGATGTACCCGTGGCTGTCACATTCCAGCTGAACAGGAGGACTGCACCTGTAGGCTGTGTCCACGCAGAGTACACGGGACTGTTTGTTGCACAGCGAGCATAGGAAAATGTGTGCGGATTAGCCCCATTCATTTTCCGGAGGTTGATCTCCCATCATTCAATTTCACCACAAAATAATTTTATTTTTAAAACGCAGTCTAGCACACACTCCCCGAGCAGGTGGGAGAATTCCTCACAGCATGTATGTGTGTGTGTGTGTGTGTGTGTGTGTGTGTGTGTGTGTGTGTGTGTGTGTGTGTGTGTGTGTGTGTTTTATGTCCTGGGAGACTGGGCAAACATCCTTTATTGACTTTGCGTGTTTTACTAATATTTTCGGGCAAAGCCAAGTTCATGTGTGTCATTACCTGGCTAGACTGGCATTTCAGTACAGCCAGTCTAGCCATTTCTTACTGTGACATGACATTTATTACTCAGCATCTTTGATAAAGCAAGCATGATAAGTAGTATTACCTCACTAGACTGATGTTTTGGTGTAGCGGCCTGTATATTTATTACAATAGCATGACTTTTTATTAAGTGAGCATCTATGATGAAGCAAGGATGATAAGTGTTCTTATGGGTCTAGACTGGCTTACATTGGAACCAGTTTGGACATGTTTTCTTATTGTGACATGTCAATTTTCATGGCCAAACCAATGTGAGTATTTTCTTACATAGGAGTACTGGCATATATTGGCAGATCCAGCTTCTTTTCCTAGTGCCAGTAATGATACTGTAAAAGAACACTCTGGGGCTCAATGGGAATGGGGAATGGTTTTCGAAATGGGGATTTACCGGGTCTGCATAGGTCGGAATGTCCCGGTAAGCCCCCATTCCGACACCACGGACCCGGACAGGGGTTTGGAGGCAGCCATGGTGCTATTTGCACCATGGCTGCCTTCAAACTCGTAATGAACCCCAGAGTCTCAGAAGTGAGAGAGCCATGGAGTGACCCATCCCCCCCATTCAAACTCCTTCTAGGAAAGGGCTTTGTGGAAGCTTCATTCACGAGCCGGTCCTTGGCAGGGTCATTTAATAACGCACCTCGCACATAGAGCTTAGAAAATCATAGATGCATTGAGCCCCACTCTTGAGGAAATTGCAGCACTTCCTCCCCCACGCCTCTGATTAAAAAAGATTGAAGAAGAGTAATTTATCAAAGCCTAGGACATTAAGGTGTTATGTTTGGCTCTGGGTTGTGGGGACAACATGTGGTTGCTTGTTACATAACTAAAAGATAAATGCACACAGAGACAGATGGCCTCAGCTTACACCTGCACAATAGGTTTCTTCTATCCTAGTGATAACTGACTCATACATACATTTATAACCAGGGAATTTTATTGATACTAAATCCTGGTCAAAGATTTAATTTTTAGGCCTTGCTCATGCAGCAATTTTGCTCCTGGGTAAACAGACAGCGCATTCCTCCCCAGGTCAGTGCTTTTTTGGCTTGTTTAACACTTCAGTGCCACAGATAACGAGTACTTCTGTGTCCATTGATCTATAGATGTTTCATACACTAGTTGTAGCCTGCGTTAGATATTTCGGTTACAAATCACGCCTCCCTCTGTGCCTCGGTTCTTATATCTGGTTGAAATGAGAGCGCCTGGAAACACAGATGTTAGACACATCTGAATGTTGTGTGCCATCACATCCTGTGATGTCACTTAGGTGCGGTGTCATATGCCATCACTTCCTGTGATGTCATCAGAGATCAAGGGTCATGTGATGTTACTTTCATTACCCTAGGAATTTTGGTGAAATTATATCCTTGGCTATAAGATGCGGCCTGTCTGTCCTGCAGCTCATAGACTTGAAGGTGAAGCCCACTGACTGATTCCCAAAAGCATTAGCAAATTTCCGAGTTGCCTCTAAAAAACGCTTTAATATGAAATGTGACTTTGCTTACTGAGAGGACCAGCTCCCATCACTGTGAAAGCAGATTCCGAGGTAATTACAGTGGTTTGCTTCTCCCAATAGATTGCCATTCAAGTGAATATTCATTCTGTTCTTGCCTTTTCTGTTTGCAGCTCAGTTCATGGATTTTGTTTTTACAATAATTGGAACCAACCCTTTTTCAGAGCATACATCAGTAAATGTATCCAGGTGGTTTTGCAGGCCACTTATTGTTTTTGAAAGACTGCGTCATTGGAAAATAAAAATATTGGGCTGCTCTCTGAATTAAGCATCGTAGCATCCGTGGGGAAGGATATTAATTTGTAAACAATTTCTTTGATATACAGGCTAAACAGAGATGGGGCGCGCATACACCTTTTCATTAGCATTTTTGCACGTCAAAGGGTTTTGTAGTTTCTCCTCCAAGCCCCTACCTAACAGTGACTGTATTATTGGTGTACAGCAAAACATATTGCATATATTGAGTGTGATGTGTTTAGTCTCCGCCGTCCTAAGTGAAGATGCCATTTTGTAAAGAATGACATTTAAAAAAAGATTTAAAAATACCACTCCGTGACCGCACGGAGCGGTCTTTCTAAAAGGAACTGTTACGGCCTTGCCGCCCACGAGTGCGTGCAGGAGCTGACGGGCTCTGTGAGACGCAGAAGCGGAGGCAGAGGGGAATGGGTGTGTGTGTGTTGGTGTGTGTGTCATGTGTATGTATACATTTTTGTTTGGGGGATCTTGGGTGGAGAGGGATGGGGTGGATGCTGAGAAAGAGAGGTTCTGGGGCAAAACCCCCGATTATGAGGTAATAGCACAGGAGAGTGTGGGGATAGTGGGCAGACTTGGGGGATGCAAATTGAGGATCGGGGATGACACCCCGCAAATTGTAAAAAAAGGACAAAGAAAAGAAAGGCTGGCGTCAATGCCGGATGTTCGATCAATGGGAAAACGGTCAAATAAAATCGCTCTTCTTCTCCTAAAACTGTTATGATGAGGTCTTGTCACATAGAAACGTCTCAGCAGGGAGGATCTTAATTCAGAGCGTGGGACTCCATCAAACACAACTTTTAGGTCTACGGTTGTAAGGTAGAAAAACGTTTTTTAGGACCATGTATTTTTGTATTAAGATATAAACCCTGAAACTTTGATCTCTCCCACTGAAAAGCCTTCCTATAAAAGAGAGCTGCTGTTACTTTCTTCTCTCTACTCTTCTACACGTGCTAGTGTCACCTTCCGGAATATTTTGCCTATCATATTGATCAGACAAATTGGCCGTACATTTTCAGGCTTGTCTCTCCCTCCCTTTTTCTAAATCTGGTAAATCACTGCCGAATTCCTAGATGGGGGGGGGCTTTGCCCAAGACACCTATGTGCTGTTAAATAGGGCGCCGACATGTCTATTTTGTCTTAAACTAGCGCAGACGGTACATAATCAGCTCCTTGTGCTTTTCATTATTTCTGTGATTTCATTGCGACTTCAACCTCGCTCTATGTACGTTTCAGAGTTTATTTGTCACTATTTTTTAGGCACCATACTATATGCTCTTCCATCAATCGTGAAACACTTGGACTAATCTCCACATATAGTTCACAGACGTGGTTAATCCATTCCTTTCCAGGAATACATGATTCAAGTGGTAAACTCAGAGCGTCCTTTGTGCTGCGGTAGGCGTATTTAATTTAAAGACCCTGACTACACTGCATCTTACGATATTAAGCTATGAGTGATGCTAGAACTCCATTGATTCGTGGAACACGAGAAGTGATGAAAATCTATCCAGGAAGAGATTGTAGATGCTGTTTTGTTGAGCAACGTGTTGTGCCAACGTGATGCAATATGAAAGGTCATGTTCAACACATCTTTTCAATTTTAAATGCTATTCTGTTAGAATTATGTATGTAGCTTGTTTTCCCCACTGAACTGAAAGTTCTGTGCCTCTGAACCTTTGACCTCAGGACCTTAAATGCTAAGAATTACGGAGAATTAGATCAGAATTGTGGAGGCTCTAGATAACACAGCCAGCAGAAATTACCTTTAAGGTAAAGCCTCCCCATTAACTGTCCATTAGCCCCGAACAGGATCTTTTGAAGCCGAGGAGGGGAAGGGAGAATAATATGAGCCAGGCCGATGTCCCGGTCACAGAAGTGAAATTAAACTTTTTTTAAAAAAAGGTGGGGGCTATTGTGAAATGGAGGGGCACATGTGAAGCATTGACAGATTATCATAGGATTACATTTTCCTTAATAAAAAGAGAATCGTGTGTCCCAGCGAGCTCAACCCAGACTCATATTAAAGGGGATAAGACTTCCATCGGTACCATGTAAATATGAATTCTGTGTGATGTATACAATTTGAGTGATGAAGACAATTATGATTGCAGCCTTCTCATAATTCCAAGGAAATGGAAAGTTGGTGAGGTGATAGAGTGGGAAATTAATGTTTGAATCTTGAAGTGTCAGATTTGTTACTATTTCGGCTCAGGAGCAAATAAAAAAATTGTAGCTCCTCCCAGGAAGGGTGTGCTGAAATAGGATTAGTATTTTCTGACTCACCATAAAATATAGAGCCCAAATATATATATATATATGTGCCTACAGGGTTGCCAGTCAATTCGTCGAAAAAAATTGGTCGACCAGACAAATGGTCGAAGCAAATTGGTCGAAAACCATTTCGTCGAAATTTTTTTTTTCTATTTTAACCCTTTATTTATTTATTTTTTTGGGGGGTCCCCCCCCAACCCCTCTTTTTTGCCTTAAAAAACCTTTTTTTGCCTAAACGAACACCCAAAAAAAAATATATAATTTTAAAAAAAAATTCGACAAAATGGTTTTCGACGAAATTGCGTTGACCAAATGTCATTCGACCAATTTGAGGTCGACGAATTGACTGGACACCGCCTACAGTTACCTGAAAAATTAAGGTAACTTGCATGTTGTGAGATTTGTAGGAACACTGAAAAGGTAAACCCACCTGTCATTTTGGGATGATGAATCTTTCTCCTCCCTCATCCACACCTCTGAACTCCTTGTCCTATCAGCAGGCAGTGGGTGTATTGGGGGGAGGGAGAGGGAGAGAGCTAGCCAACCCGGAGTGCAGGAATTATGATAATATGAGAGTGTCACCTGCCCTATAAGAGATCAGTTTTCAATCTGTGAGGGACTTTTGACTTTTTCACTTGACTTTTCCACTCTATTCCTGGAGGTAGTCTACTTCTGGACTCTTGCGAGGAACAACTAGCAGAGAGGCAAGGAGAGCTGCCAAGGCCATCAGGCCATCAGGCTAATCAGGCTAAACCTTGCCAAGAGAAAAGCTGTTTACCTGCAAGGCCTTAAACCTTGCATGGGAGACAGGGACTGCGAAGTCTAGAAGATAGTTGGGCCTGCCATTTGAGGAGCCAGAGGAGGACTGGGTGCTGGGGACTAACCCTTACTGAAGCCTTTGGCCAGATCTGTGCTGTCCTTAGAGGAGCCATGTATGCCCATAACCAAGGCCTCCCATCTAAGTAGATTAATCCAAATGCCAACAAACCTGTGGGAGGAATCTGCCAGCCTTAATCTCCATCTCGCATAGTGGGTGGGGGGGTGAAACTGGGGAGACCGTTGGCACATTTTATTAAATATAACTCAAATTAATTCCCCATAGAAAACCACCCTATATAAATTGAATTGTGTTGGAAACTGCCTGCCTTAATCCTTTCCATTCAATTATGGGGGATGGATGAAATGGTGTAGACTCTTAGAACATTTACTACAAGTTAAATCAATTAATTCCCTTATAGAAAAATCATGGAATGAGTGCTGTTAGAGTTCAAAACTAACAAAGTTCATGCCCAGTTTGTTACAGCCGGTATAGACAATAAGTACTTGGGTGACCATTTTTCAGAAACCCCTGAATTCTGTACAGAAAGGGGTGTCCTTAATCCCAAAAAGACGTATCCACAGAACTCTGCCTTTCAAGTGAATGTAGAGTGTGTTAAAACGAATTTTCCCAATAATTTCAAACTTAAATCCCAAAGCATTACATTTCCCTTGTATGAGTGGTGCAAAACGAAATTTCCCATTTATTCCCAAAGCCTTGCTTTCACTTTACTGTGTGTTGAAAAAAGATGTTCCCATGGGGCTTATTTCCCAACCCCCTGCCTTTCTGATAAAAAGCCAAAACAATGTACCTTCTGTATTCCCACTCCCTGTACCTTGCCATCAAATTAAGGGGTTACATTTTAACTGATGCCTGGGGTTTGGGGTTGCTGGGATACAAGAGCCTGGTAACAAACTAAGAAATAACTGTGTGAGTTATATTTTCTATGGGTTTAATTGCAAGACATCAGATTTAAATTGACGACTGCCATCTCTAAATTTTACTGTATGTTGTAGTATCTGAAAGTCCATTAGAAATATAAGTCAGTCAATCATAAGTCAGTCAATTGGTACAAGTAATTAGAAATTGTGATATTGTGTAGTCCCAAGGCGTCGGTGGCTGATATTTTGGTAACTGCTCTATTATTCTTTGTAAAAACCTAAATAAATATATATTCTTACTACACACGAGGCTGGTTTCTAGCTCATTGGTCGTAAAGAGGGTATTTTCTGAATGGTACTATATAGGTTGGAGGGCTCAATAAATCTGAATCTGCAAAGCACTTTTATGTGTGCCACCTGGCTTGGGGGGAGGGAGGACTCCCGGAGTTGAGAGTGACCTCTCAATAAATCGTGACAGTCTGGGGCCGGGGACCACGCTATCTACAACTTGCTCTTACTAAATACTCTCCTTCTAGATCTCTATATTCTTCCGGTACCAACTCTCCATGTGTCAAGCGCTTCGCTAAACAGAGGGCTGGGCAGATCTCTTTCCTGAGCTTGCTCCCTCTTATTGAACAGCCTCCCCCTTCCTCTTCATCTTGTGCCAGATCTCCTCAAATTCCAAAAACTCCCCAAGACTTTCCTCTTCACCTCGTCCTTCCCTTCTCCCTCCTCTGCTAATCCCACAGTTGCTGAGTTTGATGACCAGGGCCTTATGTGTCCTTCTGGGCCCTGGCCTCCTACACACAATCACCATCAGCCACTTCACGCTCCCAGCATCTGCCCTACCAACCACTGGCTTATGGCACTGTAGGCCTGTACTTATCTATTTATTGCAGCTGACTTCTTCCTAGCACTTCCTTCACTGGGTACTTGCATCTGCTGCTCCCTCACGAGCATGGGCACTCCTAGCACTTACCCTCACTCCTCCTTCCCCCCTCCTCTCTCTGCACTTGCACGTTCTTAATGCTCACAAGGCCTAGAAGGTCCTTCTTTATCCTTCAATGTTTAATTGTTTTTCATTCCCATGTTCCCTCCCTGTTGCCCTGTGGGCACTTTGAAACACAATTTACTTGCTGCATAAGTGCCTTACAAATGCACAATAAAATAAAAACACAAATGTAACAAATGTACAGAGTGCTGTCTGAAATTGAGACACTTTAGCAGATCTGACTTCCATGAAGTGGGGAGTTCATTGGGGGAAAACATATAGTGAAGGAGAGAGGGGGCAGGTCTTGGAGGTGGAGCAGTCGAGCACCTCTGTTCCAGCTGAGCTGAGCACCATATAATGTGGCGCCCAGTAGCAAAGAGGCATCTAGCAGTGTGCGAGGAAAGCTCAGGGGGATGAAATGGAAGATTTATTTCAAAGGAATACGGTCAGGAATCAGATTCATTTCAATTGGCTGTGACATTTAACTGAACAAATAGATTTTTGGCTGCATTTATTAGCAAAATCCAGTCAAAATGGCAAAATAAATAGCACATCGTAGAAAGGGGCCCTTCATAAACGGATTTTCATTAATTTGTGAACGCAAGGACTGCCCTTTCAATGTGGGCAATTTTTAGAAGATGATTAATCCGTCATCCACGGAAGAGGACATGTCATGGA
The DNA here is from genome assembly GCF_040938575.1 of Ambystoma mexicanum. Lineage (NCBI taxonomy): Eukaryota > Metazoa > Chordata > Amphibia > Caudata > Ambystomatidae > Ambystoma > Ambystoma mexicanum. Next base: position 443,748,262 of record NC_090931.1, on the reverse strand, counting down.
CACGTATGCATAAGAAATGGCAAACATGAAGCTCTGATTGAGAGGCAGGAAGGAGCCCACGGGGAATACTCTTTACCACGGAAGTTGCTAAAAGAGCTGTGACACTAAGATCAAAAATATATAATTAAGCCATAATAACTCATTCTTTGCTCGACTTGAACAATTCACAGTCACTTCATTTTTCTTTTCGATGCCTGCTCTTTGGGAATATTTTATCTCATTGTCGTGCAATTTTTATTTTGTAAAAACGACTTGTAATTTTGGTCTAAGTGGGAACTGAGTTGAAAGCGTTAGGAGAAAATGACAGCAAAGATTTAATACTAAACATTGTTTCAGGGTCGATGATGCTTTTTCAACTCGGAGAGTTCAATTTCATATTTCCTTGAAAACTTTAAGAAAGACAAAGCGTATGGAAAGGTCTTTGAAAATCCAGCAATTGGTCTTTTTTCATGGCTCTGCGTGACTAGCAGCTGCCTGGCTGAGAGCAATGGACAGAATTGCAACTCATGGCTGCGTTTGGACATCTGTGCGGGAATGTTTATGTATATATTGATCTTTTGTAATATGTTAATGTTAAAGGATATTTGTACCGCACACTATCACCACCGGAGTGGTCCCCAGGCGCTCTGGTGGCTCTGAAAAAAAGGGAGGGTATATGCAAGACATGGCATGCGAACCAAAAGGTTGGGTAAAAGAAAGAACCAAAACAGGAAGTGATTTGACATTTTTTTGTGATATGGGTTATTACTTGATAAAATAGAATAAATTACATCATATCAACACTAATATATATTTAAAATACCATTTTACTACACATCAAGTTGGTTATCAAATAAAATGGATAAAAGGATGCCACAAGCTATTAATTTGACAAATAAAAAAAGATGTCAAACTCAATTTCGAGCCATTTTGGCACCGGCAGCCGCCAAGACTGCATTAAGGAAGTTTACTACTGCAAGTGATAGTAGCAGATGGTAACCTGCAAAAATACGATTCCAAATAAGCTCTGAGCTGCACAAATCATCACAAGAGACCAGAGGACGGAGGTGGAGACAATGCAAGTGGAGAGCTCTGTTGCATTCCAAGAAAATATGCCTCAAAGTGTCATTAATCGTGAGTTGCAAAATCTACAGGATTGTTGGTAGTGGACAACTTAGTTCCAGATGTCAATTATTTCCTCTTTTAGGAGAATGTTAAGACGAAATCTCAAAAAGGTGTTTCTAAATTGTGTGTTGGGAAATGTTATCGAGTAATTGAGTAACACTCCGCCTTTCTTCTCAGTGGACACCAGGTCTCTATACAAATGGTATTGACACACCTCTGTCCTTGTGTCTGTCCAATCCAGTTCCCTCAGTCCGGTTTTAGTCAAGGAGGGGTTAATTATAAAAATCTCCCTGGAAACTGCTGAAGGGAATAATATGTCTACGCATACTTCAATGCAAAAACAAAGAGGTGATGGCTGGAAGGTTTAGACTGAATCTTAACCACTGGCATTGCTCGGGGCAACCCTCCAGACCATCGTTCTTTGCCTGCCAAGCCATTACAGAAGGGGAAAGACCATATGCAAATCAGGCTTGGCCCCACCCCAAAAGGGGCAGTCCAGCCCGAACTGCTAGGTCACATCCCTTCTGCACGAGACCACAAGCATCCCCAAACATGTTTCACCCTTGTTGGGGCTCATCAGTGAGGAGTAGCTTGGGTCTCTAGGCCCAGCAGGCACGGGACCCACGTCTGGGCATACCCGTCCCACTCGGGGTGACAAAGCAAAAACAAAGAGGTGATGGCTAGAAGGTTTAGACTGAATCTTAACCACTGGCACTGCTCGGGGCAACCCTCCAGACTATCGTTCTTTGCCTGCCAAGCCATTACAGAAGGGGAAAGACCATATGCAAATCAGGCTTGGCCCCACCCCAAAAGGGGCAGTCCAGCCCGAACTGCTAGGTCACTTCCCTTCTGCACGAGACCACAAGCATCCCCAAACATGTTTCACCCTTGTTGGGGCTCATCAGTGAGGAGTAGCTTGGGTCTCTAGGCCCAGCAGGCACGGGACCCACGTCTGGGCATACCCGTCCCACTCGGGGTGACAAAGCAAAAACAAAGAGGTGATGGCTGGAAGGTTTAGACTGAATCTTAACCACTGGCATTGCTCGGGGCAACCCTCCAGACCATCGTTCTTTGCCTGCCAAGCCATTACAGAAGGGGAAAGACCAGATGCAAATCAGGCTTGGCCCCACCCCAAAAGGGGCAGTCCAGCCCGAACTGCTAGGTCACATCCCTTCTGCACGAGACCACAAGCATCCCCAAACATGTTTCACCCTTGTTGGGGCTCATCAGTGAGGAGTAGCTTGGGTCTCTAGGCCCAGCAGGCACGGGACCCACATCTGGGCATACCCGTCCCACTCGGGGTGACAAAGCAAAAACAAAGAGGTGATGGCTGGAAGGTTTAGACTGAATCTTAACCACTGGCACTGCTCGGGGCAACCCTCCAGACCATCGTTCTTTGCCTGCCAAGCCATTACAGAAGGGGAAAGACCATATGCAAATCAGGCTTGGCCCCACCCCAAAAGGGGCAGTCCAGCCTGAACTGCTAGGTCACTTCCCTTCTGCACGAGACCACAAGCATCCCCAAACATGTTTCACCCTTGTTGGGGCTCATCAGTGAGGAGTAGCTTGGGTCTCTAGGCCCAGCAGGCACGGGACCCACGTCTGGGCATACCCGTCCCACTCGGGGTGACAAAGCAAAAACAAAGAGGTGATGGCTGGAAGGTTTAGACTGAATCTTAACCACTGGCATTGCTCGGGGCAACCCTCCAGACCATCGTTCTTTGCCTGCCAAGCCATTACAGAAGGGGAAAGACCAGATGCAAATCAGGCTTGGCCCCACCCCAAAAGGGGCAGTCCAGCCTGAACTGCTAGGTCACATCCCTTCTGCACGAGACCACAAGCATCCCCAAACATGTTTCACCCTTGTTGGGGCTCATCAGTGAGGAGTAGCTTGGGTCTCTAGGCCCAGCAGGCACGGGACCCACGTCTGGGCATACCCGTCCCACTCGGGGTGACAAAGCAAAAACAAAGAGGTGATGGCTGGAAGGTTTAGACTGAATCTTAACCACTGGCATTGCTCGGGGCAACCCTCCAGACCATCGTTCTTTGCCTGCCAAGCCATTACAGAAGGGTAAAGACCATATGCAAATCAGGCTTGGCCCCACCCCAAAAGGGGCAGTCCAGCCCGAACTGCTAGGTCACATCCCTTCTGCACGAGACCACAAGCATCCCCAAACATGTTTCACCCTTGTTGGGGCTCATCAGTGAGGAGTAGCTTGGGTCTCTAGGCCCAGCAGGCACGGGACCCACGTCTGGGCATACCCGTCCCACTCGGGGTGACAAAGCAATAACAAAGAGGTGATGGCTGGAAGGTTTAGACTGAATCTTAACCACTGGCATTGCTCGGGGCAACCCTCCAGACCATCGTTCTTTGCCTGCCAAGCCATTACAGAAGGGGAAAGACCATATGCAAATCAGGCTTGGCCCCACCCCAAAAGGGGCAGTCCAGCCCGAACTGCTAGGTCACATCCCTTCTGCACGAGACCACAAGCATCCCCAAACATGTTTCACCCTTGTTGGGGCTCATCAGTGAGGAGTAGCTTGGGTCTCTAGGCCCAGCAGGCACGGGACCCACGTCTGGGCATACCCGTCCCACTCGGGGTGACAAAGCAAAAACAAAGAGGTGATGGCTGGAAGGTTTAGACTGAATCTTAACCACTGGCATTGCTCGGGGCAACCCTCCAGACCATCGTTCTTTGCCTGCCAAGCCATTACAGAAGGGGAAAGACCAGATGCAAATCAGGCTTGGCCCCACCCCAAAAGGGGCAGTCCAGCCCGAACTGCTAGGTCACATCCCTTCTGCACGAGACTACAAGCATCCTCAAACATGTTTCACCCTTGTTGGGGCTCATCAGTGAGGAGTAGCTTGGGTCTCTAGGCCCAGCAGGCACGGGACCCACGTCTGGGCATACCCGTCCCACTCAATAACACCATTCATTTCCATGTGCTTGCCACCTGGACACCACATTGTTTAGATCTTTAAACCTAGAGAATCATGGTGGCACCATATGCTTCAACTAGGTTCCACTGGTTCGAGCCATTAAAGAGGTCAAGCCAAACTCACACCTAATTGGAGTAATAGATACGCCGTTAGGCAGGGACATCGCTTTACGGCAAAGTAGTCCTTCAAGCGTACTCAGTTTAGTTCAATTCCTAAAAATCGATAGTTTAAGGGTGTGATATAAGGCAGTAACTACGTTACCATAACAATATTTTACCAAAAGGATCATGGAGAACTGACAAAACGTAGAGTTAATCATTTTAATCTGAGCTGCATAAAGTACAGCTTTGGGCTTCAATAAGGCTTATAGCATCGTTAAACTAGGTTTGCCAAAAAATATTGAAAACCCAAATAGGTCAGATATTGGATCACCTCTAGTTTGCCAAATAGGTCAGATATTGTATCACCTCTAGGTTGCCAATACTTCATCTAAAGGTCGGCGAATCCTGACTTTGAGAAAATCTGATTATTATTATTTTTTTTTTAATTTTCATTCTCAGTTTGTGAGCCAAAATGTATGAGGAGAACGCATATGCCAACCAATGTGTTTTCAGGTTTTCCAGCCGTGGTGGAGTACTTTGAATGCTATCAATCGCTGAGCCCAAATCAGAAATATAGAGGTTTAAATGGCAGGGGGATAACTCGTTTGGATCATGTTCATTAAGGCACCAGTGGAATTGAGTCTAACTCTTATAAAAGTGTGACTGTGGATGTATTTAATAGACCTGAAGGGGGGCCCCATAAGGTCAACTTTCTCCACAAGTTAGATCAGTTAATAGGATTGAAAGGTTAAGTTAAGGCAATGCTGGCTAAATAAATGCCCTTGTGTTTCCCACTAATGGTTTAATTTGCAAGCATGCTAAAATAAATGCATTCAGAGTGGTACCCACTCGGCACCTGAAACCTGTTTGAAAGTGAGGAAGTCTGCTTTTATACTCGGCCACGTTCAAGCTCTTTCAAAATAATGTAAGCAAATAACTTACCGCTGATGTCAAGAAGGGTGATGGGTCGGTAATTCAGAGGATATGCTTGATTGCCCTTTTTTATGTGGCCAATGTGCCAACAATGGGGAAAGGTTTTCTTCTCAATCACTACTAAAATGACATTTAATTAAAAGTATATCTGTTGCTCCACACTGTTATTGGCCAATGCCCAAAAGTCTGATTTTTGTTTATTCAACATGACTTGCAGCTTCACTTGGCTGCCCCTCTGTAAATTCTGATATTTTTGGTGCAAGAGTCCATTTTTATACTTGAGTCTGAATCGGGGCGACTCGTTATTATATTGTTCAACCGTTAAGCAAACTCTCCTCAATTCACTAAGTAGAGCACACAGGACCCTTTTCGTATTCTGTACAATGGGGCCATAAAAGTGAGTGTGAGTAGTTGTTTTGCAGTCCGGCTTATTGTTAATAACCCCAACAGACCTGAAAATGCAATCTGAGATAAACCGATTGAATAGTTGAAGAGAGGCATAGTGAGCCTGCATGTCAGGATTAAAATCATTCATTGTAGATTCCAAATAGAGATTAATTTTGCAAATATTGTTGTTATGCCAATGAATCTGATACCTCTGTGCTGAAATCGAGATCAAGGGAGCTGAAGGTATAACATCATTTGGTACCAAAACCAAGTCAAAACTGGTTCTGAAAGTCGTGGGGATAACTTCAAAAGAAATCGAGTGATCAAATAGATTCTGAGAGGCGAAAATATAATCTATATAGTAGCGACTTTGCCCCTATGCCAGTTCAGAATTGACTCTCGATAATGCGGAGAACTGCTCGACAAGTTAAGTAACTGCCCAGTGTTTATGTAATCGCCCCATATGAGGCTGTCAATCGTCCTATGGGGGTTCCTTGATCATTAGTGATCTCAAAGTTTCTAAGTTGAATATCGTAGGCTGGACACCCCATAATAAAATGAAACTCGAATTGTACTCCTGGTGCCATTTGCTTAGATTATCAGCCAAGTGATCCACAATTTCGGATAGACCAGTTTTAACCCAATTTCAGTATGTGTTCATTAGTAGCAATTATTTATGAATAGAAGATCACTTTAGAAAGATTTTTGCAGCTAGGATACCCAGGCAAGGTTTGTACCAAATAAAGGCCTTCATGCCCAGCTCTGTTTTAATAGAACAAGTAGGTCTCCTGAAGAGTCTACCACAAGACACAGCTGATGCCTTCTGCAAAATAGTTTCATAGCCTGGTAAGTAGGGTGATTCGCATAGCCATACTTCATCTAGCATTATTATATCATATCAGGAGTAATCCGGCTATCTGGAATCACACGAAACAAGGATCTGCGGCATGTGAGTTCCAAGATAACACCCCAAAGATCTTTTGTCAAAGGTGACTCATACCTGGTTGAATAGCGGACTTTCTTAAAGTCAGTATGGAGGGTAGCCAAGTCCAATCCATGACTTCTTCTGTCTTATTAGAATCATCTAGTTAGAACAATTCTCTTCTTTTTGCCAAATAGGGGACATGAGACCTTTAGCCCCTCCCTCGTGGTGGTAGTACCCTCCATTGGTGGCAGTATAAATGTGAGGTATTCTTTATATGTGGCTGGTGATAAAATATCTTGTAACCAACGATCAGAAAATGAATTCCTTCATCCGGAAGCATGTATGCTACTAGTCTAGAATTTAAATAAAGATATATGATATCTGTTGTCTTGGGGTCAAAAAATTCCAACTGAAGGATATCCCCAGATGTCAGGTTTCCCAATCTAGGTATCTCAGAGAGGACAGCCATACCAATTTTATTTATTAGGACTCACAGCCTCATTGGCCAGCTTAATAATATAATACACTCACATATCGACCCTATGAGGACGAAGCACTTACGCAGACTAGTTATCTTTTTGTGACGTTTGTTTCGAATGGAATCAGATATCCTCAGTTCCACCTGTAGGCAAATGTTGATATAAAATAGAGTTTCCAATGGAGGACTCCAAGGTTCCTGTTCTTCTAGGAGTTGGAGCTTATGTCATAAAATGAAAAGTAGCGGCAGTTGCATTTCCTTCAGGATTTTACAATCATTCCCATATTGATTGGGATATATTGACTGGAGCCGGTTTTTAGAGCCCAGCGTTGCAGAATCTACTCAGCTGCGGTGTGTATTTTCTACATCTCGTTTCCTCCACATTCTCTGGTGGCATTATTAGGGCACACATTCACAGTGACGGGTGCAGCGGCATGGTGAGTGAGTGGAATGGAATCAATGACTTTCATCGCCAAAGTTGTGCCCTAGAGTTCAACGTCTCTGCTGGCTTCCACAGTCACCCCTATTCCATCCTCTCTTATCCTTGCTACCCCCCAATGTCAGCTATTCAAGGACGTTGGCCAGTGCTGTTTTTTCTTGCACTAATCTACCACTGCTCTGTGGTAGGTACTCTGGTGTAACACAGAGCAAACATGGGTAAAGCCCACGACGTACCTTCCAGATTGTTTTATTTGGTTCTCCTCATGGATGCGCAATAATTGAAGGTCTTCAGTGATATCTGTGTTTCTTTGCAGCTAGATGTGTATATGGCTGGTCCCCTTCTGCAATGGCACAGACAGGCTAAAAACGATGGTGTGGTCTATTCAGATCAGTACAATTCCTCCTTCACGAATGGCCATAACCCCTAGATGATCTAGCCAGTTCAATACAAGCAAATTCAAGCTATAATTGCTGTTCAGATATGAAAATCTACTCTTTGCTACGTTTCACGCCTCCCCTACCCCATGCTCCTCTCCCCTCGCCATGCAGATTAACGCAGAGCCCCCTGTCAGACAATGACCTGTGGATGCAAGAGGTTAGAGACTGTCCCCACTTATGTTTTCCCAAGAAACCACTGAAACATTGTGTAAGTGTTTGGCAATAAAAGACTGTGGTTTTTATTGCACATCACGTAATAATACACAATCATCATAGTCATCATACAATACATAATGTATACTTTTGGGCACAAAGTCCAGGGTTGTGCCCCGTGGCCCGTGCCGCCTTCCTCTTCCCACGACAATGTGGACCCCATTTGTGCCCTGTATCTCCTTTCTTCTCTCTTTTCCCTTTTTCTTGGGTGGGTGGGTTTTGGGAACACAGAAAAAGTATTCTGCGTGCGCAGGCTACTTGTTTAGTGCTGCGAGCAGAGTACCAAGTGAATTGTGCTTCTCTGCTGTTTGGGCAGCTCCTTATATTGTCGGAGGAGAGCCCTAGGCTATGTCTGCTTTTGGAGGCCTTTGCCATGCCCCCGGCTGGCTGGCACCGACGCCTGCCTCCCTGATCTTTGCTGCTTGACACCTACTATTGTGTTGTGGCACCCTGATGTGCCCCTCATCCTGCCTGGCTCTGTGTGTCAGTGGGAAGAAGAGGGAGAGTTGTTGGGCTTCCCTTGTGCTGACCTCGCAGCCCCTATTTTTGCCCCTCCCCCCTCCTGTCCTCATTGTCCCCCTTGTTACTGGCCCGCTATTTTCAGCGGCGGGCGGCCCCCCTGCGCAGTACTGTCTAGAACAGTGCCCCCCCCCCTCCCCCCGGACACGCAAAATGATAGCGCTTTAATAGAAGTCATTACTGCTCCACACTGTGCGGCTCTAGTAGGGACGCGACGACGCGCTTACCGGGAAGGCTGCATTTCATGAAGGCGAAATGCTGTGTTTCGTGGACCAGAGGGTGTAAAATAAGCCAATTGCAGGACAAAGCAGCTTAACCCGTTAAACAGCAAAGATGAAAGGATTGCATCCATCTGTCCAATGGCTGCAATGAAGCAGCAATACCTCTTAGCGGGTATCTGCCAAAGAGGCCGTGAACATCAGCAGGTGCTCGCACTCAAACGAGGCACGAAAGTGATCCTTTGCCAGTGTCAATTCCCTAAAGACGTGGAATGCTATGAAATACACAGGGATGTCAGTTTAGTTCATATCGCTCCGAGGAGGAAGGCGCGCTTTACAGTCTCCAGATTTGTTATCTTTCTTTTATATTTCGTGTTTAATCCCCATTTCCACCCAAACAGTATTTCTATGGTTAGCATTGCTCCTGCAATGTCAGAGTGAAGGATTGTTTCGTTTAAATAAGAACTCCCTCCCTCCCTCTCCCTCACGCCCTCCCTACATTCTTTCCTTCCTTCCATTCCTTCCTTATTAGTATAATTAATTCATATTTGTAGTGTGCAACACGCCCCCAGCACTCAGTGCGCAAAAGAAGGAGCCAGGTCATAAGAGGATTAAGCAGACAGGAAGCTACTATTCATTAGAGTTAAAACAAATTATGGTTTAAGTACTTCCACCATCCCTCCCTTCCTCCCTCCCTCCCTCCCTCCCTCCATCCCTCCCTCCCTTCTTTCCTTCCTTCTTTCCCTCCCTCCCTCCCTCCCTCCCTTCCTTCTTTTTGTTCTCCCTTCTTTTTGTTCTCCCTTGCTTCGTCTCTCTCTTTCTTCCTTCTCCCTTCCACTTCGTGTCCCTCTACCCATCCCTTCCATCATTTCCCCCCTCTTCCTTCCTTCCTTCCTTCCTTCCTTCCTTCCTTCCTTCCTTCCTTCCTTCCTTCCTTCCTTCCTTCCTTCCTTCCTTCCTTCCTTCCTTCCTTCCTTCCTTCCTTCCTTCCTTCCTTCCTTCCTTCCTTCCTTCCTTCCTTCCTTCCTTCCTTCCTTCCTTCCTTCCTTCCTTCCTTCCTTCCTTCCTTCCTTCCTTCCTTCCTTCCTTCCTTCCTTCCTTCCTTCCTTCCTTCCTTCCTTCCTTCCTTCCTTCCTTCCTTCCTTCCTCCCCCCCCCCCCAGGCCTCACTGCGCAGGAGCCAGGTCATAAGGGGAAAACGAGCAAGACCGAGGATTAAGCAGACAGCAAGCAATACTAGTCATTAGTGTTCAAGAAGTAAGTTTTGAGCACTTCCTCCCTCCCTCGCACTCTCCCTTCCTTCCTCTCATACTCCTTTTCTCCCTCGCTTCGTCCCTCTCTTTCTTCCTTCTCCCTTCCACTTCTTGCCCCTCTACCCAACCCTTCCTTCGTTTCGCCCACTCTCTCGACCCTCCTTCCTTTTCCCGCTCTTCTTTCTTCTTCCCTGCCTTATTTGAAGGTAATCTTATGAAAATAGGACCCCTCGGATGGGTTGAGGTGGGGAATCTTGAATTCCCTCTCATAGCACACTCAAACACCTGCACATGCTTACAGATGAGAAGGTCGGGCGTGAGTCTTAGAAACACTTTGCCATTGGCTGCCCATATAGTCTCCGTCTGAAGGGACATCATTAAACAGAAAAATCAAAAACATAAGGAAAGGAAAGTGCCCTTCCACACTTCAAAAGGTTTACAGCAGAACTTTGCAAACTTCACGAAATTGCAACGGTTTTCGCAGGCAATATTATTAAATGCCTGCAACATGGATTTTGCAGGCATTTAAGTATGCATATGTAGTTATTAGCTCGATCAACGGTGTCCATTTCTGCTTTTACAAACCGCTGCAACTGAACATTCAATTCTGATATCTTACACCAATTGAACTAAGAAGTGGGTGTGGAAAAATATTCCTGGAAAACATCATTCACTGAAAATATTTCTTTCAAACACATTTCAGGTCATAAAAAGGATTGGGACAGGCACGCCACACAGTGAGGGCAGCAGGCTGCATAGTACACCACTTCCACTTGTTTCTCCCAACTGACTTCCCTCGAGGCACGTCATGCAGTGCGGGCAGTGGGCTGCACAGTACACCACTTCCACTTGCTGTTTCTCTCAACTGACTTCCCTGGAGGCACGCTGTGTAGTGCGGGCAGTGGGCTGCACAGTACACCACTTCCACTTGCTGTTTCTCTCTACTGGCTGCCCTGGAGGCACACTATGCAGTGTGGCAGCAGGCTGCACAGTAAACCACTTCCACTTGTTGTTTCTGATTTTTGACTGCCCTGGAGGCACGCCGTGCAGTGCAGGCAGCAGGCTGCACAGTATCCAACTTCCACTTGCTGTTTCTCACTTCTGACTGCCCTGGAGGCACGCCGTGCAATGCGGGCAGCAGGCTGCACAGTACACCACTTCCACTTGCTGTTTCTCTCAACTGACTGCCCTGGAGGCACACCATGCATTGCGGGCAGCGGGCAGCGGGCTGCAAAGTACACCACTTCCACTTCCTGTTTCTCTCAAATGACTGCCCTGGAGACGCGCCAGGCAGTGCAGGCAGTGGGCTGCACAGTACAGCACTTCCACCTGCTGTTTCGCTCTTCTGACTACCCAGGAGGCACACCATGGAGTGCCGGCAGCAGGCTGCATAGTATATAACTTCCACTTGCTGTTCTCTCAACTGACTGCCCTGGAGGCACGCCGTGCAGTGCGGGCAGCGGGCTGCACAGTATACCACTTCCACTTGCTGTTTCTCATTCCTGACAGCCCTGGAGGCACACCGTGCAGTGCGGGCAGCAGGCTGCACAGGACACTACTTCCACTTTCTGTTTCTCGTTCGTGACTGCCCTGGAGGTGTGGGGTGAAATAGCCTTGAATACCATAATTAAAGGCTGGAGAAAGTATGAGGGCTCCCCAAAATAAAAAGCCTACTTTGAATTAACATGCAAATAAGGCCCTGGAATTTCAAAGCGAAAAGCAGCGACATTAGGCATCAAAACTTGGAGATGCCTAAAGATTTTCATGGCCTAACCCAAGGGAAAGACATGAGACAACATTTTAAAAAACTCTGGGAGAGCTGAAGTCATATCGTTAGAAACAGCAGTTTCCAGAATGTTAAAGGAAAATGCCAAGATTGTGTGCAAGCCTGCACAGCAGAATGGTGCTTTTTACTGTGACAGACCAATTGCACGAAAAATACATTTTTCCCTTTCATTTAAAGATATTCTCCTCAAAATGTGTGCAAAAGTGTTATAAAGGATCTGGAATTCTGTTCATAAGGAGCCCATCACAGAGGAAACCCTAATTCACGGAATCTACAAGGAGATGTGAATTGCAGCAGAATAATAGGTTTCACGGCTAGAAACTTCACCCATTGACATTGCAATTGTGCTTTTAAAATGAAGACTTTAAGCATTCAGATGTACAGCTCAAGTTTTTAAATATATATTAATGTTGCCCTTCTGTAATCACTGTTTGCAGGAAATTACTTTTGCAAGGGTTTACATGTTTAGATTGTTTGCTAAGGTTGGTTAAAAGTAAAATACTGTTCAGCAGGGATATGCCCTAAATCTTGGTCTCTGGTTTCATTTCTCTGTTGTAGGACCCCCAAATGTGAATCTAGCGTTCAAAGCTCTGTTGTCATGAGAATTAAAGTCTGATCCTCCTTCAAACATGAGCCCATTATGTTAAAAATACAAACCTAAGGCTGGCAGAGATCCTTTATGCAGAGGGCCAGATAAGAAAATTCTCCTGCTCCCCAGTTGTATGACTAAACCCACTTAGGCCACCATAAAGCTGGCCATTAGCCCTTGAAGCCTTGGGCTAATCTAATCACAGGAACTCCTCTTGACACCAGAGCCTGCAACAGATCCATTCCAATGGTGGGGGCCAGAGCTAAGGAGCAGTTTCACAACCATTGCACAGAATGGGAGATATGCTGTTTATGGGATAGCTTGAGCAATATTGATCGCACATGATTCATGTTTGGATTTCCGAAAAGCTGTCAGCGAGCCACTTCTGGTGAGCCAAAAACAATTTTGGTGACAACAACATACCAAAAGATACAAAGAAAACATGATGTGGATCTCTGCATAAATATCAGAACCATAACAATTTGAGAAAAGATGTAAAATGTTATCCATATTCTGCCCACCGAGTGCCATATTTTTCATTGATATAGTTTGGGAGTAAGCGAGAAAATACTGTAGCTTTGCACCAGTGGGTCACACAGACACCTGACAAAGTTGATGTGATTCAATGAAGAATGTAGTATTAAACACTGCTGGCATATGTGTCCTAATATGATGAGACAGGCACTTGTCATACAGCAAGATTTCCATGTGCAAAAACCAGACCTAGCCTCCTGTCCTGGTTAGATGATGGATTGGGTCTCCTCCCTTGGCTTCCCAAAACACGCACACATTCTCTGGACCTATCAGCCCACAGATGGGAGGGAACCCTTGAACAATGCCCTATCCATTCTGAGCGAACTATGACACATCACTGATGTCACTTGCCTTATAAATAAGTCACTCTGTCTCAATTCAGAGCTCTCCCTACCAAATCTTGAGGTGTGCAGCTGACAAAATCTGGAACCATACTTGTAGAGTGAGGACTACATCTTGGAGTGAAGCCAGGAGCTGTAGTAGCTGGAGTGGGACCCTTTTGGAAAACAGAGAAAAGACTTGACTGACCCCTGGGTTGTCCCTGCAGTGATGCTCTGGTGGCCCCTTGATATCCATCAAGCCCTCTCCTGTAAGAATATACATCCCCAGCCATAGATTAAATAAGCCCTATCTTCTTCACCATTGCCATAGAGATTCCCCCATGGAAAAATCCCCTATCGTATTTGTTTGTGTACTTCAGTCATTTCCCTATTGAAAAATATTTCACTTGTCTGTGCATTGTAGTAATTCTCCCATTTGAAAAATCCTGTGTTTGCCTGTGCATTTAAGTCATTTCCCATTGAGGAATTTCCTGTTGCTTGTGTAGATCCCCAGTATATTTTCTCAGTAAATCAATTAATTTCCACATTTATTTCACGGGATTGGTATAGTTGGAATTCAAAACTATCTCTTCCCAGTGTCTTGTGAGTTGTTATAGTTATAAAGTGATCCCAAAAGAAGTCCTTTCATTGTGGGCTGAAAAACAATTTGTCTGTGTGTTTAAATGGTGTTCTACAAAACAAATTTCTATTTGCATCTGTCATTTTAAACCCAAACCGATTTCCTACTGTAAGTAATCTCTTTCCCCAGAGCCTACCTGTTTTGTGCCTCAGTCATCTTAACTGAAAACCAATTTTTCTACCGTGACATCCCAATTGACAAAAGCATGCCTGTCATTTGCAGCCTTAGTAAAAACAAGTGTCATTTGCATTTTCTTTTCCATGGAAATTTAGCTTAACCTTTTAAAAACTGTTTTTCCTAATCTGTTCCTCTTCCCCTACAATATTGTGATAACGAATTTCCAATTGCATTCCCTGTCCATCTTCACATGCTAAAATCAATTTTCCTCTTGTGCTGGCTAGTATGTTCTGAAGCCCTATTTGTCTCCTAGTATAAGCAGCACACAGTACCCATTTTTCCTGTTCCATAGCAGTTGTCCTAACTGAGTAAAACCCCATTTTTCCTGGTGCAGAAAAACGAAGTGTCCGATTCATTGCTGGCTCCCCTATTGTTTCTGAAAGCCCCACTCAAAATCCGATTTCAAGGTTAGGTTCCCATTCCTTGCCACTGCCTTCCATCCAAAGCTGCCAAATCTAGTGGAGGTCTAGGGGGGATGAGGGTTGCTGGGACTCAAGAATCCTTTGTGTGCGCATGCATTTTCCTGTGGGTTGCGTTCAATTTCATGGTGTTTTCAACGGTCTTGATAGTATTGGTGAGAGAAGTAAAAAGTAAATCCTTGTGCCATACATGTTTGAGTTTTCTCAGTGGGCCGCTTGACCGAAAAAGTACTTTAAAGTTTGTGTTGCCACACCTTGGGGGCCTTTGTAACTGTTAAATGTGTCCATGAAATCATAAATTAATAAAATATTCATTGATAACACATCAGCCTGGTTCCTGGTCCACTGTGATGTGAGGTGCTTGTGGAGGTTGAGTGCGAGACGTGTTGGAGGCTTCCTTAAAAAAACAAATTGGGATTGTAAAAATAAAAAGTGCTTTTATTGTGTGCCACATTAATTGCAGGGCAAATAGATCCCTGACTTGCTTGTGCTGTATAATATAACGTGACAGAGCCATGCCATGCAGCGCGGGCAGCAGGCTGCACAGTATGCCACTTCCACTTTCTGTTTCTCGCTCATGAATGCCCTGGAAATTATGTGTGACCACATCCTCATGACTGGGAGCATATGGGTGGTTCCTTTGCTCTGCTGTGTGATCCTCACATGTTTTCATACTAGTTACATTCATGAGAACTAATTAGGTAATTTCTGATGATATTTGTTTACCTTTTTGGGAGGGATGGAAATGTGCTAAGGAATGCAAATATGGCTATGCATGTTTTCTTTTCTGCTAATTGTATTTTAGCAGAAATACACTTCAACAAATGTGGTTATAGGTGCTTTGTTTTCTGCTAAATGTACTTTAGCTAGTAATAAACGTTGCAAATGAGGGTATGCTTCCCTGCACAAACTGTATTTTTGTGAACTTTGCCCGAATGAACTTCATGGATATATGTGCTTGTGCGATGATTTTCAGGTACAACGAGAATTTGTGGAAATTATGATTTGCTAAATGAATGGTGCTGGAAAATAATTTTGACACCTGTGTAGTTCCAAAGTTGAGAACTTCACACAATTCCACTGATGGGAAAAAAATGTTGCACGCCACTTGTGGAAACTCAAACCTGTCTGCAAATACAAAGCGCAGCAAATTCAATAGTTCACTCTAAAGTCAGAGAGGATTAAACATTAGCAAAGTCAAGAGGTTTGGTTAATCATTTTCCAGGCATTGATATCATTGAACTGCCTGGCCATAAGATGGCAACAGCTGGATAATGGTATGATGCTAATGCCTGGCAAATGCCTATCTACTATCTATTTGCTAGTCAAAACGGTTGACTTTGCCAATGCTTGTTTTTAACAGTACGTCACTGCAAGGAACAGATACCAGGACACACATATTACTTACCAATCTATTGGCTGAAGCCACACTTGTTTAAGACAGTTTTATTACACCTTTATTGCTGCAATTAAGACATTAATTCTTAAAAGGCTGCTCAGAGATAATATTAGTAGGCCCCATACAGCACAACATTTGATGTTATTGTATGATATAGCTAGCGCAAAGAGAACCCAGGAGCGTGTGTTTTGGACAGGGAGGGGTAGGTAGTGGGAGAGAATGTCGATGGCGGTTAGTATGTCTATGGTTGAACAATGGGTCTGGGGGCAGATGGGTAAAAACTAAACAACACCTGCAAGATGTGCCCCCTTCCTCATATCCTATCTTCCTCCAATCCGTAGTCCAATGCAATAGTTTCGGCTTATAGGTGGAGCTAAAGCAACAACTATTAGCCAAAACTAAAAATGCCATTCTTTGTTTTGATTGGTATCCTGTATTCGTTTGGACTTCTATAAATTAATACTTGATTCAGAAAACTGTGAGTGAGTGGTCTGCTCGGAATTTTTCTGCCTATATGTCGGTGTGAAAAATACGAACCCGTTCCAAAAATAATATTGATTGCATCAATATGTGTTGACTATTAGAGTAGCCTTCTTCAGGTGTAATAAGCTTCTCGAATCCCTCAGACAAATAGTGCTTGCCCTTTTACAGTATTATATAACAAAAGCTCAACTACCCTCTCTACCTGTGGTGTTCCCCAGGGGTCTAACCTCTCGTCCTGGCTTTTCAACCAATACCTGGCAACTCTCGCCCACTACATTGCCATTTTCTGCTCAAATTTCAAGTGCTACGCTAACGACACTCAACTCATTTTCAAGCTGCCCTCGGCCACCTCCTCTCCTTCTCTCATCTCTGATTGCCTAACTGCCATTCAAGATTGGTGTGCCACAAGTGATCTTTGTCTAAATGCCAACAAGACTGGGATCCTCCTCATCGGTACACCTTCACCATCCTTTCCCTGCACTCTCTGGCCGGCCTCCCTGGGCCCTCCTCCTACCCCTACCTGTGAGGCTAAGAACGCCGGTGTCATCTTTGACTCCACACTTTCCCTCTCCGCCCACATCTCTGACGTCTCTAAAAAGTCTAACTTCCTACTGCACCTCCTCAGAGGTACACTGCCTTTCCTCTCCTTCCCCCAGAAGCTAATTGTCTCCCAAGCTCTGGTTCTCTCTAGATTGTACTATTGTAACAGCATCTTTCTAAATCTACCTGCCTCTACTCTCCACCCTTTACAACTAATCCAGAACAGGACTGCAAGACTTTTCCTTGGCCTCAAGCCCTAGGATCGTATCTCTCCAGGTCTGAAATCCCTTAATTGGCTCCCAGTGGATGCAATGATTGAATTCAAAAACCCTCTGCTTTGTCCACAAGGCTTTCTGGGGCCTGGGTCCAAAATACCTTCAACTATCCCTCCGTAATTACCTCCCCTCTCGAGCTCTTCTACCTCTAACTCCCTCAGGGTCAGTCATTTTTCAAAGAAACGAGTTGGGGGTAGATCTCTGTTTTCGGCTGGGGCCTCCCTTTGGAACAGCCTCCCTGCCACTCTGAAACTTGAGGAGAACCATCTCTGGTTCCGGAATCGCCTCAAGACCTTCCTCTTTGCTTCTAACTTCCCCCCTCTCCCCTGCTGATTTGTTCTCTCTCAACACCGTGCACCTGGACACTCTCTGTCCTGGAGGCCCTGATACCTGTCCACTCTGCCACCCTCCTGCACTGCCTCCCGACCACCCCTTTCACTGGGGTCTGAATCTGTACCCATACAGTCCCCCAACCCCTTTCTTTTCTTTCTGCACTTATAAGACATATCCTGTCTGCTGCCTTAAACCCAGCACTTGCGACTTGCTGGCGGCACTACCACCTTTTATTGCCTTTATTTATTTATTTATTATTATGTATCTGTTTCTCCTCTGCTCCGCACTTTCCACCTCTCCCCCTTCCATACACTTTTCCCCTTTTCCTTTCCCATGCACTTGCACGTTGTCAATGTCACCGGGCCTAGTAAAATCGTTGTTTTGTTCTCCCCTGTTCCCCTCCCTTGCCTTGTCACGCTCTGAAACACTTGTGTACGAGCGCAATATAAATAAAATATCAATATCAATATAGGAAATAGGTGTTTCTGCCCTTTTCAAATTGATGTATTCATATTTTATGCCGCTTGGGTTGACTGCTACCCAGAGTTGCACTACACATTGGGATTTGTGCCACATAGTAAATGAGCTTACATACCCAGTGACATGCTGTGTTTTCAGGTGGCAGTGGCAATATATCTTAAGCACTACACAACTTCTTCCCGCTGCACATAAATGGAAATCTGCTGTTGGTGGCCTGTCAACACTGGGGATTCCCCTCCTCATTACACCATCCAATGCACATCATAGCAGATACACTTCCCAGAAAGTGTCATGCAGTACTGCCATTGGACAGGGATACTGCCACTAACTAGGACCTGGCCAATGACAGGGTTTGAGTTCCAGGTGCCTGCTGCAAACACTGCTCTCCCTGTGAAAGTCACCTCGTCCTTGGGCAAGGAAAAGGCAAAGTTATCCGAAATGGCTGCTGCAAAAGGGGGTTCAGTATACAGTGCTTGCGTGATATCAGAACTCGGACAGTCAGGAGGATCCCTTCTCCAATTGCCGGGTCTGCGACCAGCCCAAAAGGGGCCGCCATCTTGGTGTAGGTGATCCCTGGATATCTGACAATAGGGGGATGAAACAATGGTGTTTGAGCTGTCAAGTCTGCGGCCAGTCCAAAGGAGGCCGCCAGCTAGGTGAAGGTTATCCCTGGATATCTGACAATAGGGGATGAAACAAGGGCGTTTGAGCTGTCAAGTCTCCGGCCAGTCCAAAGGAGGCTGCCATCTTGGTGAAGGTGATCCCTGGATATCTGACAATAGGGGGGTGAAACAAGGGCGTTTGAGCTGCCAAGTCTGCGGCCAGTGCAAATGAGGCCGCCATCTTGGTGAAGGTTATCCCTGGATATCTGACAATAGGGGATGAAACAAGGGCGTTTGAGCTGTCAAGTCTCCAGCCAGTCCAAAGGAGGCTGCCATCTTGGTGAATGTTATCCCTGCATATCTGACAATAGGGGATGAAACAAGGCGTTTGAGCTGTCAAGTCTCCGGCCAGTCCAAAGGAGGCTGCCATCTTGGTGAAGGTGATCCCTGGATATCTGACAATAGGGGGAAGAAACAATGGCTTCTGCGTTGTCAAGCCATGTTTGGATGCAAGAGGCCGCATGGAGTCTCCATTTTCATTCAGAATGCACCCATTCACTTGCCATCTTGTTCTTTTCTGTTGAGTTTTCATGCTATGTACCATCACTTAGTTTGTAAAAACATAGAGTTATGTTTATTCAGTTTGAAAATATGTTTTATTTGAAAAGGTATTGAATGTACCAAGCTCATATCCCTGGTGCATTTCGCGCGCGGGCTGTCTGGAGACTCTTTGCTACGGGCTTGTGACATAATTTACTCATAATAACATTTCCTTGCTTTACAGACCAGACCACCATTCTCCCTTGTCCCTCAGCATAGATTCACTTCACAATTGCACATTTGACCTTATTGTATCAACCATGGAAGGATACTAGTCTGAGTCAGTCCCCATGCAATCAAACCCGTGGCTTGCGACTTACACAGTTGATTGCAGAGTTTGCTCGTCCTACTCAGCTTGCCTACCCGCTGTATCACGCGAGTGATGTCATGGTGTAAATAACTCATTCCATGTAAGTCTACGGGGACTTAGCATAATACCATCTAATATTAAAGCAATCAGAGGTGCGGGAAAGCTGGCACGTGCTTTAAAAATATGATATTACATTGTGATGAGGAGGAGGAGGAGGATGAAGGCCTTGTGTGTAGTAAGCCGGTGTGCAGAGTCCAGGGTGTAGATGTGTCTGGATTTCGTTAGGGGTGTTGCTATGAAGTTAGCTGTTCTTGTTCAATATGTTTCGATTGCATGTTTTTATTGTTCTGCACTTTCACACATTGATGGCTAGTCTATGCTTTATAAAGATTTATAAATATAATTAAAATAAAATAATATGAACAACACGCTGTGATTGACCGACACCAACAAAATATGTAGCAAGATGTCAATAAAAAAAAAGAATTATAGAGAAAAAACAATTAAAACGGCACATTTAATATTTTAAAAGAATGCTTGAGCGACCCTCCAGAAATGTCTTGTGTATCCTGATGAGGTCTGAGAGTCGCAGGGCGCACTGTGGCTTTTGGGTATTCCCTCATTTAATGTAAGTACACCCCTGTCTGATCCCCGTTGTGGTAGTCCACAGAACATAAAGTCCCCCCACCCCCGCATTATCTGTTGCTCCCCTCCTCGTGTGAAGAGGAGAGTCCAAAAACAACCTCGCTAGGAGCCACTCAGTGAAAGTGCAGAGCGACAGCTTAATGGGGTGCTGGCGGTAGGGACCCGCCTCTAGGACCCCAGGGACCGGCGCCGGCAGGCGGCAGCCAGGCAGGACTCCCAGCATTAGGCTGAGTTATGGCGCAAATGGAAACATCCATCCCAATCTGGGGACGCCCCTGCCAGCACTGGTGGGGCAGGATCTCTCTCTCTCTCTCTGCAGGCCGTTTAGAGGGGAAAGGGCACTCTGTTTATTAGACAGATTTTGAAGGAACTTTTGGGTTGATATCACTTAGAACCCCCGCGACCTGATTAAATGCAAAAAATGTTCACTGTCGCATTGGTGTGCCATAGAACGGAGACTTCGAGTTCCTCAACTCTGCTTGTTTAATTAGGAAACCAGGCTGCTGTGGTCACACCTTGTTACTGCGCCAGAAAAAAAATTATGCTGGAGACTGAGTCCAATTGCTGTTGTGTGGTAAGGAAGTTTAATTGATCTGCCCTATGGATTACAAGTGTTTCGGCAAGGTGCCTTTCTCAAATCAGGGCGTTCAAGCGAAGTGTTGGCAACACTTCGCTTGAACGCGGGACGCGGTAATGATATTTGCAGTTGGGATTGATCCCCGTTATTACACTTCCAGTAATGATCAAGAGAAATACAGTTGGATAAGCCCTGATTTGAGAAAGGCACCTTGCCGAAACACGTGTAATCCATAGGGCAGATCAATTAAACTTCCTTATCACACAACAGCAATTGGACTAAGTCTCCAGCATAATTTTATTTCTGGCGCAGTAACAAGGTGTGACCACAGCAGCCTGGTTTCCACTCTGTTTATTAGTGGTGTATTCGGTCTTTGCTTACGTAATACCGACGCATGCTGATATCCGAGTACTAGGAACTCCTTCAATCATTGCGTTTGTGAAAGGAGAGCTTCACAAACACCCTGTGGTCTTTCCATTGCTGGCCGAGCCCTAAATCCTCTCAACCCCTCAGTCTCCACATTGAATCCCACCTGCACCAGCCACGGGAAGTCAGTGGATATCAGCTCGCTAACCACCCAATGGCAACAAGCCTTTCCTTAATTTAGAAGATCATATTTCGTTAAGGTTTCACACAGCATCTAGTTTTAACCTTGAAAAAATGATGCCATTCAGAATGAATATGTTGATTAAGAAACTCCTGTGTTTTTTTTAGCTTATGCTAGAAGGTGGAGCGTAAGCACCTCCTATAAACAGAAACTATTGCATTGGAGTAGAGCTATGAGGGAGATGACATGTGAGTTGGGACACATAGCTTGTGGGTTTTTGGTTATTTACCGATCCATTGACTGTCCATGCTAATCCCTATGGCTCTTCCCACTCACTACCTGCCCTTCCCCACCCAAACAATATCTCCCAGGGATCTCTTTGAGACAGGCTGATCAAGCTGTAACATCAAGCGTTGGCCTGCCAATGTTTTTGCTAAGCAGTCTGCTGAGAGATAATGGCTTTATTTTAGTTTCGCTGTTGAGCCACTACTGTTGTAATAAACATGTCTTAAACAAGTTGCCTTCAGCCACATTAATTGCACTGAAGTCCTGTTAAAAACAAGCACTAACAAAGCCAGCAGTTTAGGCTTCTGTATAGGTATTAGTGAAGCATTTGCCAGACATTTCTGTCATATGCCAAGTATTCACACACCTTTCCAGCGTTTGCCATGTTATGGCCAGGTGGTGCCATTATAGCAATGCCTGGCAAATGCCTATCTCAGCCTACATAAAAGCCAAAGCTGTTGTCTTTGCAAATGATTTCTTTTAAGGAGGTTTAGTTGGATCTGTGGGATACCTATCAAAGCCATGCTGAAAACCAAACTTTAGAATACCAATGGATAATGCAAAGGCAGAGATATATCCTACATGGTGATATTTGTGTTCTAGATAGCCCTTCATGCTAGATGTCTCCTGCTTCTAAGTCCCGTCTAGATTCTAATCAGTTATCAAGCATTATGGAAGACAAAATGATGCTCACCGTTGAGGAAATTGTGTTAGCTATCAAGAGTCAAGGAAGGAATAAGGCCCAGGTCTGGATAATGTTCCTGCAGACTTGTTTTTGTTGGAACCAGATCTGTGGGCCCCTATTTTGGCGCTGGGGTTTAATGTTATGTGTGTCGGAGGTACCCATCCTGCTTCCTGGTCCTACGCTGTGATTCATCCAATTTATAAGAAGGGCTTAAGGCCACTACCAGTGTCATATAGACCAATCTCTCTTTTAGACTCTGTATTTAAGATATTGGAGAGGGCCCTTCTTGGGAGATTGGAATCTTAGGTGAAGAGCACAAACAGCTTCTCCACCATCCAGTTGGGTTTTAGACCTGGTTTGGGAATGGCAGAGCAGGTCTTGAATCTTTAATTGGTGGTGGCACATTCATTATTCATCAAGGATGAGCCAATGTATTGGGCTTTTGGCAAAATTGGCCCTATCCAGGTAATTGACAACATCTTTTTTTGAAAGCATTTTGGGGTTACCTGGGCCTGCCCCAATTTTGCAGTCCACCAAGAAATGGGTTGCTGGTTTCATGGTGATCTGGTTGGTTGTTTTTTCAATGGATTTTTTACTGAAAAATACAATCGGAAAAACGTATTGAATATACATTTTTTTAATTTGGGGGTTACCCCAAACGCCCCATTTCCCTATGTTATTGACCCATCTCCATCTCTTTTAACTCCTTACCCACCCCATATATATTTTAATTAGTTTTTTTCTATGGATATTTTTTGGCAAAAATTCCATCAATCAAATGCCTTTCTGCAAAAGTACGTTGTACCAATCTGGTTGCATTCTTTCCTGCCAGACACTAGTTTAGGATGTGGGGGAATTCTAAGGCTACTTTGACCCAGGAATTAATTAGCTATCTAGTGCTTGGAGATCCCCATTTGAAGATCCTCTGGCTTAGGTATGTAGGCTTAGGTATGTAAAAGCTTTGTTAGTGGATGAGGGTGTGGGTCATCACTGTTCTACTACAGCTTTTTCATCTATTAGAGCCGTAAAATCGGCAAAGACAAATGTACTCCAGTTTATTCAGGATAAGAGAGAGTCCCTTGAAGTTTATAAGACCAGCCAATAGGAAACATTCAATCATCACATCCCCTGGATTGCAAAGGTATCTGAGCTGGGCTCAGCTGTCATCTCGTATATTCTTGTTTCTAGGGGACGTTCTAATTGTATTTATTTAAGAGATGTGGTGGTGGCTTGGTCTAAGGGAAACGCAGATAAATCATGTGTGCTCTGTGTGGTGCTCAAAGAAGACTTGCCACACTTCTTTTTTTTCTGCCCTGCTTTTTCAGCATTAAGGGAGCACATATTGAAACCTGTTTTGCAGGGTTTAGGTTTTCAATGTTATGATCCAGCAATGCATTACCTGTTACACGCAGACTCTGCACAGGTGGGGTGGCCTGTATTGATTTTTTTTAAATGTGCTTGGTCTCTCAGAGAATCTTTACTAAGATTTATTGGAGTCTGAACTTAGTGGTTTAGTTTTGAAGGGTTTTATTATGGGGGACATGTTTGATCCCAACCATATAAGTGTTTCTCTGTGTGATGCTGGAAATGCATCGGAGGGACAGGACCTCCGTATCCTTGTCCTTTACTGCTTTTTATCATGTGTTCTGTCATGTTTTCCATGCAGGAGTTCATGTGGGACTCCTGGCGGTGCAGCTCTCTGTTTTGGTTTCGGTGAACAGACCCATGGGATACTCTTATGGCACCCATGGGTGGGGGTACAACCCTGTGCCCCTAGTGTATGTTTTTGGGCACCTATGGGTGGCCCACAGTGCAGGGTATGGGCTGGTGGCATCTCCATGCTTAATTTGATAGGTGCCCTGAGTATCCTCCATTTTGGGATACCCAGGCCCTGCCATTGGAATCAGTTGATTCCTGATAGGAAACACGATGGTCCCTGTGGCCTCTTGCTTTCTATTGCCTGTTACCTTGTTTTCCCAAAGTCCTGGGAAGCCCTGACTCTGTCCCTTCCTCCTGACCGGCTGTTGGGTGGAAGCTCCATATATGGTGTTGTTATGAAGTCCAGGCGAGATTGGTTGGAGCCTTCCCATTGACTGTATGTTGTGGGTACGCCTGTGGGTGGGACCTGGGTGAATGGAGTGTGTGACGAATACGCATTCTGTGTTGTGGGTGTCTAGTATCTGGTGTTTGACACAATGACTGAGAGAGCTCTTCCCAAAAGTGGTATGAATGCAGTGTGGAGTGTTGAATGGCTGAGTACTTGTCCCAATACACATAACTTGTTGTGAGTGTCTGGAGAGAAGTGAATGGCCTGAATGCACTATGCACCTGATTGCCTGCCTGCATGAATGCCCTTCGGACCGATTGGTTGCCTGAGTGTGACCTAGCAGAATGAATGGGAGACCAACTAGTATATCTGGGAGCCTCACACTGCTAGAATTCGTGTTCAGAAGCTGCAGAGTAACTGGAGTGAAACTGAAGCTTACCGTTGAAGCCCTGCTGGAAGAGAAGAATTGCTGTTAATCTTCTTCACAATCTGAAAGCTGCTGTGTCTCCAATAACTGACCCAGAGAGGACCTGGTAAGGCACCCTCTTCCCAAGCTACGAGGGACCATCGTGCACCGGCTGATCTTTGCCAAAGCTCCCTGGAAGACAGACCTACGACAGGCTGCCGACCGGAGACGGGGAATGTCGCAGAATCCCAAAAAGAAGCGCCCGGACTGTTGTCCGCCACTTTCAACGACCGCTGTTGCCGACTGGAGCCGCCATGCTCCCAATTGCCTAAGAACTTAATTTGAGCCAAGGACGCTCTCATCTGCATCGCCGCCCGCTTTATCCCGCTGGAGAAGGCCCGACCGTCAATGTGCCGAGGAGCATCCGCCGGTGGGTTTCCCGCCACCTAAAGACCACAGAGACACCGACGACTCGATGCCCTTGCTGGGCCACAGTTCTTCAACATCTCTTTGCGGTCCAGAACTACCGTCACCGAGGTGTCCCACACGCCTCTTCCTTGCAGGACGCCAACGCTCTGTCGTCGACGAGCAACACTAGGAACGAAGCTGCCACTTCACCGCCGTAGTTCACCCTGTTCTCCGTCGGACGTTCGATGACTCGTGACTCCTGCCTTAAAGGGAGGGCACTCAAGAAGGGCCATCAATTCCCTGACGATGAACGCTACAATTCCAGGTACATTGGGGCTGTAGAACTATTGTAGAGGGAAATAAGACTCATAGAACAATATATGGACTGGGCTCGTGCACATCTTTGCTTTACAGGTTGCCCAGGTGGGGGGATCTCCACACAGAGCTGTGTTTAACGGTAGCAACCAGGATTCTGCCTATTGTTCAACCGTCTTGCTTTCCTTCGTCTCTCTACTGCTGGTTTCTTTGTTATTGATCTGTGTTACATTTTGACAGTATAGTTGATGCACTTTAATTAGATCTGATAATAATTGTGGTACCACTTTAGAACTGTATATATTTACCGTTATTGATTTTCTGAGCACAAAGTGAGTTATTGTGATGGGGTACATAACCTTGAATATTAATTATATAAAGACTGTGTTTTAACTAATACAGTGTGTGGACATTCCTTTGTGGAGGTTTGGTGACTACACTGTACTTAAGAACCAGCCTGCATCACCTCCTGAGAAGCTAGGCCTTTATTACTCGACCATAGCTACCAAATAGAGAATCTTGGCTGGGGTCCTCTCTGCCTCTCCTCTACCAAATAGAGAGCAGAAGTACAGACACCCCCCTACAGTCTTTACACTGGTGGCAGCGGTGGGATGCTTATGGTTTTAAGAATCAGTGTATAACCGTGCCACTTACAAAATATTTGCACTTTATTAAATTGAGGTTTAGTTGTGCACAAGATAACTGCATTACAAGCAATGGAATCTATTGCAAATGGTAAATTGACTCGGATGAGCTTAGAGGCTCTCCAGAGTGCTTGTTAATCCAGGGAGTTAGACTTTGTGGATAGGTCTAGGACTGAGCTGATAGCTGCCCTGGTGGACTACGAGACTGATTGTGAAACTCTTGAAGGGGGGGGGGTGCAACCACTGAGGACTCTACCCCGAGGGTTGTCGCCGAATCTGATTCTGGGAATGCCACCATTCCTGCTGCCTCTGTTCCAAACCCCAGCACTTCCTTGGAGCTTGAGTTATTAAGGATGAAATTGGCCTTTGAATATCGCAAGTTGGAAATAGATGCTGAGCTTAAGAAAGAGGAGTTGACACAACAAGTGGAACTCAAGAATATGGATCTTGAACTCAAAGACAAGGACACTGAATGTCAGCTAATCCAGTTAGAGAAAGCTCGAGTGGAGACTTCAGCTAAACTAGTTGAGAGTGTCAGGTCCCCAGCCACCAAGTTTATGAAAGATTTGGTTGGTGTGTTTGTGGAGGGTTCTGATATCCTCCAATGGATTGAAGCATTTGAAATGGCTTGTGCAATTCATGATGTTGATAAGAGAGATTGGGCTAAGTGTTTGCTAAGCAGAGTGCCTCAGACTGGATATGACTGTATTCTGAAACTGCGCGTGGAAGAAAGGGGTCAGTATAAATGCATGAAGTCTGCTTTGATTGCCAAGTTTGGTAAGACACCTACCCAATACCTTAAAAGGTTCAGAGATTTTAAGAAAAGAGAGAATGTGTCTTGGGTTGACTGGGTGAGTGATGTGCACATGAACATGATGGGGTGGATTGATGGTTACAAAGTGAAAACGTTTGTTGAATTGTCTCACCTTTTTTTTTTATTTTTCCGAAGCCTGTTCACCAGAGCTGCGTCAGTATGTTGCTGACCAGAACATTTTAGATCCCTTTAAACTGGCTAGGTTGGCTGACAAGTGGGTCTCCCACCGGGTGTCCCCTAAGGACTCCAGTGGGAAGGACAAGGACAAAGAAAAGAGGACCTCTCAGAAAGCTGAGGAGTCCCAAAAGCAGTCATAGTCGGGTAAAACAAAACCTTCCTCTCCTAAGACCCAAAAATCTAGTGGGGATAAGACATCTGTGGGTGGGAGTAAGAGTAGTGGTCCGCCTGCTGCACAGCAGGGTCCCAGTGGTTCCAGCACTGTACCCCGCACTCCGGAACTTGTTGGGATTGTGGGGCTCTGGATCACCGAAGGGGGGACCTCAAGTGTAAGGGTAAGGCACTTGGAGTCCAGGCTGTCAGCCTGACCTATCCCTACTCCGTACCTGAGGTGGAGGCCACTGTCCTCCTCTCCTCTACTGGAATCACCTTCGGTGCTCCCGTAGAGATTTCCTTAGTGTCCCTTGGGGCCTGGGACCAGTACGCAGACGTACTGGCGAC
This sequence comes from Ambystoma mexicanum, assembly GCF_040938575.1. Classification (NCBI taxonomy): domain Eukaryota; kingdom Metazoa; phylum Chordata; class Amphibia; order Caudata; family Ambystomatidae; genus Ambystoma; species Ambystoma mexicanum. The sequence goes on along the minus strand of NC_090931.1, from coordinate 443,720,774 downwards.
TATCCCACAGAACACTCATAAGGTTTTTGAGAAGTGTCCTCTTGAATGGCCAGCCTTCTACTGGTTTGAGAGACACTGGGGCAAGCATGACAGTGGTGGACAGGACCCTGCTCAAGCCAGAGGACTATGTAGGTGCTCCTCTGAGAACCACCAGGTTAGCTAGTGGGCCTGCCAAATTATCGCCTGTAGCCTTAGTCAACATTACGATTGGAGACAAGACAGCGAAGGTTCCGGTCCTGGTTCAGGACAACGTGCCTGCAAACATTTTGTTAGGAAACGATTTGGTCGAGTTGGGGATGATCATAGATGGTCTACCCATGGCTGCTGTGGCGGTCACCAAATCGTAGGTCGCACAGGGTCCGGCTGCTAGCCCGGTACCCTCGCAGATGGGGAAACCCAAGGCACAAAGGAAACGGAAGAGTAAGAAGGCCACCTCTGTGGAGGGAGCCCCTGCTCTTCCTGCAGTTCCGACAGCACCCATTGGGATCCATGCTCCGGACGGGCTGGGTCCAGTGGTGAATCCCGTCTCAACTCCTGTGGGAGAAGAGCCAGAAGACTTTCCTGTGGGAGAGGCTCTCAACCCAGAGGATCATCCCGACCTTCAATGCTTGTTAGCTGAAGGGGGACCCTCCCGGGCGGACTCCTGTAAGGGACAGAGAGAGTGCCACTCTCTCTAGGGTCTGAGGAAACAGGCCCTGTCCCAGGCACAAGGAGAAGTTAGTGAGCCCACTAAGCCTGAACCTGGTGCCCTGAAGACGTTGGTGGTACCCCAGGTTTACAGGCCCTTCCTGCTGCAGCTGGTGCATGAGGAGCCCTTAGCTCGTCATGTTGGTACCAAGAAGACTAAGCAGAGGCTCTCTGCTCATTTCCACTAGCCCCGGATGGGAGTAGAAGTGGATTCCCACTGCAGGACCTGCCCAACTTGTCAGTTGTCTGGCAAAACTGGAGGCAGTGTCATTGCCCCACTGCAACCATGGCCAGTGGTTGGCACACCATTTGAGAGGGTGGGCATCGACATTGTCGGTCCCCTTGACCCTCCCACTTCAGGTGGACATCGGTTCATCCTGGTCTTGTCGATCATGCCACCAGGTACCCTGAGGCTATACCCCTTCGGACTGTTACTGCCAAGGTGGTTGCCAGGGCTCTCCTGGGCTTTTTCACCCTTGTTGGATTCCCTAAGGAGGTTTTCTCTGAAAGAGCATCGTGGTTCATGTCTTGTTACATGAAAACCATGTGGAAAGAGTGCGGGGTGACCTATACGTTCTCCACCTCTTAGCATCCCCAGACCAATGGTCTGGTTGAGAGATTTAATAAAACTCTCAAAGGCATGCTAGGCGCTTTGGAAGAGCCCCTAAGGAGGAAATGGGATCTCCTCCTGCCATGCCTGCTGTTTGCTTACAGAGAGGTACCTCAGGAGGGTATTGGTTTCAGCCCCTTTGAGTTACTCTTTGAATATCCTGTGAGGGGGCCCCTTGCCTTAATCAGAGAAGGTTTGGAGGCCACCCCTCCAGGTCCCGCCAAGCAAGTGGGGGACTATGTGTTAGGCCTCAGACGGAGGATGACACAGATGATGGGTCAGGCAACAGCGAATCTCAAGGACAGCCAGGAATTGAATAAGTACTGACATGACCTTAAATAATCGCAAGTGGATTGGACTCCGGGACAGGAGGTCCTCGTGATGGAGACTACCAGCCTCGGGCTTTGGCAGATAAATGGACTGGACCCTTCAGGATAATCTCCAAGATGTGTGAGGTCAATTATCTGGTTGACATGGGACCCTCGGGGTAGCCCCTCAGGTATTCCATGTTAACAGGCTCAAGCCTTTCCACAGGCGAGCCGAAGTCTCATGTCTCTTGCTAGGTTCAGAGCAAGAAGAGGATGAGAGTGAGCCCCTTCCTGATTTGCTGCATAGCAACCCTCAGAATGGCTCAGTGGAGGGAGTACATCTCTCTCCCGATCTGATGACAGAGCAGCAGAAGGCATGCAGGGCTTTGCTCCGGCAGTATGCCTCTCTGTTTTCACTGACACCAGGCCTCTCACCGTGGTGTAGGCACGGAATTGACACTGGTGACAGTGTGCCTGTCAAAAGCAGGTGCTACCGTATGTCAGATACCGTTAAGAACCACATCCTGGCTGAGGTCACCAAGATGTTGGATCTGGGTGTTATTGAACCCTCAACCAGTCCCTGGTCCAGTCCAGTGGTCCTTGTCCCCAAGGCAAGTTCCCAGGCAGGTACCAAGGTTTGGAGGTTCTTTGTGGACTACCGAGGAGTCAATGCCGTCACCAAAACTGACGCGCACCCATTGCCCCGGGCTGATGAGCTCGTGGACACCATAGGTGCTGCCAAATTTGTGAACACCTTTGACCTTACCTCAGGCTATTGGCAAATAGCTCTGATGGACCATGCCAAGGAAAAGATGGCATTCTCAACACCTGAGGGACTCTACCAGTTTAGGGTCATGCCTTTTGGGTTGAAGAATGCCCCTGCCAACTTCCAGATATTGGTCAACCATGCACTCAGTGGGCTGGAAGCCTTTTGTGTGGCTTACTTAGATGACATTGCCGTCTACAGTTCCACAGGGGAAGAGCATTTGACACATCTGGATAGGGTGTTGCAGGCCTTGAAAAGGGCTAACCTCACTATCAAGGCCACCAAGTGCCAGATAGCTCAGGGGAAAGTCACGTATCTTGGCCATGAGGTAGGAGGGGGTCAAATTCAACCTCTCCCCAGTAAAGTACAGGATCTACAGGACTGGGAAACTTCCACTACTCAAACTCAGGTGAGAGCCTTTTTGG